>NC_090448.1:515522927-515825957 GCF_031143425.1 Pleurodeles waltl
TGCATGGGTTTTTAGTTCTACCTCAGCCCATGCTGAGGACTCCAGGTCATTTCCAAGCAGACAGTCCACTGGGATATTTGAGGAGACCACCACCTGTTTCAGGCCATTGACCCCTCCCCATTCTAAAGTAACCATTGCCATGGGATGTACTTTTCTCTGATTGTCAGCGTTGGTGACTGTGTAAGTTTTTCCAGTCAGGTATTGGCCAGGGGAAACCAGTTTCTCTGTCACCATGGTGACACTGGCACCTGTATCCATCAGACCCTCTATTCTAGTCCCATTAATCAAGAGTTGCTGTCTGTATTTTTGCATGTTAGGCGGCCAGACAGCTAGTGTGGCTAAATCCACCCCACCCTCAGAAACTAGAGTAGCTTCAGTGTGGACCCTGATTTGCTCTGGGCACACTGTTGATCCCACTTGGAGACTAGCCATACCAGTGTTACCTGGATGGGAGTTTGGAGTGGAACCTTTCTTGGGACAGGCCTTGTCTCCAGTTTGGTGTCCATGCTGTTTACAGCTATGACACCAGGCCTTTTTGGGATCAAAGTTTTTACCCTTGTACCCATTGTTTTGTGAAGAGGCTCTGGGCCCACCCTCCTGTGCAGGTTTTTGGGGGCCTGTAGAAGACTCTTTACTATTTTTAGTTTTGGTTGTCTCATCACCCTTCCCCTGGGGAGTCTTTGTGACCCCTTTCTTTTGGTCACCCCCTGTTGAAGTCTTGGACACCCTTGTCTTGACCCAATGGTCCGCCTTCTTTCCCAATTCTTGGGGAGAAATTGGTCCTAGGTCTACCAGATGCTGATGCAGTTTATCATTGAAACAATTACTTAACAGGTGTTCTTTCACAAATAAATTGTACAGCCCATCATAATTACTTACACCACTGCCTTGAATCCAACCATCTAGTGTTTTCACTGAGTAGTCTACAAAGTCAACCCAGGTCTGGCTCGAGGATTTTTGAGCCCCCCTGAATCTAATCCTATACTCCTCAGTGGAGAATCCAAAGCCCTCAATCAGGGTACCCTTCATGAGGTCATAAGATTCTGCATCTTGTCCAGAGAGTGTGAGGAGTCTATCCCTACACTTTCCTGTGAACATTTCCCAAAGGAGAGCACCCCAGTGAGATCTGTTCACTTTTCTGGTTACACAAGCCCTCTCAAAAGCTGTGAACCATTTGGTGATGTCATCACCATCTTCATATTTAGTTACAATCCCTTTAGGGATTTTTAACATGTCAGGAGAATCTCTGACCCTATTTATGTTGCTGCCACCATTGATGGGTCCTAGGCCCATCTCTTGTCTTTCCCTCTCTATGGCTAGGATCTGTCTTTCCAAAGCCAATCTTTTGGCCATCCTGGCTAACTGGATGTCCTCTTCACTGGGGCTATCCTCAGTGATTTCAGAGGTGTTGGTCTCTCCTGTGAGGGAACCAGCATCTCTGACTATTATTTTTGGAGTCAGGGTTTGAGGGACCCTGTTCTCCCTAGATAGGACTGGTAGGGGGGAATTGTCCTCCAAGTCACTATCCTCTTCCTCTGAGTTGCCACCCTCAGAGGGGTTGGCCTTTTCAAACTCTGCCAAAAGCTCCTGGAGCTGTATTTTGGTAGGTTTGGGGCCCATTGTTATTTTCTTTATTTTACAGAGTGACCTTAGCTCCCTCATCTTAAGATGGAGGTAAGGTGTGGTGTCGAGTTCCACCACAGTCACATCTGTGCTAGACATTTTGCTTCTAAAAGTTGGAATACTTTTTAAGAATCTACAACTAGTTCTAGGTTCTAATTCAAACTTTTACAAACTTTTAAACTCTAAAAGAAATGCTAAACAGGATCCAACACAAGGCCCTAGCAGGTCTTTTAAGAATTTAGAAAACTTTTCAAATTGCAAAAATCAATTTCTAATGACAATTTTGGAATTTGTCGTGTGATCAGGTATTGGCTGAGTAGTCCAGCAAATGCAAAGTCTTGTACCCCACCGCTGATCCACCAATGTAGGAAGTTGGCTCTGTATGTGCTATTTCAAAGTAAGGAATAGCATGTACAGAGTCCAAGGGTTCCCCTTAGAGGTAAAATAGTGGTAAAAATAGATAATACTAATGCTCTATTTTGTGGTAGTGTGGTCGAGCAGTAGGCTTATCCAAGGAGTAGTGTTAAGCATTTGTTGTACATACACACAGACAATAAATGAGGTACACACACTCAGAGACAAATCCAGCCAATAGGTTTTTATATAGAAAAATATCTTTTCTTAGTTTATTTTAAGAACCACAGGTTCAAATTCTACATGTAATATCTCATTCGAAAGGTATTGCAGGTAAGTACTTTAGGAACTTCAAATCATCAAAATTGCATGTATACTTTTCAAGTTATTCACAAATAGCTGTTTTAAAAGTGGACACAGTGCAATTTTCACAGTTCCTAGGGGAGGTGAGTATTTGTTAGGTTAACCAGGTAAGTAAGACACTTACAGGGCTTAGTTCTTGGTCCAAGGTAGCCCACCGTTGGGGGTTCAGAGCAACCCCAAAGTCACCACACCAGCAGCTCAGGGCCGGTCAGGTGCAGAGTTCAAAGTGGTGCCCAAAACACATAGGCTAGAATGGAGAGAAGGGGGTGCCCCGGTTCCGGTCTGCTTGCAGGTAAGTACCCGCGTCTTCGGAGGGCAGACCAGGGGGGTTTTGTAGGGCACCGGGGGGGACACAAGCCCACACAGAAATTTCACCCTCAGCAGCGCGGGGGCGGCCGGGTGCAGTGTAGAAACAAGCGTCGGGTTTGCAATGTTAGTCTATGAGAGATCTCGGGATCTCTTCAGCGCTGCAGGCAGGCAAGGGGGGGGTTCCTCGGGGAAACCTCCACTTGGGCAAGGGAGAGGGACTCCTGGGGGTCACTTCTCCAGTGAAAGTCCGGTCCTTCAGGTCCTGGGGGCTGCGGGTGCAGGGTCTCTCCCAGGCGTCGGGACTTTAGGTTCAAAGAGTCGCGGTCAGGGGAAGCCTCGGGATTCCCTCTGCAGGCGGCGCTGTGGGGGCTCAGGGGGGACAGGTTTTGGTACTCACAGTATCAGAGTAGTCCTGGGGTCCCTCCTGAGGTGTCGGATCTCCACCAGCCGAGTCGGGGTCGCCGGGTGCAGTGTTGCAAGTCTCACGCTTCTTGCGGGGAGCTTGCAGGGATCTTTAAAGCTGCTGGAAACAAAGTTGCAGCTTTTCTTGGAGCAGGTCCGCTGTCCTCGGGAGTTTCTTGTCTTTTCGAAGCAGGGACAGTCCTCAGAGGATGTCGAGGTCGCTGGTCCCTTCGGAAGGCGTCGCTGGAGCAGGATCTTTGGAAGGTAGGAGACAGGCCGGTGAGTTTCTGGAGCCAGGGCAGTTGTCGTCTTCTGGTCTTCCTCTGCAGGGGTTTTTCAGCTAGGCAGTCCTTCTTCTTGTAGTTGCAGGAATCTAATTTTCTAGGGTTCAGGGTAGCCCTTAAATACTAAATTTAAGGGCGTGTTTAGGTCTGGGGGGTTAGTAGCCAATGGCTACTAGCCCTGAGGGTGGGTACACCCTCTTTGTGCCTCCTCCCAAGGGGAGGGGGTCACAATCCTAACCCTATTGGGGGGATCCTCCATCTGCAAGATGGAGGATTTCTAAAAGTCAGAGTCACCTCAGCTCAGGACACCTTAGGGGCTGTCCTGACTGGCCAGTGACTCCTCCTTGTTTTTCTCATTATTTTCTCCGGCCTTGCCGCCAAAAGTGGGGCCTGGCCGGAGGGGGCGGGCAACTCCACTAGCTGGAGTGTCCTGCTGGGTTGGCACAAAGGAGGTGAGCCTTTGAGGCTCACCGCCAGGTGTGACAATTCCTGCCTGGGGGAGGTGTTAGCATCTCCACCCAGTGCAGGCTTTGTTACTGGCCTCAGAGTGACAAAGGCACTCTCCCCATGGGGCCAGCAACATGTCTCGGTTTGTGGCAGGCTGCTAAAACTAGTCAGCCTACACAGATAGTCGGTTAAGTTTCAGGGGGCACCTCTAAGGTGCCCTCTGGGGTGTATTTTACAATAAAATGTACACTGGCATCAGTGTGCATTTATTGTGCTGAGAAGTTTGATACCAAACTTCCCAGTTTTCAGTGTAGCCATTATGGTGCTGTGGAGTTCGTGTTTGACAGACTCCCAGACCATATACTCTTATGACTACCCTGCACTTACAATGTCTAAGGTTTTGTTTAGACACTGTAGGGGTACCATGCTCATGCACTGGTACCCTCACCTATGGTATAGTGCACCCTGCCTTAGGGCTGTAAGGCCTGCTAGAGGGGTGGCTTACCTATACTGCATAGGCAGTGAGAGGCTGGCATGGCACCCTGAGGGGAGTGCCATGTCGACTTACTCGTTTTGTCCTCACTAGCACACACAAGCTGGCAAGCAGTGTGTCTGTGCTGAGTGAGAGGTCTCCAGGGTGGCATAAGACATGCTGCAGCCCTTAGAGACCTTCCTTGGCATCAGGGCCCTTGGTACTAGAAGTACCAGTTACAAGGGACTTATCTGGATGCCAGGGTCTGCCAATTGTGGATACAAAAGTACAGGTTAGGGAAAGAACACTGGTGCTGGGGCCTGGTTAGCAGGCCTCAGCACACTTTCAATTGTAAACATAGCATCAGCAAAGGCAAAAAGTCAGGGGGCAACCATGCCAAGGAGGCATTTCCTTACAGTACCTTATAGGGAAGGAAACGGGGAGATGGAGGGCGGGACTACTGATGGATAAGCAAAGTGTGATCATAAATGGAGGAGTGGTTCGAGACTGCTGGGGACATGTAACCATAACAACAAAACTCAGTGCTGAAGCACTCCAGAAAGAGAAAATGTCTACAGATAAAATGTAATGTGATGCTTGAACTGTATTAGTCTGCAAATATATAATCTTACTGTACTGCTTTATTTGTATATGTAAAAGCATAATAAAAAAATAAAAAAAACATGCTTATTTTATAAAGCTCTCACCGCAAAGTGACCACTTGCAGCTAGAACGTCTCTGAAATTTGGCAGACTTTCAATTACGATGGTGCTCTAAAAGAGCCCCTGCGTGGTCAGTTAAAGATAGTTGCGTGCAATGAATTTATTAAATAACAGCTAGACCAGCATGGCCACTAGGGAATGAAGAAGAAATCCTCAATCGTTTGGGTCATATCAGCTCCTGAGCTCTGGAGAATTTCTTAATAAGTATCCGTTTCTAAAAAATTTGTCTCTATTCCCAAATGTAATGGTACTCCATTTCCCAATATCCAGAAGAATAAGGGTCAAATTTGCCTTACTAGGGATTTAAACCTATGATGTGGGCATCACAGCAGACTTGGGGTGGCTAGGAAATACATACTTCCAGTTCCTTAGCAAACTAAGTTAAAGAGGAGCCCTTCTTTCAATTCCAACAAGGTATTGCATCCAAAGTGTTGTTTTGTATGATGTACTTGCAGAAGGTGGTCATGTTGCTGCCACCCTTAACTGACACAGACAAAATAAAGCAGGGACCCTCGACAAAGGAGGAGAATCCTACAACAGACAATGACAGTTACATCTGAAAGAAAGCATAAGCTAAGAGGGAATCCCTACAACAGAACAATATAGGGGAGGGACACTAAATGAGATTAAAGACACAAAACTCCTAAAACTAATGGAACGCAGGGGGTTCTAATACTGGAGGTCTTTAAAATCCAAATACCTAAAAGAGGCAAAAGCCAAGTTAGGAGGAATCTGCAGCCAAGCAGGCAGCATTTTAAGAAATTACCATCACTCTTGACATTCTCGAATCGCTGGATTAGTACTTTTTATACAGTGTCAAACCATCAGAAAGCCAGTAATGTGGTGTGGCGCTCTTAAGACAGACAAACTGGCTGCTAATTTTCAGTCTTATGGTAGAGTCATCAAGTTCTGAGTACACCATGGCTCACTAATTTTAAGTATGTTTAGAAATCTGGTGGAGTAGAAGGCAAGAGTTAGAGCCTTAATTAGAGTTTGATAGATGGGATATTCTATCACAAATGAGACAGATGTCCCATCTGCCATATTACAACTAGATCTGGTCTGCTGTATTACAAATGAGATGGTCATACAGCACTTGTAATACAGCGGATGCGAAGTCTGTCACCGTTTGACAGAGTATGCCATCTTCCAAACTCTAAATAAGGGCCTTAATGCAGTTATAAACGAAGAAGATTTTCGACATGATAATTTGTGATGGTGATAATTGCTAAAGTGCAAATCTGGACATCTGCTGCTTCATTTGCCACTACTTCAGTTCAGAAGAATCACATCCATCAAAGGCCAATACCAAATGTCTTACTTTTCACTTAGTAATTATATTTGTCAATAAACTATATTTTGTAAAGTGATGCACTGTGTGGATTCAGGCACTCTGTGGCTCTAGAAATCGTATTACATAGCAACCTGAAAGTTGGACTGATGTACAGAAGTCATGAGAGCTGATACCTCGGAGGTGTAGGACCATATGTGATCCCTTGTTCAGATTATCATAGGTTCTGATCATATCTCTCCAATCTCGCCAGCTCTTCAATTGGAAATTAGGCATACTGCGGTGAGATTTCTCCATGGTGAAACATATTTTCACAGCAGAGAAAAATACATATGCACTTGCACAGGGGGACCTATTCCACTTGTGTAAAGTTCTCCATAGAGAACGCCTAAAAGCTGCAATAGGAGTCCTCTGCAAAAGTCACTTGACCTTACCGGAAATACACCAGAAAATCTGTGTTTGTTGCAGCTTACCACCAATACTACCGGGAATGTTAATGAAATTAGGAGAGGTATGTTGAGACAAAGATCTCCACCTGTACTTTGGCTATTTGTTTGTGAACCTGTCCCCTAGGTCCACAAATTCTAAGTACCAGAAAAGTACCAGAAAACAAAGTAAAAGCCTGGACTAGAGGAACTACCTATCCCTGACAATGGGCAAAGTGTCCCATTGTCCCATTGGCAGTGCCCACCCATGGTTGGTTTTAGGGACATCTGTGCCTTAGGTATAGGCCCCTACAGAGATGATACTGCTCTATTGGTTCTGATGGTGTTGTTATTTGGTTCTGATGGTGTTGTTAAATAATTTGACACACTCAGAAACTTGTTTGTTAGTTGTAGTCTGCTTTCAGTGGATATGAGTTTGGTGATGCCACTTTAAATTCATATTTCTGTCACATATATAATAGGGGCACTGAGAATTATGCAACTGTGCCACAGTTTATTATGTTCGCACTTGATTTTACTTTGATCTAGAAGTAGAACACAAATAGTTTTATTACAACATACATATAAAGATGAATTATACTGAGAATGTGAATGTATTTTTTTTTAAGCTGAGAGAAAGTAGTAGGCAACAGAAACAAAGGAGAGAACAATTTTCTCATTTGCACGGTGAGAAGAGAGAGAGCTGAGCAATGTCTTCTACTATGCCGGGTTTTACTAGTGCTAAATAACCACAATTCAGCCACACACTGCTTATGGCCACAGACAGCCCTCAATGTATTTGATGCTCTTCTATGTTGTACCCTTTCTGTTGACTCTACCCTCATCCTCAAAATAGCTCAACCAAGAAGCCAGGCCATGCTAGAGCTTCAATTGTGTTTTTGCTGCTGTCAGTGTGTGGCGGGCGAATCAGGGTGTACAGGTGTGTATAATGAGCTGAAATTGGGGCTGCTGGACCTGGGCATACCTGGAAGGCAAGTGTCGCTCCTCTGGGGGGCAAACTGTTTTTAAACCATTTCTGCCTACCTTGGAGGCAGATCGGCCTACTTTTCTTAGGCTGTTCTGCCCCCAAGGGGGGCTGAAACCACTAGACACCAGGGATTTTTTTTTCTCGCCAATTTCACGCAAGTGGAGGACCCCTTAGGCAAGGGTTGCTTCCCTGGGGGCAACATTTATTTTAGGCCATTTCTGCCCCCCTTGGAGGCAGATCGCCTATCTTAATTAGGCCGATCTGCCCCCAAGGGGGGCAGAAACCATTAGGCACCAGGTTTTTTTTTGTTTACAGATGGGGAGCGACCCCTTAGGCTCGGGTCACTCCCTTGGGGGGTTTTTGCCCCCCACCCATTTCCAGGGGTGGGGGGCAAAAACCACTTAGGCACCAGCGATTGGTGTGTGTGTTTTATTTGGGGGGCAGCCCCTTGGGCAAGGGTTTCAACCCATGTTGGCATATTACTTTTGGCCATTTCTGCTCCTCTTAGGGGCAGATCGCCTATTTTTACAAGGGGCATCTGCCCAAGGGGGGCAGAAAGCCCACCAGAGACCATGGAAGAATTTATTTTAAAAAAAAAGAGGGTGGGGGTATAACCGTACCCCACACAAAATAAATGGGGACAAAGTTGTTCTGCCCATCGGTGGGCAGATGGGGCAGTTACCCCCAATCCACTGGGGCGGCAGAAAGCCTATTAGATGCCAGGGGATTAATAAAATAGTGGTCTGGTGGCTACCAACCAGAATGGGCATTGTTATGCCCCCACCCCAACTAAAGGGGGTAACAGTCCTGCACACTAAAAGATCTTATCCCAGAGGCAAGCAAAGGGGCATTTGATTATTTTGGGTTTTGGTTTTACATTTGGGCCATGAGAGCTTGGCTAGCTGTCAAAATCATCCCACTTGGAATGGTAAGGGCTGCACTTTTTGGACTTTGGGATGCTCCCATGTAGAAAAATCTACATGACCTAGACACAGCTGAAAACCAAACGTCTGGGTGAGTCCAGGGTGGTGTGCTTCACATGCACCCCACACTATTTTCTTACTCACAATGCCCTGCAAACCATTCAACTTTGCTTGAAATCACACATTTCCCCATATTTTTGTGATGAAACCTTCCGGAATCTGCAGGAATCCACAAAATTACTACCACCCAGCAGTGTTGCATCTATGCAGATACCAATTCTGCCCCACTTGTTAGCCTAAAAAAAGGTTTTTTTTTCAAACTGCCCTTTTGAACCCGCATTGGTTCCTTCTCATTTTCAACATGTTTTTTGCTCTTCCCTGTCTCAGGCACTTGGTCCACCTACACAAGTGAGGTATCATTTTTATCGGGAGACTGAGGGGAATGTTGGGTGGTAGAAAATTTGTGCCAGTGCTTAGATCCCACACAGAAATGTGGGAAAACTGTGATTTTTTTAGCTAAATTTGAGGTTTGCTGAGGATTCTGGGTAATAAAACACTGGGAGATCCACGCAAGTCACACCTCCCTGGCCTCCCTCAGGTGTCTAATTTTCGCAAATATCTGGGTTTGGTAGGTTTTCCTAGATGACTGCTGAGCCCAGGACCAAAAGCACAGGTGCTCCACCCCGCAAAAACAGGTAGTTTTGTATTTGATAATTTTGATGGGTCCACATAGTGTTTTGGATCATTTCCTGTCAAGAGCACTAGGCCTACCCACACAAGTGAACTATCATTTTTATCGGGAGACCTGGGGGAAAGCTGGGTAGAAGGAGGTTTGTGGCTGCCCTCAGATTCCAGAACTTTGCAGCACCGAACTATATGACAAAAAAGCAGGTTTTTTGCTAAATCGTGAGGTGTACTAAGGATTTTGAGCAACAGAACCTGGTGAGAGAACCACAAGTTACCCCATCTTAGGTTCCCCTAGGTATCTAGTTTTCAGAAATGTCCAGGTTTGCTAGGTTTTCCTAGGTGTCGGATGAGCTAGAGGCCAAAATCCACAGCTAGGCACTTTGCAAAAAACAGGTCAGTTTTCTTTGGGAAAATATGATGTGTCTACTTTGTGTTTTGGGACATTTCGTGTAGCTGGCACTATGCCTACCCACACAAGTGAGGTACCATTTTTATCGGGATACTTGGAGAAATGCTGGGGGGAAGGAAATTTGTGGCTCCTCATAGATTCCAGAACTTTCTGTCACCGAAATGTGAGGAAAAAGTGGTTGTTTTGCCAAATTTTGCAAAGGATTCTGGGTAACAGAACCTGGTGGGAGCACCAGATGTTACCTCATCCTGGGTTCCCCTAGGTGTCTAGTTTTAAAAAATGCACAGGATTGGTAGGTTTTCCTAGGTGCCGGCTCAGCGAGAGACCAAAATCCACAGCTTGGCACTTTCCAAAAAACATGTCAGTTGTTAATGCAAAAATGTGATGTGTCCATGTTGTCTTTTGGGGCGTTTCCTGTTGCGGCCACTAGGTCTACCCATACAAGTGAGGTACCATTTTTGGTGGAAGACTTGGGGGAAATTTGTGGCTCCTCTCAGATTCCAGAACTTTCTATCACCAAAATGTGAATAAAAAGTGTTTTTTTGCCAAATTTTGAGGTTTGCAAAGGTTTCTGGGTATCAGAACCTGGTTAGAGTCCCACAAGTCACCCCATTCGGAATTCCCCTAGGTGTCTAGTTTTAAAAAATGTATAGGTTTGCTAGGTGTCCCTAGGTCCCAGCTGAGTTAGAGGCCAAAATCCACAGCTAGGCACTTTGCAAAAAACAGGTCAGTTTTCTTTGGGAAAATTTAATGTGTCCATGTTGTGTTTTGGGGCATTTCCTGTCGCAGGCACTAGGCCTACCCACAAAAGTGAGTTACCATTCTTAGCGGGAGACTTAGGGGAATGCTGGGTGGAAGGAAATTTGTGGCTCCTCTTAGATTCCAAAACTTTCTATCACGGAAATGTGAGGAAAAAGTTTTTTTTTGCCATATGTTGATGTTTGCAAAGGATTCTGGGTAACAGAACCTGGTGAGAGCCCCACAAGTCACCCCATCCAGGGGTCTAGTTTAAAAAAAATTACAGGTTTTGTAGGTTTACCTAGGTGGTGGCTGAGCTAGAGTCCAAAATCCACAGCTAAGCACTTTCCAAAAAACACGTCAGGTTTGAATGTAAAAATGTGATATGTCCATGTTGCGTTTCCTGTCGCAGGCATTAGACCTACTCACACAAGTGAGGTACCATTGTTATCGGGAGACTTGGGGGAACACATAATAGAAGTACAGGTGTTTCTGCACATTGTCTTTCTCTAAATTTCTTCCTTCCAAATGTAAGACAGTGTGTAAAAAATACATCTATTTGAGAAATGCCCTGTAATTTATATGCTAGCATGGGGAATTCAGAGATGTGCAAATAACTACTGCTTCTCAACACCTTATCTTGTTATCTTGGAAAGACAAAGGCTTCCTTGATACCTATTTTTCACTCTTTATATTTCACCAAATGAATTGCTGTATACCCGGTATACAATAAAAACCCATTGCAAGGTGCAGTTCCTTTATTGGCTCTGGCTACCTAGGGGTCTTGATGAACCTACAAGCCCTATACATCCCCACAACCAGAAGAGTGAAGCAGACATATAATATATATATATAATATATAATATAATATATTGCTTAAAAAACCTGCCATACCTGGAAAAAGTTATAGAAGCAAACGTGGACAGAAATGGCTCTTTTTCACCTCAAGTTCAATATTTTTTTATTTTAGCTGTTACTTTCTGTAGGAAAACCTTGAAGGATCTACACAAATGACCCCTTGCTGAAATCTGAATTTTGTCTACTTTTCAGAAATGTTTATCTGTCTGGGATCCAGCATTGGTTTCACACCCATTTCTGTCACTAACTGGAAAGAGGCTGAAAGCACAAAACATAGTAAAAATCGGATATGTCCCAGTAAAATGCCAAAATTGTGTTAAAAAATCTGGTTTTCTGATTCAAGTCTGCCTGATCCTGAAAGCTGGAAAGATGGTAATTTTATCACCGCAAACCCTTTGTTGATGCAATTTTCAGGAAAAAAACCCACAAATTTCTTCTGCAGCCCTTTTCCCCATTAAAAAACAAAAAAACAAAATTGCTGTATTTTGGCTAATTCCTTGATCTCGTCCAGGGGAACTCACAAACTCTGGGTCTCTCTAGATCCCTAAGATGTTGGAAAAAAGGATGTAAATTTGGCATTGGTAGCTTATGTGGACAAAAAGTTATGAGGGCCTAAGCGTGAACTGCCCCAAATAGCCAAAAAAGACCTGGCACCTGAGGAGGAAAAGGCCTGACAACAAAGGGGTTAAACACCCTCCTTGGGCCTGATAGCAATATGCCAAATGCCTGCACATGTGAGTTAAAAACAAATGCAGAACCCTCTTCTGTCTCACCAGCTGCGTGACCTTGGCTCATGGGGTCATCCAGCACTATAATGCTTCATGGGCAGTGAGAAACACCCTTGCACCTTTCCTCAAGGAACAAAACATAGGCTCACAAACAGGCTTTTATAAATTTCTTCATTGATTCCATTGCCTGGAGGACACTCAGAGTTTGTGAAAGCTTGATTGAGTAAATATTAAAATTCTCCTCATAGGGAGGACACACTACCCAACAAGCAGATGGTGACCAGGTGACATTCCTCCCCCAGTGTTTAATTTGTGTAGGTGCTTGCAGGTGTTGGTCACCAGCACTAATTTGGGGGGGCCAGGACGCACTTTACATCATACCCATCACACTTAAGATGTTTCACTCAGAAAAAGAGAGCTGGTGGAGTGAATGGACAGGCACAGTGAGCTACGGGACCCAGGTCTGCGCAAACCCTTCGCACCTATGGTGTCTCACTTGCTAGATGCAAGTGTTTCTGTCAAGGGACTGGCTACTAGTGTGTAGGGCGAAGGGGATTTTGTGTTTATAGTTTTGTGTTATTTGGGGGGTCTATGTAATAATGGAAAAAAGTCCTGTGTGAGTTGCCCTTCCATTGTTTGATGAACAGTTCTTACATCACAGTGTGTGTTTGGGTATGTTCCCTGTGTTTCTTTGTGGCTAGTGCTACACATTTTTTGGTTTCATTTTTGTATACTTTGTGAGTTCCCTGGTCTCACCTAGGACACTCACACCCTATGATATTGATGTGGAGCAGCGTGTGAGGTCCAAGGCCCCTGCACCTCACCCGCATGCCAGAAAGCACCCATCCTTGGGTGCTAGTGAAGGAGGGCACCCCAGTCCCATCAGGTATATCCACAACTCATTCTCCCATTAGGGGCCTCAGGTGGAAGTCCAAGAATCCACTCTCCCAGCCCCGCCATGGCTGGCGTTAGCCAAGCACACTTTTATGAACTCCCACCCATTGGGAGCAACGTTTCTGTGTGCTCACACCTGAGGTGGGAGTAATCCAGTGTTCCCTGCGGCTAGGGAGCAAACCTGCCTCCTTCAGTGTCCAAGGGAACACTGACTTGCATCAGGCCCAAGGAGATTGGTCCCCAGGGCTATTACTTGGCTCAGGGAGGGGTTTGAGGCACACCCCTTCTCAACTTTAGTTTAAGTTATATACATAATGTGCTGACCTCTTAGGCCCTGGACCTTGTGGGGCATCTTAATGAAAAAGGGCAACCACACCCTTTTTGCGGTCCTGCAGTAGCCCTGTGTGACCGCAAAACCAACAATGTTTTAAAAATGTAGACGTTATGTGGGTCCCTCCAGGAACCCACTTCAAGGCCTCAGGGTCAGTGTATCCCACCCTTGCCCCCTATGTGTTATTTGCATTTTGTTTAGTACACAGGGACTGTGTTCCCAAGTCCTAAAATGGCCGCCCAACATTTCTCTTGATGTTGACGATAATCAATCCGATCTTATCTTTTGATCTGCCAGTCCCACAAGAGTCCCTCAGCAGCAGCAGATATCTAAACATTTTGAACATTGTGTTTTTTCTCAAAAGCTGCAGAACACATTACACCTTTGGGGAAAGATATACTTTTTTGCCGAATTTGGTGTAGTCAAAGTCAGACTCTTTGCAAATAACAAAGGAGTGTGCTAGTTACAAATGATAGCTAAATTACTATTATAAACCACCTATCTATCAATCTTCTCACATGTAAAATACAGTTCCAGGAGTGCCTTAGCAAATAAAATGGGTTAGAAACTGCACCACAAATATAATAACCAACTTACTATTAGCCACATTTAGATCTGTAACTCTTATCCAGGAACAATATAAATGATACCATTGTCACTAACACACACGTAAAACTTGATGAGAGCGATTCTGGTTGTGCACAGAATGGGCATACATACACTTACACAATGTCGATGAATAGATTAGGTCCAATACCAAACATCCTTCAACAACACTAAACATACAGTACTGTGCATATCAACAACATTATGCCACTTGGGATTGTCTGTTTTCTATTCTCTTTTCTCCCTTAGAGATCCGTACTGACTAGCAACTGCTATTAATGCTGTAAGTACCAGGTTCCCCGTGGACTATCTGCCCTAGCAAATTCCCACCTTATATTGTAATTTGCCACTGATCATTTTTTCTTTTCCTCAGATGCTGAAGAAAAGCCTCCGGAGATTCTTGGGTGCAGAAGAGCGGCGAGGGTTAAAAAAGCAGAGTGCAGCTGAGGAGCAAAAGAGCATGGACTCCTCCAGGTGAGTTAGCCAATATCAAGCACCTTCTCAAAGTCGCGTGCAGCCTTATATAGCGGCTGTGCCCAACATGGCTGCCTTCTCTCGCAAGATTTCCAAATCTCACAGGAGTTCAGATGAGTTTGCCAGCAGGTTCCTTTCCCTGCTGCCTCCTTCATAGTCCACAGGGGCACAGGACCCCTTCCAGTACACAAGAGTTTCTGAGTGTGGTGCGCCCTCTCTGGCCCCAAGAGTTTGCGTGCAGGCCATGTCCCCAAAGAGCAGAGCCTTCAAGTCTGTGGTGAGTGAAAGAACGGGCCCCTCACAATGGCCTTGAAAGGTGCAGGCCCAACTAGCAAAATACATATATATATATATTACATATAACTTTTTCCACCTATGAATAAATACAAATATAGTACTTACAGTTATGTAGCTGAACTGCTTGATTCACCGCCATCTCCCAAAAATCAAATTCACAAAAAGTTACCAAAGAAATCCCAAAAGAAAGTGTCAAAACAAAATCCATTGAAGTAATTCACAGTTATTGCAGTCAATACAAAGCACGAAAAAATAAAAATTAAAACCACTTCAAGAAAGCCGAAAAATAAAAGGGAATTAAAAAATAATGTTTAATTAATGCAAAATCATTTCCTTTTAAAAAGAAAATGCATTAAAAATAGCTCCAAACGATACACTCTCAATCACAATTCAATAAAACAAAATACAGTGTCCATCCTCTCAATACATACGCCCTAAATACAACAGCAACATAACATTACAACTCTACAAACATAGTAAAACACATAACTATATGTACAACTACTTAGAAACTATAGTTAGTCCTATCTAATCACACTACGTAACCATGCAACAAAAACTACCATTAAACAACCTTAGCAAACAAATTTAATACCATAATCTACAGTAACTGCATCTGCCCTCATCTCCCCTACCACTAAAGCCCTACAGCAAAACTTAAAAAGGTCATACCTTTTACGTCAAAAAGCAATAGGCAGCCACGATCGACACAAACAAAATCCACCTTAAAATTACACTAATAGAATGACAAATACAGGTAGAAGTAAATAATGACCACTAAATGAAAATTTAAAAAACATATCTTTCCATAGAACGCAATAGAAATGTTACAAAAAGTTATTAAAAAAAGTGTTTAAAAATGTATTAAAATTCTTATAAGTATTAATCAATGTAATGAACAAATCTAAATGTATATATAAAGTATAAATTAAACAGTATTATAAAAATATAACTTTAAATTACAAATTACTGAATGATATTCTAAAAATGTATTATAGAAATATAAAATTACAAAAAACAAGAAATTTATGCCTGAAATATGTGTGCCCCTTTTGTAAAAATGTTTCAAAAACATACATCTTAAATTCAGTAATGTGATTCTAAACGA
Source organism: Pleurodeles waltl (assembly GCF_031143425.1). Lineage (NCBI taxonomy): Eukaryota > Metazoa > Chordata > Amphibia > Caudata > Salamandridae > Pleurodeles > Pleurodeles waltl. The sequence goes on from NC_090448.1 coordinate 515,538,661, forward strand.
GAAAATTCAGAAAAAGTACATGTAAAATAATTTATATTTTTCTTTGCAAAAAAGTATGCATGAAGCCTAAGAACTAAAAATGTACATTATGTAGAATAAAATACAAACATAATTAAATATGTGAAGAACTTGACATCTGTGGATTACTTTATAAACTACACACTATTCAAATCTACAAATTAAAAACCATTATGTGGAAAGTGTTTATCACTAAAAAAGCTAAATTTAATATTCCCATTCCAATCTATACCATTGGTTAAAAGTTGATGGACATTAAAGAGGTTAAATTTCCTATTTCTATTCCAACGTAAACCATTTTGACAAAGATGTTGGACACTAAAAGGGTTTACTATTTCCACTCCAAAGTAAACTACTTTGGGGAGGTGTTTGACACAAAAGGGGTTTAATTTCATATTCCCATTCAAGTCTAAACCATTTTAGAAAAGGTGTTGGGCACTAAAGGATTTTGATTTACTATTGTTACTACATCCTAAGGGCCTCCTTACCAGTGTGGCGGCCTTCCGACTGCCACACTCATGGTGGCAGTCACGACCGCTGCTATTGCGGCCGTTCGACTGCCACATTAAAACCCTGGCGGTCATACTGCCAAGGAACTGCCAACACTGCCAGGATCCATGATCCCAGCGGCCTGGCGGTGGCAGAGATCGTAATCCACCAGGGTACCGCTGCATGCAGCACTGCTCTGTGGATTATGACCTTGTTCTCTGCCAGCCTTTTCATGGCGGTAACAACGCCATGAAAAGGCTGGCGGTGAACAGGTGCAGAGGGCTACAGGGGAGCCCCTGTACTGCACATGCATTTTGCATGGGCAATGACTCCCCCCCCGCCCAGCACCCTCGCAATGGTCACTGTCTGCTCTGCAGACAGTGAGCATTGCGATCGGGCTACAGGATTACCGCTGGCTCGATTACGAGCTGAAAACAATGCTGTAGCCTGTTTCCCTCTAGGCCGGCAGCCGGAAACTGAGGTTACCACCTGCTGACGTAGCAAGAAACTCTCCGGCAGGTTGGTCGCCACAAACTCCTTCTCAGGCCGTAGGTGATTCTGGGGAAGGTATTGGGCACAAACGGTTTTGATTTACTATTTGTTTACTATTGTTATCAGTTGTCACTAAGCAAGATGATTTATTTACTTGCTGTAACTTTTGATTGAAATCTTGTTTGAATGATTTTACTGCACACATTAGACACTTTGGTGGGGCTTTTTAATAGGAATAGAATTGTTTTCATTCTGCTCTATTTATAAACGAAATACTGTTGTTGAATCTATAACTTGAATCTTTTGGGACACCTGTTAGTCAGATTAATGGCAGACTAAAACCGCCAGTCTAAGGGACACTCCTGTGCATTTGCTCGCTCTAGCTGTTGAGCTTGGGTGGGGTACTAACCTTACTTTCAGCACTTAATGATTACATAAGCACAGACCTGATTTTGTCAGTAAGCAAGATGACTTAATACTCTCTTTAACTTTTGATTGAAATCTTGTTTGAATTATTTTACTGCGCACATGAAACACCTTGGTGGGGGTTTTTAATAGGACTAGCTAGAATTGTTTTAATTCTGTTCTGTTTATAAACAATATACCATTGTTGAATCTGTAACTTGAATCTCTTTGGGACACCTGATGGTCAGATTAATGTTGGACTAAAGGCACCAGCCTGGCGGGAGCTCCTGTGCACTAGCTCACTTTAGCTTTTGAGCCTGTGTGGGGCACTAACTTAATCTTCAGCCACTTAATGATTACATGAGTGTGGATGCGCTGTTCTCAGTAAATGAGGCGATTCATCTCCCCTACCACTAAAGCCCTTAAGCGCTTTAACTTTTGATTGAAATCTTGTCTGAATGATTTTAATACGCATATGAGACACCTATGTGGGGCTTGCAATATTTTTTATTTTGCTCTGTTTTTAAACAAAATACAGTTGTTGAATCTGTAACTCAAATCTGTTTGGGACACCTGTTAGTCAGATTAATGTCAGACTAAACGCGCCAGTCTGAGGAATGATCCCATGCACTTGCTCACTCTACCTGATTAGCCTGGGTGGGGCATTAACTTTCCCTTCAGCTTCTTAATGATTACACAGGCGCGGACCACTGGCACGTCAAAGGCATGTCTGTCTGCACCCATCTGCACACAGAAAGCAACCAGCACCAGCTATGCTGTCCCTCTAACCCCAGACCCAGTAAGGCACATATTCAGTAGTAAGGAAGCCCTTCTAAACCTGCAGATACCTAAATGTGTTCACTCCCTCGCATGAGCCCCAGAAACAAGCAGTCAGTTTATATGTTCTGACCAAGGCTTCAACCTACTTCCACATGTGAACCCTTATTCTATGGGTCCTGAAAGATTGACCATAGTCAATCTTAGGACCCTCAAATTTCCCTTAAGCAGTTCAAGAACAACATTAAAAAAATAAAGCTTGTCTGTTCACTAAACAAACCGATGATGCAGAAAATGCCCATAGAACAAACATTATTCAAAATTGTACACTTGTTTTTGAATCTCATTGCTGAAAATCAATCCATCCCGTCAACATAGTAGTATGTTTATAATTTGTCAGAATTTTTTTCACAATAAAGTTTTTACTATCTACTATAAATTTACAAATGACCTAGAAGACGTCCCGCTATGCACTCATCTGATTCTCAAATTAAGAACCCTCAACTAACTTCTCTTCAGAAGATTTCCCTGAAGGACTCTGAAATCTTGATTCATAAAACCCAGCCTCCCTCCCCTCTGGACATCTGCCCACTGCACATTCTCAAATGGGCAGACCATTCCATTAACTCGCAGATCAATTCCCTATTTAACCTTTCCCTCAACTCAGGCTCGGTCCCAAAAGGCATTAGTGCTTCCTTTCATAAAGAAACCCAACCTAGATCCATTACTCCCAGTTAACTACAGACCTATCCCTCTTTTCCTGGTTTTAGGGAAGAAGTTGGAGTCTCTGACCAACCACCAGATTACAAGGTACATTGAGGAGACTATTGTTTTCAATTCCTCTCAATCTGGTTTCCATGCTGGCTTTCATTAAAAACCTCCATAGTCATGTTGCTTGACTTATGTGCTGCTGTCGATGTCTCACAACATTCTACTACAACAGCTAGAAAATGCTGGCTTAGTAGGCACCGCATGTAAATGGCTAAAATCTTTCCCATCCAACAGAAAGGAAGCAGTACACCTACCCCTTTTTACTTCAGGCTACAGAGAAGTTAATTGTGGAGAGCCACAAAGACCAGCCCTCAGCCCCATTCTTTTCAACATCTCTATGCCCCCCTCACCTCCATCATTCAGTCTTGGGGTTTCAACGTGGCGTCCTATGCAGATGACAGTTAATATATGCCTTCAACCACCTGGATGACTCTGTCACTGCCAATTTCCAGGGCTGCATATCCGCAGTAGCTGAGTGGATGCACAAAAGAAGTCTCTACCTGAACTCAGAAAAATCCAAGGTCCTAGTATTTGGTACATCCTCTATATAAGACCCTACCTGTCTGTGGCCCACAGAACTGTGTCAACCCCCCGGCACCCACAACCACTGCAAAACAATCCAGGGGTAAAAGTAGACACTGCACTATCTTATAAGATACATGTACAAGCCCCTGCAGAAGTCTGATTTTCTCAGCTGAAATCTTTCAGGAAGACATTCACATTTCTGCCTAAGCACACCTGTAAAATCATCACCCACTCTCTAATCACATCAAAACTTGATTATGCAAACATGCTGCTTCTTGGCTCTTCGCAAGAGTTGATTATGAGACTACAGCGAGTACAGAATACAGCAGGCCTAATAGTTTTGAATGTTCCAAAATGCCAATCAATTTGCAAGGGCTTAAAAACCATCCATTGGCTACCTATAAACCAGAGAATAAAATTAAAAACTCTGATGATCACATTCAGGGCAACTCAACAGATTGGCCTGGTATACATCTGCGACAAGATTAAAAGATATCATCCCTGCAGAGCCCTTAGATCTGTTAACAAAAATTTTCTATGCATTCCCATGATTAATAAAGCAAGAGCAGGAGGCCAGTCTTTCACTTTTTCAGCCCCAAACCAATGTAATTCTCGTCCTGAACATATTAGGAGTATAACATCAGAGGCCATGTGTAAGGCTATCCTGAAGACACACCTCTTTTGAAGCATATGATCTGGCTTGCTTTGTATAGTTTCCAGGACTTCTTATCTGTTGGTTTCTTATTACAAAGCAGCACTGGGATGCTCCTGCTAGAGCAGCTGTCACACTTTCAAAAGTTTGTCCATTCATTTAAACATTTTGTTCACTCATTCATTCCAACTCCAATATAAAAACATTTTGAGGATGGTGTAGGGCACTAATGGGGTTTAATTTACTATTCCAACTCCAATCTAACTCATTTTGGAGAAGGTGTTGGACACAAAATGAGTTAATCATGCTATTCTCACTACAATCTAAACAACTTTAGGGAAAGTGTTGGACACCAAAAGAGTTACATGTATTATTCCCACACAAATCTAAAACATTTTGGGGAAGGTGTTGTACACTAAAGGGTTTGGGGTTACTATTCCCACTTCAATCTTAACCATTTTGGGGAAGGTGTTAGCCACTAAAAGGTTTAAATGTACTATTCTGTCCAAATGTAATCCATTTACATACGATTCCAACTCCAGTAAAGGGGTTCAACGTACTATTCCCACTCCAATGTAAACCATTTTGGGATGGGGTAACATTTACTATTAGAACATGACAATACATTATTTGTAAAAATCATTAATAGCCATACAAATACAAAATATAGCTTAAAATACATATTTAAGATGTATATAAATTCTCAAAAATATGAACATAAAACAATATAAAATAAAGATTTTGAAAAATATGAACAACATTTAAAAACAAATAAAACCCAACAAGTAAACGTTATATTTAATTAAGGTAGAAAATATAAATAATTATACAAATGGATTTTTTATAAAGGTACATCATTTTGATTTATACTTTTAATTTTTTTTTGTATGAAAATAAAACTATAGTTTTTCCCCCAAAAAATAAAACAACATATTTTAATTTAAAAATAACAAAATATATACCAACAATAAATGCATATAAACACACAAATGAAATATATTTTAAATGCATATCTATAAAATATTTAAACATAATGTCAATATTTAATATTATTTAATAGCCTTAATATTAGTTCAACAAATTTCGTACAAAATTACAAAATTGAGCGTTCTTCTCAAAACTCAAAATATGACATTTTCTTAAATTACACATTAGGAATCTGATACAGAAAATAATAAAATAAATAAAATATAAAATCCTATAAAATATATAGCAAAAAACCTCCCCCACTATTCCCATATAAAAGTAACAATGAACCAATACACATCTTTTTATTTATAATGTGAACAATTAACTAAAAAGCAAAAGTTATTTTATTTGGAAGAAATATTAAAGTTATAATGGAAAAGCACCTAATTACATATTAAAATAATAAATTATTAAAGTTTTTATATTGAGCTATTTTGTTTATCAAAACACAAAATATACATAATATCATCTTAATATAAAATTAAATAAATACATAATAACTAAATGTAACAAAATAAAATTGTAAGTCAAACATTTAAAACATACATTTACAACTTAAATAAGTGAACCATTGAACTGGGTGAGCCTACTACATCATTGGCACAAGAGCTTGACTCTGCACTATTGGCTCTTGATGTTCCATTGCAATACAGGAGACACTATCAGCAACACACAATATTTAGTGTAAGTTCCTGATAACGTCACAACATTAGCAACATTTGTGCTTTTTGGACACTTGTGTAAAAATAGTTTTCTAAAAGTAGTCCTCTGTTTTTCCAAGTAAAAATAATATTACTCAATAAAAAGTTGTTTTTATATTTTATTACTTAGAAATGACTTAAGGACACTTCAACAGGATTTGAACTATTGTAATTGGAAAGACTGTGAAAAGGCAAAGCACTAGTGCGTGACTCTGTGCTATGGCTCCATCAGCTTCATTAATGGGGAGAAACTGTCAGCAACATACAGGCCTTAGTGTATGTTACTGAAAATGTCTCATCATTGGCATCATTTGTGCTTTTGAGACACCAGTGCAAAAAGGTGTTGCTAATTGCTCCCTTGTTATTATCACTAAGTAAACACACTATTTGATATTTTGCCAGTATAAAATGAAATAAAGATATTTAAACAGTATGGCAGGATTTGACTCCTTGAACTGGTGATCCCTGTTACACCTCAGGCACCAGAGTTTGAATCTGTGCTATGGTTCCTTGTTGCGTGGCAGCAATGCAGGAGACACTATCAGCAACATACAAGCCTTAGTGTATGTTTCTTACAGTGTCTCAACATTGGCAACATTTGTACTTTTGGGACACTACTACAGAAAAGGTGTCATATTGCTCTGTGTTGTTTAAAGTAAAAATAAGATTAAAAATGAAAAAACTTTTTGAAAGTTTACAGCATTGGACACTATCAGCATGAGTGTTTTATTCTGTGCTATGGCTCCTTGACGGTCAATTGAAATACAGGAGACACCATCTGCAACATACATGCTTTAGGGTATGTTGCAGATAGTGTCTCAGTATTTGCACCATTTGTGCTTTTAGGACATTAGGGCAAAAATACTATTCCAAATTGGTTCTCAGTTTATCAAAGTACAAATTATATTAGTAAATGAAAAACTCATTTTGATATTTTTCCTCAATTAATGCCCTCTGACAGCATATGAAGCTTTGTACTGGACAACCGTCTGATAGTAAGGCCACCAGTGATTTCCTCTGCATTATGGATCCTTTACAGGTTGTTGCTATGCAGGAGACACAACATATGTGCCTTAGTGTGTGTTGCTAATAGTGTCTCAACTTTGGCAACATTTAAACTGTTGGGACACTAGTGCAAAAAGGTGTTCAAAGTTGGTCCTCAGTTTTACCAAGTAAAAATTATATTACTAAATGAAAAAGTCTTCATGATATTCTATTACTTTCAAATGTGTTAAAGACACTTTAAGAGGGTTTGAAGCATTGTAATGATGGAGCCGGTGAAACCCAGGGGAGCTAGTGCTTGTATTTGTGCTATGGTCCCTTATTATTTGGTGTAAAGCAGGAGACCCTATCAGCAACATACAGGCCTTAGTGTATGTTGCTGATTATCGCTCAACATAGGCAACATTTGTGCTTTTCGGACACTAGTGCAAAAAACCTGTCCCAAATTTCTCCCCTGTTTTTCCAAGTAAAAATAATGCTACTGAATAAAAAATACTCCTTGATATTTTGCCTTTATGAAATGCCATAAAGACATTTCGACAGTTCTGTAGTATATAAACCTTTGTAGTGAGTAGCTTTAGAGCTTACCTCATCACTATGATTCCTTGATATATTATTTCATTCGAGGAGACACTATCAGCAACATACAGGCCTTAGTGTATTTTTCTGATATTGTTTTATTGTTTGCAACATTTGTGCTCAATGGACACTAAGAGGAAAGAAAAAGTCTGATTCTTGCTCCCTGTCTTTCAGAGTAAAAATATTACTACTAAATGAAAAAAAACTTTTTAGATTTTGCCACTATAAAATGACTTAAAAACACTTTGGGCCCCCAGCTGAAAGTGGGGAGAGCTAACCAACCCCTTGGGAGCACTCATCGCTAAGGCAGAGGTATCTGGAGAGACCTTCAGCATTGGCGTGCTAGGTCCCTGGGTGATGCTCCACCGTAAAGTCCATCCCCTGCAGGGAAATGGACCACCTCAAGAGTTGAGGATTTTCATCCCTAATGTGCATGAGCCATCTGAGGGGCCTGTGGTCGAAAGTGAGTCCCAAACAGGTATGGTCTCAACTTCTTCAGTGTTCAGACCACAGCAAATGCTTCTCTCTCAATAGCACTCCACCCCTGTTCCTGTGGTAGTAGTCGTCTGCTAATAAATACTACTGGTTGGTCTGGGCCCTCCTAATTAAGCTGTGCTAGGACCGCCCCTATGCCATTATCTGAACCGTCTGTCTGCATGATGAATTCTTTGGAGTAGTCAAGTGCCTTGAGCACTGGTGCCGTGCACATTGCTTCCTTCAGGGAGTCAAAGGCTTTCTGACAAGCCTCTGTTCAATTCACCAACATAGGTTGCTTTTTGTATGTGAGTTCTGTTAAGGGGGCTACTATGGTGCCCTATCCCCTAACAAATCTGCAGTAATAACCGGTGGGACCTAAGAAGGCTGGTTCCCCGGCTTTGATTGTTTCAATCTTGGTCTGGAGGGGCTTCACCTTGCCACCACATACTAGGTGTACACCACACAACCATGCCCAATCTGGCACTTACTGGCCTTGAAGGTCAGGCCTGCCTGTTGCAGGGCCTGAAGCACCTCTTTGATGTGGAGCAGGTGTTCCTCCCAGCTAGAACTATAGACAGCGATGTCGTCTAGATAGGCTGCGCAGAAGGCGTCCTTGCCAGCTAGGACCCCGTTAACCAACCGTTGAAAGGTAGCAGGGGCATTTTTCAGTCCAAAGGGCATTACACTGAACTGGTAATGACCCTCAGGAGTAGAAAAAGTGGATCTCTCTTTTGCACCTTCAGTCAAGGCGATCTGCCAGTACCCTGATGTGAGGTCAAAGGTACTAAGGAACTTGGCAGCACCTAGCCTGTCTACGAGCTCATCAGGTCGGGGCTGGGGTGAGCATCTGTCTTTGTGACACAGTTGAGACCCCGATAGTCCACGCAGAACCCAAGCTATGGCTTGGTACCGAGAGCAGAAGCCTTAGGAACCAACACCACTGGGCTGGACCAGGGACTGCTGGACTTCTCTATTACCTCAAGAGTCAGCATCTTGGCAACTTCCTCCTTGATGCTGGACCTCAACTTATCTGACACTCTGTAAATTTTATTCTTTACAGGTGGACTGTCTCCTGTGTCAATGTCGTGGACACACAAGTGTGTAAGCCCAGGGGTGAGGGAAAACAGGGAAGAGAACTGCTCCAATAACTGGTAGCAGTCTCCTCTCTGATTTAGGGTCAGGTAGTCAGAGAGGTTGACACCCTCCACTGACCCATCACCTTCCTTGGCAGAGACGAGGTCTGGGAGAGGCTCACTCTCCTCTTCCATTCCTTCATCTTTCATTTGGCCACCAGAAGCATGCTGACTTCAGACCTCTCAAAATGAGGCTTCAGTCTGTTCTGATGGAGAACCCTTAGGGTGTTTCTTGGGACTTGAGGTCCACTAAGTAAGTGGCCTCTCCCTTCTGCTCCTTGACCTCGAAGGGGCCAGTCCAGAGGCCTTGGAGGGCACTGGGATCTACTGGGTCCATTACCCATGCTTTGGCCCTGATTTATACTTTTGGTGCAAAACTGCACTAACGCAAGAAAAAGATTAGCACCGGCTTACACCATTTCTGAGCACCAGCCGGGCACCGTATTTATGGAATGGTGCAAGCCGGTGCAAAGGGTAGACTAGCGTAAAAACAAATGACGTTAGCCGGGTGGGGCTGGCAGTATGGAAGAAGGAGGTTTTGCACCAAAAAATGAAGTTAGGCAGGTTAGAGTAAAAAAGAATTCTGATTCAAAACCATCCATACCACATGACTCCTGTCTTAAAAAAGACAGGAGTCATACCCACCACCCCAATGGCCAGAACAGGGGACCAGGGTCACCTGGGCATGGCCATTGCACCCAGTGCCATATAGGGGGCCCATTTCAAGGCCCCCAATGGCACTTTAAAAAAATGAAAATACTTACCTGTACTTACCTATACCTACCTGGTATGGGGCCCCCTATCCTCAGCTGTCCCTCTGGTGTGGGTGGGGGTGTCCCTGGGGCCTGGGGAGGGCACCTGTGGACTTATTCCATGGTGTTCCACCATGGAAATAGGCCCAAGGGTCCCCTAATGTCAGCCCTGACCCAGGCGTTAAATAAAAATTATTTGACCCCACCTCCCCCGTGCCTGATTTTAGCACTGGGGGATAAATATGGCGCTAAGGCCATAGAGTCTCATGGGAACGCCTACTTTGTATATCATTGACGCAAAGCAGGTTTCCACGTCCTTTAACTCCATAAATTTGTTGCTAGACCGGTCTAGCGACAAAGTATAAATATGGAGTTAGTTTTGCGCCAAATTAGCGAAACAAAAAATGATGCAAATTCGGTGCAAAACAAGTATAAATATGCCCTTTGCCTCCAAGTGATAATTCTACCAGGGTGGGCTTCTGGTCATACCATTGCTTCATCACCTCTTGACTGGCCTCAAGGTTGTTCTTGGCCTGTTTCCAGAAGTGCTGCATCTGGTTGCGGAAGGCCAGCTTATAACTGACCACATCCTGGGGGGGTTGTCTGGGAGCTTTCTCCCACCCCTCTTCACTATGCTCAGGGGTCTCCTGACAGGGTACCCGTAGAGAAGTTCAAAGGGGCTGAACCCCACCCCTTTCTGGGGCACCTCTCTATAAGCAAAGAGAAGACATGGCAAGAGGACATCCCACTTACGCTCCATGGCCTTAGGTAGGCCTGTGATCATGCCTTTTAGGGTCTTGTTGAACCTTTCGACAAGCCCATTGGAATGAGGATGGTAAGGGGTGGTAAACCAGTAGGTCACCCCACGTTCATCCCACATGGACTTCATGTAGGCTGACATATGGCTTGTGCCTCTGTCAGACACAACCTCTTTTGGGCATCCCACACGGGTAAATATCCCCATTAGAGCTCGGGTCACCACGGGTGCAGTCACTGTCCTTAGAGGGATTGCCTCTGGAAAACGGGTGGCATGGTCCACCAAAACCAGGATAAACCTGTTGCCTAGGGCAGTTTTGGGGTCCAAGGGACCAATGACGTTGATGCCCACCCTTTCAAAGGAGGTGCCAATGACAGGGAGTGGGATCAGGGGGGCCTTGAGCCTTTTCCCTGTCTTCCCACTAGCCTGGCAGGGTGGGCATGACCTACAGAAAGCATCTGAGGCCACCCGCATTCGGGGCCAATAAAAGTGGGTGACAAGCCTGGCAAAGGTCTTGTCTTGCCCCAAATGTCCAGCCAGGTGGATGTAATGAGCCAGACCCAGTAGGAAGGCCCAGTAGCACTGGGGGACCACCTCCACACATGCTTGCCCAGCTTCTGGCACCTTGGGTTCAGTATAAAGGAGATCATTCTTCCAGTAGGTATGCTGATTACCAAAGGCTTCACCTAATGCCTAGGCCGCGGCCTGTTGCCTCAAACCCTCAAGAGTAGGGCATTTTTTATGCACATTGCAGAACTCCTCCCTGGTTGTCCCACCCTCGACTTGCCAGCCAGCAAGCTCAGGCAGGCTACCCAGGGCGGCGATGTCCTCTCAGTTGGCTCAGAGGCCTCCTGCTCTGGGACCCCGTGAACCTTCGTGGGAACATCTGGGACCGGTTTTCCTTGCCCCTTTCCCTTCCTCTTTGCAGCTGTCTGGGCCATTATTCCAGTCTCTGGACCCCCCTGACTCCCTTCCCAGGTAGCCATGGACTGTGTGGTCATGCAGTCCCATTCAGGCAACCCTAATATCTCCAGGTGAGACCTGAGCTCCACCTCCTTGCAGGTAGTATGCTCAAGGTTGTTGCCTAGCACACAATCTACAGGCATGGCAGGACTCACAGCTACTTTTAGAGTACCAGAGCCCCCCCCAATCAAAGTGAACGAGAGCCACCGGTAGGTGACTCTCACGATTGTCAGCGACTATGACCTGGTAGAATGTATTGGGGATGACCTGCTCTGCTGATACCAGCTGACCCCTAACAGTAGTCATGCTTGCTCCTGTGTCAATCAGAGCCTCCACCCTTTGCCCATCAATGGTGACCCACTGCCTATACTGGGAAGTAGTGGCAGGCATGTGGGCTTTTGGCAACATTTCCTCATCTCCCAGGGACACTAGGGTTACCTCTATCGGTTCTCCGAACTAGCTGGGACTACCTCCTCCCCGAGCGCTACGCTAGCCAACCCAGGTGCCTGCCCTCCAGTGGGGGACTGTGCCCACATGGGACACTTGGAGTTGCCCTTAAAGTGACCATGCTTGGTGCACTCTAAGCATTTGGGTACAAACTTCCTTTTCTTCTTATCAAAGAACACTGGCCTCTTCTCAGACTCAGACTAGTACTGGTTACCACCACCCCCCGGGAATTGTTTTGGGAGCCTTTTGATAACTCCTTATTTTAAAGCCCCCACCTCTTTCTTCTGGTGGGGACCCTGACCACCTTTGTGGGTGTCCCCTCCAGATACCTTTTTGGACACTCTGGTGCTAATCCAGAGGTCCATCTCCTCAGCAAGCTTCCTAGGATCAGTCAGCTTACTATCAACTATGTGCTGGCGCAACTCTGTAAAGCAAACACTGAGCATATGCTCTCTCAGAATCAAATTATACAACCCCACAAAGTCATCTACTATACTGCCCTACACCCATCCATTCAGTGCCTTACTGTTAAAATCAAAACAGTCTACCCAAGTCTGTTTGGAGAGTTTGGTGCTGTCCCTGAAGCTCTGATGGTACTTCTCAGGAATCAGCCCAAACTTGGCAGTTAAAATGGTTTTCATGGGTGAGTATGTGTTAAGATCCCTTGGGTCTAAGGTAAGGAGTGTGTCCCTCCCAAGTACAGGCACATATCCCCGCAAGCCTGCCCCGCATTGCTCTTCAGGAATCCCATGAGCCCTTAGTGGAACTTCATAAGCGTCCAACCATTTATCAATGTCATCTCCCACCACATAACTTGGCATCACATTTTTGGGTATACGAACCTTCTTGTCCCCAGCAGGTCCTACATGTATGCTGCCACTATCACTGATGGACTCAGACTGCCTAGCCCTGATGTCCAGCTCTTTTAGACTCATGAGCTAACAGAAGTTTATTTTCAGCTAAGGCTCTCTCAGCTACAGTCTCAGCCTGTTTGGCTTCTCTCTCAGGTTTCTTCTCCTTTGCCTCCATGTTTAACCTTGCCAATTGCAGTTGGAATTCTCTCTCCTCCCTCCTTTCCTCTGCGGTCAGGCCACGGCTAGAGACACTGCTCCCTGGTTTAGAAGGGGGCACCATTCCAGGGGTAACATCCCCCACTGCTGATGGCAAATCCTCTGAGGAGCCATCCTCTGGGGCCTCCATCTCAACATTCTCCTGTGAACGGGCTTCTGCCCAAGCCCTCCACACCTTTTGGTACTCCTCCATCCTGGAGGCTCCCCGGGTAGGTACTCCCATCCCCTTGCAGAACACTCTCAGCTGACTGACAGTGTATGTCTTCAGCTTGGCTAGGTCAAACTCTCCGGCTCCTCCTTGAGACCCAGCCAGAGACATGTCGTTTGAGGATTAGGTTAAAATATCAAGCAGGAAAAAGAAATTGCAGCAAAAGAGAAAAACCAAGTTGACCTTTTAACTGTGGGTAGGTAGTGTACACGTAGCTATTGTATGTTACTGCACAAACACAAGTCCCTTCCTCACCGCCGATCATCAATGTTAGAAGTGGGGTCTCTAGTTGGCAGAGGTATACACCCTAGTCCAAGTAGGGACCACAATCCTAGTCAGGGTAAGTGAGGTAGTGTGGCACTGAGCAGTCAGGCTTAACTTAGAAGACAATGTGTAAAGTATTTGTGCAATAATTCACGCAATAAATCATGCAATAACACAATGAAAACACCACAAAAATACACCACACAGTTTTAGAAAAATGGGAGATATTTATCTGAATAAATGAAGGTCAAAACGATTAAGATTTGATAATCACAAGTTGAAATATCACTTTTGTAATTATAAGAAGAGCTTTAAGTTTTTAAAAACAATTGTCTCTTGCAAGCGCAAAGTACCTGGTTTGCATCAAAATCACACACACGAAGACAGCAGGGGAGGAGATGCATTTAAAAAGGTAGGTGTGCGTTGGTTCCCCGGGTGCACACAGAGGATGTGTTGATTCTTTTCCACACAGAAAGGACTTTGCGTCTAACTCCAGTGTGCAGGCTTGAGTCCTCTTTGCGATGCAGGGTCTTTTGACGCCCAGGGATGAAGCGTGGAAATCCTGGGCGTGCGGGACAAAGTCACAGTTGCTGCGTCGATTTGGTGGGCGATGTGGCGGAGTTTCTGTTGATGCCCAGGGACGCCCAGGGCCGAAGTGTGGAAATCCTGGACGTGCGGGACAAAGTCACAGTTGCTGCGTCGATCTGGTGGGCGATGTGGCGGAGTTTCTGTTGCACAGCTGGCGCTGCATCAATTAAACTCACAGGAAGTCGGGCTGCATCATTCCGGCTTGGCGATGCATCGATCCGGCGGGCTGTGCGTCGAAGTTCCGGTTGCAAAGCTGGCGCTGTGTCGACCTCCACTCGGGGAGCCTGACTGCATCGCTCCCGGTCAGTGGTGTGGTGATTTTCTCACTGCTGGGCAGGCTGTGCATCGATTCTCGCAGGCTGTGCATTGATTTTTGCTGCACAAGGAGTTTCTTTGCAGAGATGAAGTCTCTTTGGCCCTGAGACTTCAGGAACAGGAGGCAAGCTCATTCCAATCCCTTGGAGAGCACTTCTCAGCAGAGGCCAGCAAGGCAAGCAGGGCAACAGCAAGGCATCAGTCCTTTACAGCAAAGTAGTCCAGGTGAGTCCTTTGGGCAGCCAGGCATCTTCTCTTGGTAGGTTGCAGGTTCTGGTGCAGAGTCTCTGTCTCAAGAAGTGTCTAAGTTGGTAGGATCAGGGACCCAGTTTATATACCCAAACGTGCCTTTGAAGTGGGGGAGACCTCAAAGAGTGGTTTTGAAGTGCACAAGGTCCCCTTTCAGTACAACTCTGTCAGCCAGGGTCCCAGTAGGGGCTTTGGCAGTCCATTGTGTGAGGGCAGCTGACTGTCCTTTGAAATGTAAGTGTCAGGCCCTCCACCCTTCCAGCCCAGGAAGACCCTTTCAGTATGCAGATGTGTGCATGTGTGACTGAGCATCCTGTGTTTGTGGTTGTCTGGGTGAAATGCACAAGGGAGCTGTCAACCCACCCAGCCCAGGCGTGGATTGGAGCAGGCTGTAAGGCACGGAAGGTTTTTAAGTGCAGAGAAATGCTCACTTTCTAAAAGTGGCATTTCTAAAATGGTAATATAAAATCCAACCTCACCAGTCAGCAGGACCTTGTATTACCATTCTGGCCATACTAAATATGAACTGTCTACCCCTTTCTGATCAGAACCTACCACTCAAACAGTATATGCGGGCAGCCCTAATGTTAGCCTATGAAAGGAGCAGGCCTCACAGCAGTTGAAAATTAATTTAGGAGTTTTCCACTACCAGAACACATAAAACACACAGGTTTATGTCCTGCCTTTTACCTACATAGCACCCTGCCCTGTGGGTTGTCCATGGCCTACCTTAGGGGTGACATGTGTAGAAAAAGGGAAGTTTCAGGCTTGGCAAGTACTTTTAAATGCCAGGTCGAAGTTGCTGTAAAACTTCACACATATGCCTTGCAATGGCAGGCCTGAGATATGGTTAAGGGGCTACGTATGTGGGTGGCACAATCAGTGCTGCAGACCCACTAGTAGCATTTAATATACATGCCCTGGGCACATGCAGTGCGCTTTACTAGGGATTTACAAAATAAATTGAATATGCCAATTGGGTATGAGCCAATGTCACCATGTGTTAAGGGAGAGATCATATGCACTTTAGCACTGGTTAGCAGTGGTAAAGTGCGCAGAGTTCTAAGACCAGCAAAAACTGTGTCAAAAAGTGGAGAAAGGCAGACAAAATGTTTGGGGTGACCACCCTAAGGCTGTTAGGTCTAACAGTATGTGATGAGCCTATAACAGGTGATACCAACTGCCTGGTAGGCAGATTACCATGACCCTGACTTCTGTATCCTGTGTATTTGCATTGTATGACACTTTTGTATACATCCTGATGGTACTCTCAGTCATGCTCTATGTGCTGATTGCAATACTAACTATAAATTTATGTAGAACTGGATTTCAACTTCTTGGACATCTGTCGTGTATCATTTCTGTTGTAATGAGTCTCCTGCTGATTGAGTGCCCCTTTGATGTCCATTAAAATGGCTGCTCGATACAGGGGGACATGATCACACCAGAGTTGGCATCCATAACTATTGTACATGGATGATAAAGGACAGATACACAGGACCTGTGTTTAAGTGTGATTTATTGTGCATATCAAAAGGAATTCTATAGCATTGTTAGCAAAATAAATGAACATAAAAGTGATGGGTGAAGTCATGGTGAATGATTTCATCAGGGTAACTGCTGCACCAGTTGGTAACACAAGTCCAGTGTCCTTGTACCATGGTAACATGGAGTTAGGTTTCAGAACAGTCAACAGGGTGTATTTTTGGCACACAAGGGGGACTAATAAGGAGAGGTTCACTTCCTGGCAGTGGGTTTGCCACTGCAAAGCATCTGCTCCTCCTGGATTTCTGGGTGGACGTCCATGTTTGCGGGGGGCTCTTCAGCTACAGAGGGAGAGGTGTCTGAGGCATGACCTTTCCCTGGCAGGGCCTCCGTTCCACTATCAGCGCAGATGTCAAAGGGGCTGATGTTTCATGCTAGTGGAAGGAGCAAGATGTTGTGTAGAAAAGTACAGAGTGGTATTAGTGTCCCTCAGCATCCCTGCAATGGTAGCCAGGTGGGCATTTTGTGCCTGCCACTGCCGCATAACTTTCTGGTGGTGGTCCCTCTACAGCCTTTGATTTTCACCCAACATGGTGATGACTTGGTCCATCCTGACTTGGGAACTTTGTTAGGCTCCCAAGACTTGGGAGATGATTCCATGTCAGTTGTGTCCCCTTGCGGGCCTATCCTCTGGCAAAGAGCATCCCTCCAACACACCCTACCCCACGTGCCTGTGCCCCTGGCACAGTGTGCATCATTGTCAGGGGTGGCAAGGTTTGACTCAGGTACCTGTACTGTGGAGCACACAATAGATGATACAGTCCTTGGGACAAAGGTTTGGGGGCAAATGGTTGCCGGTAATGTTGATGCAACAGGGTTGATAGGAGTTGATGTGGGCAGGGTGAGGCTGAGAGTCGTTGACTGACCAGGTATCCAGGATGGGCCAGGTTGTTCGTCAGTGTCCAGACATCCAAAGGTGTTGTCCTCACTGAGACTTCATCCAGAGGGGGAGTGACAGTCTCTGGTATCCTCTCCATGGTGGCAATGTCAAGGCTACCTGTGGAGGGAGGGAGACACATAGTTCAGGTTAAAATGGGTGTTTTGTAGCATTTGTGAGAGATGCAGACAGTGCCTTAACATGATTCCCTGCAAAGGCATTTACAGCTGCTGCACAGCATACATTAGGTGTACATACCACTCAGTGACTTGATTTCCATACTCCATGTTAGGAGTTGTTAGACAAGGTTAGTAAAAATTGCACTGCAGATTTAATCTGACATTTTCAGATTATTGACATGACTGTTCACCTCTGTTACCGAGTGAAAAGTCAGGCTTGCTACACGGCACACATTAGAGCTGCACAATGGTGCCCTTGTAGGAAAACAGCATGTGAGTATGCAAGGGACATTGACCTGTATCTGGATGTAGTGCATGTGCATTGACTCAGCCATCTGACTTCCCGACCCAGGTCAGTCTATTTCTGGTTTGGGATATTTGATCTGTGGCCATTATGAATGGTCATTCAGCTATAGCTGTGTTTTGCTTTGGTTGCTATTGTGAGTGAGCCATTGCATTGCTGTCAATGTCATGTATTATTCCACACTTGAACAATGTAGATGGTGTAGCTAGTGAAGTAGTTGTACATGCATTACATGTGATGTTTTGTTCTCCAGGCTTTCACAATGATGGATTAGTGCATTCTGGGAACCATAGTGATAAGATTAGCCAGTAGTGTAGTGATTCCTATCTTGTTTTATTGGGAAGCAGGAATTAGATTAGCCTTCTGGCTTGCAGACTTGTGCCCCCGTCACCCAGTGACTTCTACCCTACTTAACCTGCTCTGTTTTAGCGCAATTATTTAATTATATCTTTCCAAGATGCCTGCATTATTTTTAGTTAGGACAGTGTTTTAGTTTCATGCTATCAGTGCCACTCTGCTAAAGCGTCACTATCAGCTCCAGAGATAGATAAGATATAGGTATTCACGTTAGGTACTTTCCCACTTTGTGCTTTTGAGGGAATTCTTTATGTAATTGACGCCCCAAGCATGTCTTCTTATCTATTGTTTGGGAACACACCTATGTCAGGGGTTCAATCAGATCTGTATAAATGCACCTTACACCGACAGATAGTCAGAAGGATTCCTACCAGATGCCATCGATGCTATCCATGCTGTACGTCACCTAGATGCTGTCCCAGTCTTTGTGTGCCAATGTAGTCTGATCTAGAGACCTCATTCCAAGGCAACAAAGGTTGGGGGCTCGTCTCATGGACATGGAACTGGCAGATTAGGTTTAACACACCTAGCTCGCTTTAGGTTGCGACTTGTTGTAGGACTGGCATAGTCACCTGCAAACAAAAGTACTCTCATCCTTAAACCAGCAGTCTTGTCTAGAGCAAGATTCAAACTACGACAGTAGTTAACATGCCATTTCCAAGGGCTGTGAGGGCAGTTGGGCTCAATGGAGAAGTGAATGCCAGGAGGGGGATTAGGTGATTTGGAGAGAGGAGTAGTGGGTAAAATAGTTCATTTGGGTGGGTTTAGGTGGTGAGGGATCATGCAGGAAAAGACAATTGTGTGACATTAATTTTGTAGGTACTTACCAGACTCCTGTCCCCCAGGTATGCCTGTCAGGACCTCAGGGTGCAGTATGTCCAAGAACTTCTCCTCCCATGATGTGAGGTGTGGGTCCACCACCAGTCTTCTGTACGGCTAGCTGGTGCCTGGATGCCATGGAATGCACCTTCCCCCGTAGGTCATTCCACCTCTTCCTGATGTCCTCCCTTGTGTGTGGATGACTGCTTACAGAATTGACCCTGTTGCGTATTCTGTGCCACAGCTCCTGGCAATAGATTTTTGTTGGACCTATGCTCCGAACAGGTGTGGCTCTACCCTTACTATTTCATCCACCATGACCCTCAACTCGTCATCAGTGAAACATGGGTGTTTTTAAGGTGACATGGTAGTCATTGTGAAGACGGTGTGTGGGGATGTTGTGAGTGTAAGGGTGCAGTGTTTGGTATTTGGTGAGGTGTGAGTGCTGCGATGTGAGTGGGAGACAGTTGTAGCGGATTGTGTATGCTAGTGATGCGTGTATTGTGATTGCTGTGCTAATGTGGGGTGTGTGCTGAGTGAAATGTTTATGTGTGCCTATGGTGTACAAGTACAAAATCTTATCTTTTAGGCTTCTGGGTGTATGTATATGGCGATCTGAATGCAAAGGATTGTGGGTTGTGTAGGGGTGTGTTATATAGTGCAGTGAGTAGGTGTGTCTGGTGTGTAGATGTCTATCAGCTGTGGGGTATTCAAAGTATCCAATGTGGTGTTGTGTTCTGACAGAAGTGAGTTGAGACAGCGGCATTTCGGACCACCAAGGGTTTCCTGCCATGGAAGAACCACTGTGGTGATTTTTTAGATTGTAATTTGGTGGGTGGAATTTTGTCGGGCTGGCGGTGCTGGTGATGGATCTGCCTCTTTTCCATTGTCTAGTGTCCTGGCGGTTTCGGAAATGTGACTTTTTTTTTGGCAGACTTCACAGTGTAACTCTTAATACAGTGGTCGGATTTCCTCCAAATTGGCGATCTTTTGGTGGTCGCCACCACAGCGGTCTTCCCAAAAGTCCACCAAACTCGTAATGAGGCCCTTAGCATTTGTGATTTTAGGACACTAGTGCACGTTTAGGGCCCAATTATGAGTTTGGGCGGACAGGAACACCTGCCCTCCAAACTCCGACAGGGTGGCTGCCGCCATAGTGACAACCACCCCGCCGGACATCTTATCGGTTTCCCGCTAGGCTGACTGGCAGAAACGGAGGTTTCAAGCCATCAGCCTAGTGAGAAACTGCCGGCAGCATTGTCTTCTGCTCGAAATTGAGCCGGTGGCAATGCTGTCGCCTTCAGGGTGCACCAGCACCTTCACAATGTTCACTGTCTGCACAGTAGACTGTGAACATTGTGCTGGTGCTGGGCAGGGGCCTCCCTATGCCCCCCTGTACCTGTTCTTTGCCAGTCTTTTCATGGTGGTAATACCGCCATGAAAAGGCTGCTGGAGAACGGTGTCGTAATCAGCAGGGCGGCACTGCATGCAGTGTTGCCCTGGCTGACTGCGACCTCCCCCCACCCTCAACCCATTGGAATCATGATCCCAGTGGATACGGCGGAATCCTGGCATTCTCACCGCAAGGGTCTTCATCTGGTGGTCGGACTGCCACAGCAGCAGTGGTCCTGTCTGCCACATCGAGGCTGACGGTCTCAACACCGTCAGCTTCGTAATGAGGCCCAAAGTGTCCCAAATGTTCCCCTGTTCTTCCAAGTAAAAATAGTATCACTAAATAAACAAACTCCTTGATATTGCACATCTATAAAATTACTTAAAACCACTTTGACAGGATGCAAAGCCTTGTATTGGGATAGCTTGTTATACAATAGGTACTACAGCTTGTTTATCTGTTGTAACGCAGGAGGCAGAATCAGCCATATACAGGGCTTGGCAACATTTGTGCTTTTGGGACACTAGTGCTAAAAGTGTCTTAAATTGCTCCACTGTTTTTCCAAGCAAAAATACGATGTTACCCAAGACATGAGACGTGACACAAGCTCGGGTTGCCAACCAGTGAGCCACTGAAGGAGCTGCCGTTGCGCAACTGCGGAGCTGAGAAGGAAGCCACGCAAGAGGAAAGAAGGGGACATGGATGTACGGAGACCAGATCAAGGCCCGTTCGTGGCCTGCAGAGCTGCAGAAGTCGCACAGGAAGAGAGAAAGAGAGGTGGGCCCATGGAAAGCAGAGTGTGGAGAGCAGGGCTTGCCGTCCGCAGCTCCGGAGCTCAGCAGTTAAGCAACTGGCAAGTGCACTAGGCATTTATGGGTCCCGTGGTGCGGAGCCAGCCAGTGTTAGGCCGGTGTACTTGTGCCCGCTGTGGAGCTGTTTATTTGTCCTGCCTTTCTCTTCCTGTCCATAGCCAGCTGTTCCCAGGTGCTTAGGGTGACCAGATCATAAGCACCAAAAACTGGGACATTTAGCAAAAATAGAAGGACTACATTTTTGCTTCAATGGAGCGCCGTAGAATGACAGCTCTCATCAACATCAGAACGCAGAAGAGGCAATAAGAAAATAAATGAATAAACATTTTTAAAATCAGCATCATACCTGTTAAATTGCTTGCTTATAGCAACTGCTAACTAACCTTGCTTTGGAACATCTAAAAATACACACTCACTGTTTTAAGTCGCCTCCCCCTCTGAAAACCGGGACACAAGACGAATTTGCTGGAATCTGCCGGGGCACCTGGTGAAAAAACGAAACTGTCACAGCAAATCCGGGATGATGGTCATTGTACAGGTGCTCTCACCCGCTGCCACTTGCCGTCTCTGGCTTTTTTTTCTGGCTATCTCCACTTCCAGCCTGCTACTAACTGCCTCCCTCATTGGGGTAAACTTTGGTGGATCACCGCACTTATTGCTTTAGCTGTTATAAATCGCTCAGCATAAAGTAGTCATCATCAGCATACTTCATCTCTCTAGTTTTACCTTTCACTGTTATCCATCCATCTGCTCATAAGTGTATAGGCTCATGAGTTTACATGCCCACAGCCACCCACTGCCAATTTACTGTTCGCAATTTATTGTCTGCTTATCCACTCTCTTGCCACCTGCACGCCTTCCGCCCTGCCCATCTGTCCGCTCACCTGTTGTCTTACGAAAGGGGGATGTAGAAACTGAAGACAGATGCTAGCTTGGTCAGTGGGGCCAGTGAGCAACGTTTGAGGGGTGTAGCAGGGCAACAGGAGAGGGAGTGCAGGACATGAGTGCAATCCCCACTCGGCTCCCTTTTAAGCTCGGCTCTCTCCAACTGCTTTGGGCATTTGGGGGAGTGACAGGAATAAGGCTGGAGAGTGGTAGAGTGAGCAGATAGAGATACAGAAGGAGAGAAATCGAGTGGAGATAGGCGTGCAAAGAAAAGAGAAGGCAGAAAGAGCGAAGAGGCGTAGCTTTTTTGATTACTGGTGAACTTTGATGTGCTTTGTTAATCTCATAATTAACTACTAGTTGAATCTCTAGCCTTAAGCCTCAACCTTGTGTATCCTCATATTGTTGTAGTGTTCAATATTTGTTCAATATTTGATTCCATATTAATTGAAAGTTGATGAGACAAGTATTCGAAATCGTTGTCTGCAGACAAAGCAGGAAAATCCAGGAAACCTTAAAATCCCAAAGTCCACTACGAACACTTCATTCTTGAGTAATAAAGAATAGAGACAAGGGAAATAAATCTGGTTTTACGAGTTTGACGAAATACTGAATTATGGAATATATCACAGCTATTGTGAAAACTGGTGATGCTGTTAGCAAAAAGATTTCCCTAGGGGGATCAAGGCAATATAGTACTTCAAAATACAATTAAATTGGAGAGAAGTGAAACAGCCATAAGGAAGTTATAGTGGTTGTTGAAAAGATAAGAACTGATAAAGCACACCCAGAAATTAATAAAGGAACCTGACCAGGATTACCAGCCTCTGAGCCAGATGCTAAGCCATAAAATAAAATCTGACTCAGGAATGTGTGTTGCAGCTAAAGAATACAATCTGTTAAGGAAAAAAGCATAATAAATCAAAAAGCAAATAGGACTGATGTACATGTGCAGGTGCAAATACACCATGACAAGAATGAATATAAGTTCCTCGCCTGTATTTGCCTACCAGCATAGAGGCAAAGTCTTCAATGAAGTGTCAGGAAGTTGGAAAAAGGTTTACGGCCGACAATGTAACTGATAGCTATGATGTCCTCAATAAATATAGGCGGTCATTCTGACCCTGGCGGTAAAAACCACCAGGGCCGTGGTCCGCGGGAGCACCGCCAACAGGCTGGCGGTGCTCCTTTGGGCATTCTGACCGCGGCGGTACAGCCGCGGCCAGAAACGGAAAGTCGGCGGTCTCCCGCCGGCTTTCCGCTGCCCAGGGGAATCCTCCAAGCTGCGCCGCCATGGGGATTCCGACCCCCATACCGCCATCCTGTTCCTGGCGGTTTCGGCCGCCAGGAACAGGATGGCGGTATGGGGTGTCGTGGGGCCCCTGGGGGCCCCTGCAGTGCCCATGCCAATGGCATGGGCACTGCAGGGGCCCCCGTAAGAGGGCCCCACTTAGAATTTCAGTGTCTGCTTAGCAGACACTGAAATTCGCGACGGGTGCTACTGCACCCGTCGCACCCCTTCCACTCCGCCGGCTCCATTCGGAGCCGGCTTCCTCGTGGAAGGGTGTTTCCCGCTGGGCTGGCGGGCGGCCTTTTGGCGGTCGCCCGCCAGCCAAGTGGGAAACACAGAATGACCGCCGCGGTCTTTTGACCGCGGTACGGTCTTTTGACCGCGGTACGGTCTTCTGGTGGTTCCCGCTTGGCGGGCGGCTCCCGCCGCCCGCCAAGCTCAGAATCACCCCCATAATGTTGTGAGTTATAACTCAGTGCTTACAAGCATGAATAAGAATGGGAAGGTAATTGACCAATATCAGATGCCATTGTGTTCTTTGCTATCAAAGAATATTCAACGACGGAAGCGATCCTCTAGCCCTATGAAAAATAAGGATGATAACTCGATTTTTAGGAAAACTTAACTGCAGGGTAATCAAAGAAGATTTTCCCTTCCTTGTATGATTGATTTTTCCTCTACGCAAAAGGGAGAGAATCTTGGGCTGGAAACCAAAATAGGACAGGTGAGAAATTCTGAAATTCAACTGAGAGAAATCCTCTTGCCACATATGAAAGAACTGCAAGGGAGTTACACTTTAATAAACATTAAATGGCTGCACTCGATGAATAATACGTTGGAATTTATAGCCCTATTGCTGATAAAACTTGTTAACCATATTGCCTAGAATCAAATGTGTTAATACTAAAGCATCTGATGAAACTAAAGGCTCTGACTCATTTGCCAAATGATAACAATGAGCCTGATATTAATGCACAGCAGCAAGAGGGTGCAGGTTATATGACCTGACATAAAGATGTACAGGTCACTAGATTGGAAGAAGAAAGGATCATTCTTACGCTGTCTCAAAATCCTCACAAACCCAGTGACCCATTGAGTTGGGTGGGGTAAGGTTGGATAGATGCCTTCCCTGAGATCATGTCCATGTAGATGATAAAGCCGAGTTCGAACATGAGCTCCTAGCAGAATCAATTTGAAAGGGTATTGGAGAGTCTATAAATGTTTTCTTTTTTTCCTCCTGGTCTTTTGCTGACTCTCATTGTGTGGCCTTAGGTCTCTGGGCACTTTCCCACTGTACTGAAGTGCCCTAGGATGGAGTGTATATATGATTGGTTCAGCTGCTGTACCCTGGAGTGCCCCGTAAAGAGGTACACCACATACCCAAGGCGGGTACAGCCCTGACTACTAGTGGGACTTTGTACAGAGTGTGCCACCCATTAGAATAGCCAGTGAAGCCTGCCTATGGAGGCCTGTGGAGGTGCAGTTCAGCTTGGGCTTAGGTTGGCACTACTAACTTTGTAGCCAATCCTTAGGGGACCCTCAGCTACCCCTAGAGCTCCCCCGAAGGGTGGGGCAGGTACATATGGGATGGGAGGCTGGGCAGGTACACATGGATGTCCCGCCATGAAAAAGGCTATCAGAGAGCCAGTGCCATGGGCCCTTTAGTGGGACCGCCAAAGTCATAATCAGATCCTTAGTATATGTTGCTGATAGTGTCTCAGCATTGGGAACATTTGTACTTTTGGGACACTAGGGTAAAAAAGGGTTCTAAATGTCTCCCAGTTTTGCCACTTAAGATGACTTAAAGGTATTTTGATACAATTAGAAATTTTGTCCTGTGACCACTGTAGGTGCTTGTGCTTTCTTCTGTGCTATGGCTCCTTGATGTTTAGTTTCAATGCAGAAGGCACTGTTAGCAGCATACAGTCCTTAATATGTTGTTGATAGGGTCTCCCCATTGGCAGCATTTGTGCTTTTGGGGCAATAGTGCAGAAAAGTGTCCAACATTTCTCCACTGTTGTTGCAAAAAAGTTGTTCCAAATTGTTCCAAGTTCAAAATGATTACTAAATGAGAAGAATCCTTGATAGTTTGCCACTATAAAAAGATTTAAAAAAACATTTACAGAATATGTTCCCTTTCACCAGACAAGCCTGTTACAGAATAGGTACAAGTACTTTCCTCTGTGTTATGGCTCCTTTCTGGGACACTTCTATGCAGACAACACTATGAGTAACATACAAGTTTTAGTTTGTGTTGCTGATTGTGTCGCAACTTAGGCAACATTTGTGCTTTTGGGACTCTAGAGAAAAAAAAGTGTTTCCAAATTGGCCCTCTGTTTTCCCCATAAAAATATTACTAAGTGGAAAATCTCCATGGTATTATGCCACTTTAAAAAGACTTAAAGTCACTTTGAGAGGATTTGAACCTTTGTGCTGGTGAAACCTATGGTACCATCAGCACTAGTGCTTGCCTTTGCCCTACAGCTCCTTAATGGCTTGCTTTCATGCAGGAGTATACGTTGATGACACTGTCTCACCATTTCTGCTTTGTGGATACTATTGCAAAAACGTGTTCCTAATTGGTCCTCAATTTTTCTAAGTAAAATAATAATACTGAATGGAAAAAGCTACTTTACATTTTGTCACCTAAATATACTTTGAGTAGAATTTGAACCCTTGTACTAGGGGGACTTTGTCACCCTATTATTGCTTGCCAGGCAACCCATTGTTAACATGAGGTAAGAAAGCATTTGGGAAGCTTGATCCAGTCATCTGTAGAATAGAAAGATGCTGGAGAATATATAAAGGGAGCCAGGCAGCACTTAAAAATCATCAAGGTTGTAGACACCTTTTCTGGCCTCTTAGTGCCCCTGTCTCACTGCTCCTTCAAATGTTGCCTCCTCGTGCTACTTCTTTGGAATTGTAACAACCAATTTCCACCCTTTCAGTGACCATATACACTCTTCCAGTCTGCCCTCCATGTACATCCTATCAGTAACCCAAGTGCTTCTGCGTTGTTCAGTCTCCAGTGACCCATTGGGTGCACGTTGTTCACTGCTCCAGGTATTCACTACTCCGTACAGCCCCTCTCAGCACACACCGACTTTGCTTCCTTAATTGACACAGCCTCACACTAATCCCTGGCATTCTCTCTATGGTGCATATACGCAATCTATGGAAAACTAATCGCTTGGATAGCACTCCAAGGTCTCCACAGACAGTGCCAGTCCATGCTCTTCTGCCTATTTGTGTGTCATGATTAATCTCTACACCCCAGCAAAGCAATGGCCACTTGGACCCTCGCCCTCCCTCATTTATCTTCTCCAAAACCCACTTATTCACGAAATGTTAGTGCTCTCAGATGACATAGTGGGCATCGCTGTATACTCTTCATCCTATTTCCCTCTCTCTGTGAGTAGCCACTCAGTGCCCAGAAGCTCACTCATCCAAGTGTCATCCTAATTGAGCATTCCTTCTGCTCTTCTACTTCATATAACCCCCTTTGGTGCCACCACCCCATTTGTCTGTCTACAGATCCCTCCTTGTGGTGCATTAAGAAAAAAGGAGAGTAGTGCCCAAGAAATTGTCCCCATGTTCCTGATTCTTCCACATCCCATGGGACCCCTTTCAATACTGTCAAATACATTGGACCTTTTTGAGTGTCCCATTGGGATGCAATAAAGAAACAATGGGCGGCACATTTCTAAACTTCCTTTGCTTCAGTGCCTTATGCATCTGTTTTCAATACAATTATCCCAAGATACCTTTTTACATGTCCTGCATGGGAGCAGTAAATTCATGTGGCACCCTGCACCCTCTTGCATCCCATCACATGCTCCTTGTCACCCCTTTCAAAACGATAACCGTAGAAGGCCTGTATGGTGACCTCTTGTGTTCGGTAATAAAAACTGTCAAGAGCTCATTGCCCAAGCCCTCCCCTTTTTCCTACACTTCGTGGATACTCCATTGAAGGAGGTGAAATACTACAGATAACACAATCAAAAACCCAACATGCTGCATCTTTCAGTGCCTCCTATCATCCCCTCCATATTGACCCCAACAACCCTTTTAAAACTTCTCTCCCAATTTTGAGTGTCCCCGCAGTCCCACACTCATGGGTTAGAGATAATTAAATAATGTTGAGGTTCTCCAATATAATACCCACCAATGTAATCACCCCACGTGTGTGCTAGGGAGGCACTGTTTCATTGCCACCGATTACCCTCTGAAGTGGCTACATTCACAACTCATCTATCTGAACTAGGTTCCTTCAATGTACCTACTCCACCCACACCTGCTCAGTCCCCCAAAATCCTCCTCTACCATTCCTCTTCCCTGGCCCTGCCTTCTCTCTGTGACACCACTCACCCACTCTTGATCTACTCAGTCTTGCTTTCCCTCTGCTACCCCACCAAACCTTGCTCTCACCCTCGTCCTGCCTTTTCTCTGTCACCCCACCTACCGTTCCTCTCCACTATATTCCCTCTTCACTAATGCCCCCCTCCTCCTCTCAGTCTCTGGTCCTGCGTTCTCTCTGTGACACCACCCACCAAGGCTCTCCCCCTAGGCACCTCTTACACCTGTGCCCCTCCTCTAAGTCACTACTCTTGCCTTCTCACCTTGCCTCCACCCATCCTGTCTCTCTCTCTCTCACACACACACACATTTTTAATCTGGCTTGTCTAGAGTCCTTGTCCTTCTAGGAAACAAAATAAAATTAAATTAACCAACCGTCAGTCCATCCAAAAGAAATATTGTGCAAAGGACTCAACTTACTTGACTTCCAAACAAATGCTAAACTTCCATGCGTGGATTATGCTACACAGAATACAGAGAAAGGATTAATGATATTGTATCACCAGCATCCAAATCCAAAATGCCAAAATGAACAAGGGCTCGACAACAAGACCACGGAGAAGCCTTCAGGATAGCAAGACGAAATTGCTACTGTAGAAAAGGGTATTGTGCAAAACAATTTGCTGAGATAGGGTTTCATTTGCTGTAGCATAATTACGCAAGAATTACAGAGCAGACGTGTTATTTTCTTAGTGCAAAATGCAGCCTTGAATCTAAAATGGACCAGAGGATGCATTTTGCTCTAAGAAAGTAGCGTAAATGCAAGAGAACATGTACAGCAGTGGCCTGCTACCGCTTGAGCTCACTGCATTTGTTGTTCCTGTGCTCCTGCATTAGAATTTTTGGCCAAATTACTCCTAATTCTGAAAGCGGGGGTAATTGCGTAATTTTTAGTACTTCCACACCATTAAAGAAATGACTCTGACTACTTCGGAGTTATTGACATTTTTCCCAGACCTAGTGCTAATGAGTTAAAAATGTACTGAGCATAGGTTTTGGTAAATGACTGGTGCCCTACAATAAAAGCACAGAGCATGCTAAATGAACTCTCATTTACACAATGTGATGTAAGGGCATAGTATGTGGCATTTCATGTCACAAGTGTAAAATATAATTCCCGATGTTAAGTGTGTTTACGATTGTATAATAATTATTAAGTCCAGGCTTAGACACAAAGCTGATATTTATCAGCATTGTTTATGGCTTTTGTACTGCTTTTTGTTTAATTATGCTATGTGAGCCTCTGGTAAAATTCCCTTTCACATACACCCATACCCAAATCACACACTCACTCACACATACTATAGCTCCACACCTGCACCTAACTACATTTTGATACTAGAGATTACTTCCTGGGTGGAGGGACTGGATATCACGGGGAGAGGAAAACTTGCATCATAATTGTGCTACTGTAATAAGAAAGGATGTAACAATAAATGCAGATAAGTGCACTACTCAAGTATGTCTAGCAAGTGCACAGAGGTACACACGAGTAACAAACACAGAGGAGATAACCTGGTGCCAGGCTGCCTTTAAAGCAAGACCAACGCAGTTAATTGGTAATTTCCTTTAAACACAACTGAAGGTCAACACATTGAAAGGCACTTGGTTAAAAAGAAGCACCTTTAAGGAATGGTTAAAATAGTTTTGAAAAAAGAAAACTTAAGTGACGCACCCATATTGCAAAAGAATGAAGCAGTAGAACATAAATGACCCACAGGAATGTCTGCAAGCAAAACCAGGGAAGGGAATAGCCTCATCATCCATTGATAGCAGAATTGAGTTAATGATGACTAAAGCAAGGGAGGCAAGAGAGTAACCGCAAATCAAAATATTTATTAGCATCACCATCTTGACTGCCTATCCTGCCATTAAGGAAAGGCGACATGCAGAAGTGAATCTCAGATGAATATGGAAATCATGAGACAAAAAATTATTAAAACCACAACGCAACACTCCTCGTATTTAGTGCCAAGAACATTGAAATTAGTGTCAGAAGATATCTGATGTGCCCAAGCCCTCTATCCTTCCAGGATGTGCAGAAGCCCTGCCTTTTCTCTACACATTGACTAGCCAAAGGACTCTTATCTCCTACCCTGTCCCTTCAACACTGGACTTACTCCAGTCCCATTTACTCAGATGCATTATGCTTTTCTGATGTTTAAACCTGTAATTGGTGTTAACATTAGAAAGCATATGGCATCTGTGTGATTTGTTGTTTGAGAGGCTTACTACCGCCTATGCAACGGGTGCTGCACTATATTAATTTTTGTTTTTACTAAAATTTCACAGAGTGCAGCACAGCAAGGGGAGTTGCTGCAAGTGGGGTAGGAAACCCCCCACTTAAGCAGCTACAACGAGACTGCCACTTTGAATGTATAATTATTGCTTTATGTGGTCCATTCTGTCTGGTATTTACCAGGAAGCTCATATTTACCATTCCGAAAGAATGTCATGACAGAGATAAGAGGTGGGGGTCAAGATCTAGCACTGCATTAACAGTGATAGAGAAAGGGAAAGAAAAAGAGTGAACAATTGAAAGAACATGAAGGGAGAGGCACAAAGTAAAGTGATGAGAACAGCAGGAAGTAAAAAGGAAAGTGGAAAAAAGGATAAAAAGAGCTCTTTGCAGCACAACATCTCTCAGAACTAATATCCCTCTCCTGAAATGCTGTAGGGACAGGCTGACCTTCTTGGTTCATTCACTTGGTGTCTTTGAGGCATGGTCAGAGTGGGGGGTATTTAAATTTTCTGGCTATTCCCTTGCTTGCTATGCTACATTGCATAAAAGGTGCTAGC
Organism: Pleurodeles waltl; assembly: GCF_031143425.1. NCBI lineage: Eukaryota > Metazoa > Chordata > Amphibia > Caudata > Salamandridae > Pleurodeles > Pleurodeles waltl. The sequence continues at coordinate 515,568,881 of NC_090448.1, forward strand.
ACTTCTATTTCTACTTCATATTTACAAAGGTATGGCACAGTTTTGATTTCTCCTGGCGCTGGAGCACTTGTAGCTGCCTAGCACCAATGCAGGGACTCTTGTGTCATGTCATAACGATGCTTTCATTCTGGTCAGGTTAGTTTTTGAGCAGGATGTCATACCTTTCTGCACAAAAATTATCCTCAGTGGCTATTTCCTGTTTCAGCAGCACACAAGCAAATAGGAAAAAACGAGGACAAATAACAATGCTTTTTCTCATTACACCAGCATCCGGTAGGTGCACTATTTTGGGGAAAACCCATGTTTACAAATCTTTGTAACCTTTGGGTTTGCATCAAAATATGTGGGTGGATATATGGCATCACCCATGCTTCACCCATGTAACGCCTAACTGATGCAAGGTAAGACAAGGCAGTGCTGTGGGCTGTATATGGTTATTTTGTTAAATAAAGGCTCACAAAGCCACGTAAATCAGGCTTTGCGTGGCTTTGTAAATCCCAAAAGTAGATTTAGCAGTGGGACTGTGCCAAAAAGTAATGCATCCCAGATGCAAAATCTTAGTAAGTCCAGGCCTTAGGCTTAAACAACAGTGTAGGGCCACATAAAGGCACACAATTAAAGCATGTGCTTCATGTGACCATTTTGCATGCTGGAACCATGACTCCACGCTAAAATTATTAGACAGCGATGCCTGTGTCAGATAGCAAATGTGATAGAGTCTTCTAAGAAATTGTTCAGAATCATTAATTAATTGATGGCTCAATACATTACCTGCCCTGCCAACCTATTCAATTAATTCATGCTTTTATTCTGCAGAATCAGAGTTAACTGCAAAATATTCATCTCATTTGAGTTCCTCCAGAATCTTCCTCAGGGGATTCTATTTTCCTTCACAAATTCCTCCATTTCTGATGTCAGCAGTACCAGCCTTATTAGTACATGATTGTCTATTGACCCTGTCTTAAAAGTCAATCATGTTATCATCATGAGCCTACTAAGGAAATCATCCCTGACCCTAGCTCACCATGACCCATCTCTGCACCCTTCGCCTTCATTAAGTCACTGGAAACTCTCATATTTGACCAAATGTCTACACATTTGGTGGCCATGAACCTTCTAAGTGGCTTTCGGTGCAAATTATGGCTCCACTGTTGTATAGAAAACAGTGTCCTAACACAGGTTCCTGTGGTGCAGTGGGGCTCCCTACCTTTCAGGCCCCTCCCAAGCCCTTCAGAGGCGCCCCATTCCACCAAAAGGTCAATGAATATCTTTGAACTATGAGAGATTCAGGGGGGCCGCTTCACATTCTGCAACTCCCCATGGTTTTACGTTACAGCACGGAAACCACTCTTCTCATTAGGGTTCCCAAGAATCATGAAATAAGGCCTCCACATGCTTCACATGACGGCTTTCAAAGCCACTAATCATTAGGTGCTTCACAAACATGTTCACTTCTCACATTACGTAGATCAGTGGAAACCCCAGAAGCTGGGCCACTTTTACTCTTTGACAGTGGTCTTTTATTCACTCCATATATCTACGTCATTGCAAAACGGGCATTTCCGAACCTTCAGTGACTTCTTGGACTCCTTCCCGCGTGCCAGTCCCTGACACAACTGCACTAAAGTGTTGCTAACTTAACTTCATTTTATATTTTGACGCTAGACCAGTCTAGCGTCAAAATATCTGAATTAGCGTTATTCTTAGGAAATGCCAACCCACCTTCTGTCGAATTGCGACAATCATATGCAAGGTAGGCATTCCCTTCCTAAAAATTACGCTAGCTCCGCGGCGCCATATTTACTTCCTGACGCTAAAACAACATACACTATGGAGTCGGACCTAAAGAATGACGCTAAGGCTGATTAGTGTCAAATTTTAACACCTCGTCAGACCAGGTGTTAAAGTGCTGTTAGGCACATTTGCATAGGGAAACACCATGAAGTAACCATATGGGGCGCATAGATGCCCACCCCAACCCCCAGCATCACCACCACCCACACTGAAGGGATACTACAGGAGGAGGGAGCCCATCCCAGGTAAGTATATTGCTTGTCAGTTGTGTGCCACTGGGGGCCACTTAGATGGGGCCACCTGGCTGGCACTGGTTCTGTTGGGGTTGTCCTGGGGACACCGGCCCCCTGTGGTGGACAGTGGAGTTGTGGTAACGTCTCCTGTCTATACTTAGACAGGTGTAATTTTTTGGCTGCTTGGGTGACAAAAAATGACACTAGGCTAACTAGCGACAGAATTTTTCCCACTAATCAGTTTAGTGTCATTTTTGGCCCAAAAGCGCCATTTTGCCTAACACCGTCCATCACCGGCTAGCGTATTTTTTTTTATGCTAACCATTCCTTCACGCCATAGTGAGTCTTTTTTAAATATAGCGCACGGATGGCGCTAAGGAATGGCGTTAGCTTGCGGTGAAATGTTTGATGCACAACTGCACTAGCATTATTTTTCATAAATATGGACCTCAATGTGAAAGCCGCCAGGCCCCTCACCTTACTGACTAAAAGCACTTGTTCCCAACTATTTTACAACAGAATACATTTTTTAAGGGGATTGTAAACCCCAAATGCCCCAATGAAGCTACTCCCCTGAAAACCACTTTTAGCCAATGCCAATACGTGCAAACCAAAACGTATACTATAGTGTGTTTTCCAAGTAATCATTCAACACAGTGCTAAGTTAACTGAGTTGAACAGACCACAATAGTTGCTGCCTCGAGGAAACATCGCCACCTTCTGGACATCTGAGACCAGCCATTCGTCTGAAAGAATTGCAATTTCAGAAACGGAAGCGTTTACCAACCTTCCTTCCCAGGTGCTACCCGTCCAGGGTTGATGACGACTTTGTTTACGCCTCTCTTCATGGATCACAAAACGTCTTAATCTAATTCACATTGTGTCTATGTCTGAGAACACACCTATTTTGAAAATAAACATGGTACAAAAGAATATTCTGTGCAAGGTTTCTCGACCTCCTTCAATCACATTAAGAAGAAAGTAAGTGTTTAAAAAACAATACTAAAGATATTTGCATAGCGTACATGTTGAGGTGATTATTTAACTGAAATCTAGCCATTGTTTGCAAATGTTTGACCTGACTGAAACTTGGAAACCACAAACCTGGATTGCTTTACGTAATTAATTATTGTTGTATGGGATGGCACAGGGTAGATTTCTGAGCGTTAATGACAGTGCAAAGAATGGGACAAGGAAGTGACACAGCAGATAATTACTGTTTTCGATTTTATTGAGGAATCTGGTGTCTGGGAACTGGGCTGGAGTGTGGAAGAAGTGAACAAAGTATCAAACAAGCACAGCCCTTGCCATAAATGCAGCAGCAACATATCTAAGTTAACAACTAACAAGCATTTGCAATGCAATAGGTCTCCCATGTGTTTGAGTTAGTGCTATTGGCATTGTATATTCATAACAGGACTTTTCTTGCCACATAAATTGGTCAACACTGCCTTAGAATTTTTTCTTTTCCTCCCATACAATTCCAGTAACCTTGTAAATAACTAAAGCATTTCCATATACTGTCTTCCTCTATCTGCAGCAAAAAATGAAAAGGTTGCTATTTAGCACCCTAATTCAAATATGTCATGCTAATTCTAATAGAACATCACTTTAACCAACCCATCATCAGAGTTGTTGGCTGGCTAATACAATTCCCCCAAAAAGACTCAAGACAGCCACAGAGGAGAAATAAACTTGACGGATCACACAAGCATATCAAGAGTGTTCAAGCAGTCATAGTGTAATAAGGATGTTCAGTTCGCCTGAATCGTGGTCATAATTGTAATAAGGAGAGATTATAAAACATATACCATTATCATATAAACCTTTATCAAAAATAAACTTTTGGCATTAGACTGTAATGCTTAAAACACCATAACAAAAATATTATTTGTAAGAAACATGGTCATGTATCCTTATTGTTAGCCCTTAAAGGGCATAACCCCATGAAAAAAAACAGGTGAAAGTAATACAGAGTAACCATAAAGTTAGCCCCCAGAGAGCATAGTGCATTATACATTTTCAAGGCTACAGGTCTACTGCAATGATGTTACAAACAAGGCCCATAAAACATAATTTCTCTTAGCTGTAAAACAAAGGCTCCAACCCTGAAAGAGCTTACAAAGATAATGAATGGTGGGAGGGGTTATCGTTTTGGAGTCTCCACTAACATAGCGTGGGCACTGACAGATAATGTAGATAGAAAGAGCACGTTGTGCTGAACGTGTTGGTCTCATTGTCCTAGGACCACCACAGGCTGAGTTATGAGCAAAATTATTTTGTAAACGTAGTGCTCTCGAAAGCATGATGGGGTAAGTTTCCATGTGCCACAAATAATGTATTATGTTGATATGACTGGAATACTTAGAACAACCCCTAGAGGACACCACAATGAAAATAGCACTTGTAAGAAACATGGTCATGTAGCTATATAGTTAACCCCTAGAGAGCATAACCACACTTAAAGAAAAGGGCATTAAATAATGTAGTATAACCATATATTTACCCCCCTAGAGAATGTAGTACATTACACATTTTCAGGAGTAGCGGGCCTATAGCAATGATATTACAAAGCCCTAAACACAAACTATTTTCAGCTGAAAAACAAAAATTAAAGCCATGAGAGCACTTAAAAAGGCACTGAATGGTGAGATGGGTTATTATTTCGGGGTCCCCACTTACCTAGTGTGGAGACCCAGAAATGATGTAAAAAGAAGAACACTTTGTGATGAACGTTTTGGTGATGGTCTCATTGTCTTAGGACCACAACAGACTGAGTTATGGGTGAAATGTTTTGTAAAAGTAATACCCTGCAAAGCAATATGGGGGAGTTTCCCGAGAGCAGTGAATATTACAGGATAGGCTCTCCTGCTGTGCCGGCAGAGCCACTTTCACTTTGAGGAGTTCTGTTTTCTGTGAAGCATTTACCAATTTCAAACATTTTAAGGAGAGAGCTACAAGAAATGATGCGCCATGGCTGCCATACAGCAGGAAGGGGAAAGGCAAAAGAATAAAAAATAGTTTGCCTACACTGAAGGATATCGATTACTGTGCAATAATCCATGTAAAAGGGGCTTGCTGCAAGGCGTGACAAACACAGGCTCAAAGGGAATAACATAGAGCATTTATTAATTACCTCAAGTGATTTTTTAAAGCCAAGCACATGAACGAGTGAAAGTGATGGCCGTGACATGGGCATGGTAAAGGGCACACAATACTTACAACAGATCAAAGCGCTTGTGTGCTCAACCTGAAAATTAGCACATTTCCAGACAGTTTCGCGCAATTGCAAGAATATACCCAATGGGGATATACTATTATTTCAATTACTGATGCAATATATTACAGCTCCATTTCAATTTTTTTTTTTTAAATGATCATTATAAATAAGAATTACTTTGGGAACTCCCCAGCATTTTCCCCTCTACTTTTTTTTTTGTTACCTTTCCCCAATTTGTCCCTAACAATTCAATGTTACAGTGATGGTTGGATAGAAGACAATGTTATTGACTTTCTACTACAGCCCTTTTAGATAGGAATTGTTGTTATACCTACCTACAGTTACCCTTACAGGTTCTCTCATGCCTCTCTATCCATCTCCATATCTGTATGTTCGTTGTTCTGTTATAAACACTGTGCAAATGACAAATGCACCACCAGTGCAACCACCAATGACAGCAACAACTACTTGGAAGCATCAGTGCCGTCACAGATATCATGCATAAAATTACTTAAAAAAATAAATGGAACAGGTAGACCTCTGTGTATGTTCCACACGTCCTCAGAAATGTTGCCTTTTCCACACATGAACCTCACCAACATCCTTCAAACACTGCAGTGACTCATACGCTCACTAGGGCTGAGAAGAACTCATGGGATTTTACTTGCGGAATTCTGCGGAATTACAGAAAAACAGGTGGAAGTAGGCAAGTCACTGTGCTTGTGTTTTCAGTGCAGAAAAATCTGCCCAAACTGAACCATGCTGTGCCCCAGAGGCCCCAGTTACTCGAGCTGATTTTGCTGCTGCTAGAGTGGATTTTCTACTTGAGTGGCAGCCTTCTGGCCAGGAAAGATTGCACCACTCTCGACCGCCTAGGGGTAAAAAATATCTCACCAGATGTCCTCCTGGCAACTGGAAATTGCACTAGGGAACACCAAGCCTCACTCACCAACCTACCGATCTGGAGATGCGCATGAGAAAAAATTCCACCATGCGGTGATTAGCAGATTTTGGCCAGACCTCCACACTTCAAGAGTAACGCACAGTTGCCAAAATTCACCTAATTCCACAGGTGGAACAGAATATTTCATCCACCCCTAAATCTCACAACAGAATTCTAAAAGTTTTTGTGCACCATGTGAGCTTTGTTCATACAGTTGTGGACTACAGGCAGGGTTATGCTGTGAATAAGTGTGAAAATATACTTTTGGAACCTCCTTCCTTGCCCTCCACGGTGCATATTTTGTGATGGTGATCGCAACTGGTGAGTCTGGCAATTGGTTTTGGGCATTTTAACCTATTTTTCATCATTAATATTTGACCCATTGCAAGAAAGTGAAAGGCAGTAAAGGGAGAAGGAAAGAGGAAGAGGCAGACAGGAGAGCAGTTTCCAAGGCAGAAAGCAATGAGGAAAAAAGAACACACAAGAGAGGAGGAAGAAGGACAGATGAGGTGGAATCAAGATGAGGTTGCCTTGATATTTGGCAACACCAGCACCAAGCTCCTAAGATACATTTTTTGGTGCCTACGTTTACTTTACAATTAAGCACTGCCCCTCGACACATACTTCTAATAGATACCTGTCCGCCAAATATTGTCTTGCAATCCACTGGACCACTGTCTGATTCCTTACATTCAAAATTCCATGCACCTCTGCTGTTTGATCCATTGCCACAAAACAAACCCTTGACGCATCTGTGCTTATTACACACATATCCAGTATTTAGGTGTGCTCCAAATGTACACAGGTTTTTATGAAAACCACCTGCAGTACTTTGGCCAGTTTGCTACCCCCTTAGTGCTGGCGCTGAATTTCCCTTTACAAACAATCCAGAGAAAAAACACACAAGGGCAGAGGACACTCCTGGAAATCATGGTACTGTGAAAGCCACGAGAACAGCAAATTTATTTTCTAGAATTGAACATCTTAAGTAAAAACCAAGTTCATTTACAACTTTCTGAAAATTAGCCCCAAAGTTCAAGAGTATTTTAAATTGTGTAATTGTTTCCAAAATAGTTTAATTCTTCCATTTAGGAAGGGAAGAGAAGAAAAGGTACTTAAGTTAATTCAAACTGTCAATTATTTATCATATTACCGAACACAAATATGTTACAAACGAGATGAATAGAGTGGTCAGGTCATTCTTACATAAAAACAAAGGCTCTTCCTTAACTCATCCACAGGAAAACTGTTTTTATTTTCTCTCCAAAATTATGCTCCTTAAAACTTCCCCTAGTCAGCCACACTCACTGCTTCCCAACATATGAAGGAACAATATACCTTATACAAATGCCCAGGCATAGGCATAGAGAGAAATAGTAAATGTCGACAACATGTATAGAATTTGAATATACAATTATTACATCCAAATGAAGGAATTATAAGTTTAATAAGTCAACACATTTGTCCGCTTAGGATCTTCTGTCCAAAAACGATGAGTCAAAACAGTGTTTTATTTCATCTCTGAGCAATGTTATTCCTCAGGAGTGAAGAAAGCTGTGTATGCCATCCACACGAATGTTCAAATTCATGTGAAAAATGCAGCATCTGCATGCATTTTAGTGAGTACTACATCTCCGGAGATGTAAACGTTCCAGGTTCCAAATCGTAGTCCGCCCGCTTTATTTCACTATGCCCAGTTCATGTTTGCAACATAGTTCACATCCACTCACCCTCAAAACAATTACTCTAACACTTGCAATTGAACTGAAATGCATAGGCAATTCATAGAAATCTCCAGTAACACTTATGTAAAGCTGCAACTTAAGCAGTCTTATAGGAGTACTCACATATTTAGGGGCAGATTTATGGAAAATGGCGCTGCACTGTGTGCAGCGCCACTTTCCCTGCGCCCCTTAGCGCCCCCTACTGCCACCATGTGTGCACCGTAGTTAAAAGACGGCGCACCATGGTGCAGGGTAGTGGGCAAAAGCGTCAGTCAATGTGACTCCTTTGATGTACTTTGCAGGAGTAGTACCAAAATGTTGGCACTACTCCTACAGAGTACATTGGGGCCCATTCTAAATAATGGAAGCCACCTCTTAACGCCTGCTCTGAGCCATAAAAAATAGTGCAAGGAAATCTTATAGATTTTCTTACGCCCTTTTATCACCCCACCCTCCCCACGGGAATGCCCCCTTTGCATACATTATGCCTGGCGCAGGCATAATGTAGCGCAAAGGGTTACAGAGTGGCGCAATGCATGCATTGCGCCACTCTAAATACGACATGGAGATTTCAGCCTCATTGGGCCACATTAAAGTAAAAAATAATGCCGCTAATGTGGCGCAAGGTGGCGCTAGGGGCTCATAAATATGCCCCTTAGTTTCTTATGAGTTAAAGTAATAGGTTTACATGTTCATAACCATATATTTAATGAGAAAATGTTTTTACACTTTGAAGCAATTCTTTTTCTTGAGGTAAAAAGTTTTCCTTGTGGAGAATAACCTTTCCCTAAACTAGCAGCAATTTTGGAATTGATAACTCTCTGCTCCCACTTACGAAAGGGGCTTATTCCTGCCCTTGGCAAAAGTACATTCCCCACATATCCTTAGTTGAAATATGTGTGCAAGAAGTTTGTGAATGCCACAGGAGCGTATCTTGGTCAGTATGATTGGGGTGGGATGGTGTTAGCTTCAGATTTCCCGACAATCACACTAGCACACGATGTTAAAATACATTATACGACAAGCAAGGCGCATGAGAGGGGCTAAAGTGGCAGTGGAAAGAAAGAGAAATGCTTATTGGTAGGTGTACTAAGTGAGAGAAAGCACATTATTTTATTAAATAACTAATGGAAGTCTTTCCAAACTGAGAGAGGGAGAAAGTGTTCGTTTCTGTGTGTGGAGAAAATTCCTGGTGAAATCCGACAGACACCTCACCATACCCGACATAAAGCACATGCACCCAACTATTTATCACAAAATACATTTATTAGGGGGGTGTAACACCCCCCCCCGTGAAGCTACTCCCCTGATGGAGCCATATCCCAATTGACAACATTCCTCCATACAGTGCTTAAGTTGAGCCTGTGGTTTCCGGTGTAGGGCACCAGCACTCATATATGACACTGACACTTATTTTTCTGCCTCAAGCTTTTACCGTGAGCAAAAGACACATATGGAAAGGCCGAAGAAAAGAAAAACAAAAAAGTGTCACAAACTGAGAAAGCTGCAAGAGTGAGCTAAAGGGGCAGAGAGTGGCTGTGTATGGATTAAAGAGACCTGACATAGCTTCAGGATTACACTGCCTTGGTATTCTGTTCTCACACATTTAATTGCAGCAGCTACGTCTTCAAGAGGAGAGCTATGGGCACCGGCACATTTTTATTTACAAATTAAGCACTGCCTCCACTCTGCTGTGATATATTTGTGAGTAAACCCATTTGGGTGTATACTTACAGTCTGTTAAAACCAAACTTGAGTTACACTAGTAAATGATGATATTTGTGCACCTAAACCCATTTTAGATGCACAAATCCCATTATGAGTTTGGGCCAATGTTTTTAACCTGGCATAATACAGAGTAGACAGTCCTATGGAAATAAATGATATTCAGAGAAAGAAAAGGAGGTGCTCCTGAAACTCAGAATGTACACGAGACGAGAATTCCAGACACTTGCACTCCCTTAGAAGAGGTTCAGAGTGGAACCGACCATCAGCAAGTTCAGATGGATTTGGAGCATTGACTTTGCAGGGACTTCTAAGGCCCCCACTACCTCCCTCTTCAAAACGTTTTAGGATCGAACAAATGTGTTCCATGGACCAGGGGCGTAACAAAGGCCCTCGCAGCTTCTGCAGTGCGGGGGGGGGGGGAAGGGGTATGCTCCAGGAGGCCCCGTCAGCACAGTTCACTGTGCAGAGGCAGCAGGCTCCCGACTGTTCAGAGGGAAGAGGGCCCCCCTATAGGTACTTTGCAGGGAGTCCCCTTTAAGTGTCGTTATGCCATTATCACGGACTTCGGACTTCTCTAACAGATTTCTCTTAGGAACCTGTGGCATTTATACAACACTGGCAGGGCCCCTGAAGAAACAGACCAGCAGCATATGGGACAAGGTGAAAGCTGCAGAACTTTCTGTTATCGACGTGTGCTTTAGACTGAGATGAATATGCTGGTGGTATCAGATGGCAGAGATAGGCCTTGTGGGGATACAACTGGAATTTATTTGTAACAATCTTAGTACTCTAGGCAGTATTAACTTTCTATCGACCTTAACTAACAGTTCAATTAAATTTTTTCAGTGAATAATTCTTCATAGTTTCTCAAACTGTCCAGGAGTACGGGTTTAACCTTTAAAGGGCGACCATAGATCGAGTTTACCTTCAGTTAAACTATCAGCTGTGCTGCTCCGCTATCAAGTTTCTTTAATAAGTACACCCACGGTCTCGCACTCCATTTGTTTCTCACTGTCTTGTAGTTTTTCTCCTGCGGCAATTCTTTGCACTGGAAGATCTTCACGCTTACCCATCTGAGAGGGATTGCTGCAGTCATCAAGGATGGTTCTGGGTTCAGGAACCGGTTAAACCTGCGAGGCACTGCGAATGATGAGCAACAGTAGCGAGAAAGAACAGCATTCTCCATTACAACCCATTGATCCAGATTACTGCAATCACGTAGGTAAAGTTTTCCCATATTTTTAAGCAGCGGAGCAGCAAAGGTTGCTCTGCTGTCATATGTTGGGAAGAGTGAACAGGGCAGCGCCGTATCTACTGAGATAAAGGCCCATATTTATACTTTGTTTTGTGCCGCATTTGCGTCAAAGCGGCGCAAACATACAAAATACAATTATATTTTGTAAGTTTGCGCCGCTTTTGCGTCACAAAATGATGCAAATGTGGTGCAAAAAAAGTATAAGTATGGGCCTTAGTGCTGCTGCAGTCACCTCAGCATTGGCGCACAAGCATGCTACGTAGCACCACTCACACACCTTTGCAATATAGTGCACATCTGTTGCATGACGTATAGCAAACTGTTTTGTACTGGAAGGGGAGTACAAAACACTATGCGAAGACATGGATTAATACTTTGGAGTGTGGAAAAATGAAAACAATTTTTAAAGTTAATGCCAGCCTCAAAGAGGAGTTATTTTTTGGTGCAAAACCCTGTCTACAAATGTTTGTAGATGGGGCTTTGTGTCAAAATGTATGGGTGGCTGCATGGTAATACCAATGTTCCACCTATGGTATGCCTCCATGTCATAAACATGAAGTAGCCCATAGAGCTACCTTACTTTACTTTAGGAATACTTTCCAGAGAATAGATTCCAGTTCTGCTCTTTGCATGGTTTGTATCACTTTTCCGGCAAAAACCCAGCACAAAGTGTAAATCTGCCCCTCGGTGTCAATTTGAGTACAACACTGTCTCTATGTGGCACATCAGATAGAGACGCAAACTCATGCTTAATAGTTCAGGCCCCAACAGAGAAGTGGAAAAAAAACTCTTGCACACCTAGAACTGGTAAAAAAAAATAACTTCTGTACAGATAAAAGCACTGATGGACCAACCAACTCAGTTGTGGTAACCCCCATCACTCTTTGGCCCATATTTATACTTTTTTTTGCGCCACATTTGCGTCATTTTTTTACGCAAAAGAGGCGCAAACTTACAAAAGACAATTATATTTTGTAAGTTTGTGCCACTTTTACGTAAAAAAATGACGCAAATGTGGCGCAAAAAATGTATAAATGTGCCCCTTTATTTGTTCTTCTCTGGAGCTCCATAGCAGATCTTCCACCTTCTAATCCAGTAAGGCTGTATCGCTTGGCATGTGACTGATTCTACACAAGGGTTCTCTAGAGGTAAAGTGCTACCATAAACTCACACTTTTAGCAGTTTATTGTAAGAATGTATCATTAATGATTTACCCTGTCACAGTCCTGTGTGTCTCTTAGAGGAAGAGGTCAATTATAAACTCTTACTACTGTAACATTGCTTATTCAGTGGCACTCATTTCAGCAAATTTATAAGGATTAAAGATTATCTTTTCAAGTATGTCAAGTGATGGATTCAGCAACAGCTGTACAGAAGTTTCAGAAGTAGAGGCTAACCATGAACCTTCTCAGATGTCACATTACATACTCCAGAAGTGCTAATTTTAGTGATTTGAGTGTCCTTTGTATATCACTGAGTCTTCAAATGTTTCTGAGATACAACCCATAATTTGTCACCATTGTCACATTAAATACCACAGTTGTAGTCACCTTAGTTACTTTAGAAATATGGAGAGCTATATTATGCATTCATGGCATGCCTTACGCTGCCCCAAAATGTACGGTACATGCCTGTCATGGACTTTTAAATATAACCCCCTTCAATAGTACATTTTTATTTAGTTAACGTGGTTCAAAAGCAGAGTCTTCACTGTCCAGATTTGAGCTGAAAACCTGCAGGTTGCAAACAAAATTGTTTATTGGTGTGTTGGCCTACTGAGACATCTTGCTGCAGTTTAAAGATAAAAAGATAACAAAATCACTCTTTCTGGAGAAAAGATGAGGTCTAAGTGTACTGAACTCTGTAAAACTTTAGTGCAAAACTATATCTACCTGAAGGAAGTCGTTGGTATGGAACCATATATATCTTGGGCAATGGGAAGATGGACAATGGTGTTATTATTCCATTTTAGAGCGAGTAGGGTTCACTAACTGCTCAGTTTTCCTATGGGATTTCATTATGATCTTACCCTGCGTGTATGCCCATGAGATGGTTTCTTGGAGCAAACTCTGCTTAATTTTCTGTTTTTTTTCTTCAAATTTGATGCAATTTTCACTGGATAGTTTTTCTTACCACTTTTAAAAAATTCTGGCTTGGCTCAAAGCAGGTTAGTGTTTAGCTATCTGCACTTGTTAGGGAATGAACTTGTGTTCTATGGGATGGCTTCCTTTTTTAAAGTATGTTGTGTATTCGAGGAGAAGCATGCTCAATTTAGCCTTTTTTTTTTCTATATTTTCGCTTTGTCTCCTCTAAGTGCATTTTGAACTGCTATACTTGTATATTTTCTTATGCCTGATACCAGACGTTTTGCAACTGATAAATTGGTGTATTTACTGCCTTGTTATGTATTTTTAAATTGTGAATTTATGTGTGCACGAATAAAGAACTTTGGACTGAACTGAACTCCACTCAATAGTGCATTTTTATTTATGTCATTTGTTTAAAAAGCAGAGTCATCCCTGTCCAGATTTAAGCATGAAACCTGGAGGTTATACACCCAAATCTTTTTACTAGGTGTATTTGCCTACTGAGGTATCTTACTGGAGTTTAATTGGCTGTCCTTCCTGCATACCCTTTGCAGATTTGCAGTTGCACAGCATACTTTGCACTTCCTCCCCTCAATCAGTCTTATATTCCACCATTTTTCGTACCTCCACTGTTCTCCTTCAAACACCTTTAGTGCAATTTTTTGCACTGACATCCAAACCTCCTCCACATCCCATTGAAAAGCAATCACACATGTTAACACGTCAGACCTTAATAAGTAAACTTACAAGGGGACGCGTATAGGTCGATGAACCTTTTGACTCGTTCAAGATGTTCCTACCATAGCTCCAGAACAGCATCAATAATCAATACACAATACTCAATAACCATTAGTTAAATCAATAATCAATGGAGTCAGTAATTATCACACACCATGACCTTTCAGCCATGAATAACCACACCTTTAATAAAAGTTTTGTAACTTTATTTTCCTTATATTAACAATGCTAAAGTCATGTAGATTAATCTCAAAATCAAATCAAACACATATAAAAGCAGTACTGGTTGACCAAAGCGATGAAAAAAATGCATTCCAATCAAGGCAGGAATCACAATGCATTCTAAAGCAATGGTGCAACTCAATGACAAAGTCAGCTGCAACGAAGTAATCACGTACATAGAATTCAGCAAGGTAGCTCGTCAAACATTTGCCCCTGCAATTTGTCAGCCGTCATGTGAATAGCCTCAACTAACTCAGATTAGCATCAGCATGTGGGGCTTCATGCCAAACAATTTAGAACACAATTTTAGGGAAACATCTAGCTAGGAAAACTATTAAGACAGCGCAGTTGGTACCTAGAAAGCAAAGGCATAAAAATGCATTACAGTCACATAGTCATATCTACCTGTCCGCAGAATGGGTCAGCAAGCAGAATCAGTCTTCGTCCTCAGGCCATCAATTGATCAGCAAAGCATCAGGGTCTCAGTTAGAGAGTATGAGCCCAATGACAGAATCTCAAATCTTTTCTTCTCCCAAAGTCACTCTAGATCTCTGGTCTCGTAATCTCAATAATGGTCTAAAGCAGTAGTCCCCAACCTTTTGACTTCTGTGGACCCCCACTTTTTCATTACTGGAGCCCGGGGACCCCCACTGAATCATTATTGAAATCAGGGGATCCCCCACTGAGTCATTACTGAAAGCTGGGGACCTAAACAGTTAATATTATTTAATTTTCTGGGCAGTCACGGACCCCCGGTGACGGCTTCGCAGACCCCCAGGAGTCCCCGGACCACAGGTTGGGAACCACTCATCTAAAGTCTTTCCCCTCTGTCACGTTGTTATATCAAAGTTACCCAAACTATGCCCTAATTCCCTATTGGTCAATTAATCATAAGTTATTACTCTACCCAATAATATTCCTATACCAAATCTATGAATTCTAATATTTTGCCCTTCACACAACATTGATTGGTCCGCTTAGCGATGTCCTCATCATCCGGCTCGTCAGGTATCAAATTTGTTTCATTTTCATCTCCAGTCAGTGTCTTCATTGTTCGCGTCCTAGGAAAGTACTTCTCGCTCACATTACACACAGCTCGTTACATTTTTAAGGACACTGTCTCCAGTTAATTGGTTCTCATGGAAAGCTTCTTCTAAGCACTTTTAACAAGACAATGAACATTTCACAGTTAGTTCACTCTGTCAGCATTTTTATTAAACGCTAAGAAATACAGCTTCTGCATGAGGCCTGGCAAAACTAGGCCACGATACTTGCTAAGTTAAGGTGTACAATTATTAGTTAGAACATACTTCATAACCCTTAATATGACATATTAATACATTAATCTAATATATTTTAAGTATTTCATAAGTATTAACCATCAATTAGTACATTTCGTAAACACTGGGGGCCATTCTTCAAGGTCACAATTTCAAACGTGTGCATTATTTTTCTCTATGTTATTCATTTTCTACATATTTCATTATTTAAAATACATAAGCATTCATTAATAATTTCTAATTAAGACATCTGCTTCAGCACATATTAAGGAGATTTAAAAACAAAAGAGAAAGAGGATCTTGTAGAATGGTAAGTATTCCAAGATCTGCCTTAGTGGGGTGCAAATTGTAAAACCCCAATTAGGAATATTGAACGTCTATGCTTCACTGGAGATTTGCAATGGAAAACTACATGCTTTAGTATAAACGGCAACAGATTAATTTGGTTAATGGAAAACGTGGGAGTACTACAGCCCATATTTATACTTTTTTAGCGCCGCATATGCGCTGCTTTTTGACACACAAGCGGTGCAGACTTACAAAATACAATTGTATTTTGTAAGTTTACACCACTTTTGCGTCGAAAAAAGGGCGCAAATGCGGCACAAAAAAAGTAAAAATATAGGCCCAAATGTTATCCATCGATGGACAGATGTGATCTTTCACTTAAAGAAGTAGTGAATGTTTAACCACATTATTTCTGTACTTTTCTATCATTTCTAGTATAAAGTAAGGTGAGAAATGGAATCCCTAGGGCACAAAGTAAATGGCGCTTTTGCAAAAATCAGGATCACTCCCCCTCAGTATTCTGTGTTCCCTAATTTAATTGCAGCAGCCGCGTGTTTAAGAGAAGGGCTTTGAGCACCGGCACGTTTTCATTTATAAATTAAGCACTGATCAAACGTAATCATTTACAAGGTTATGATAGAGCAGCGCCTGAAACCTATGCATACAGATTCAAACAGGCTTACATTAGATATGGATATTGGCTGTTTAGAGGAACAAATAGGCCACTACATATGTCTGTCCACTAAGAAAAATCCGCCTCAATATCTATAACAAAACCTCTGTTTACATACATTGTGTAGGGTACTTTGTACACTTGAGAACATAGAGGTAAAAGCTAGGGATAGTGGTAAATTAAAAACCTATGTTGTTGACATCCAAAGTCTGAAGCTAGATCAGTTGTCAAAATGTTGTTATGCTTTGGCTGTTGTTTAGAAACCAGCAGAGAATACAGAAGTAGAAGCACCTTTTAGTTAAATAATATTTCTTTCCTCTAGATTTTTTATGCCTAAATGGGATTTAAACTGCTTAGTAAATGTTTAAAATGTGTTTACAGTATGTAACACCAGATTCAAAGTTCACAGCAGAGTGAAGCCTCGTACAAATTTTGAAAATATACACATTTGTATATAATCTTTTCCTAGACACCCCAGGCTGGAACTTAATATTACAATGCAAAAATAGGATCTAAGGTATGAACTCTAACCTCCTGGCCATTTGAATGAGTTTACAGTTTAAACTTACAAAACTGTCAATAATGATGTTATCACCCCTGATGGATGGGTAGAGAACTTTAAAGAGGTGAATGGCCATTTAGAGCTATTAAATTACCCCAGTGCTACAACCCCAGAAGAGCCATTGGTACACGCTGCAGGAATGACAATCAAAATGCATGACGTTATGGTGGCTATAAATAGGTGCTCTGCAGGGAAGGCACCTGTTCCTAATGGGGCTCTTATGGATTTATTCAAAGATAATGTTGACTTTTGGCCACACCTCCTGTCTAACGATTTGAATGCATTCTGTAAGACAGGGTCACCAAAGTCCTGGTTGCACTAGGTCATTGTGCCCATGTTCAAGAAAGGAGATAGATATAAACCAAAATGTTATTGCCCTATTTCTTTGATTAATTCAACAACCAAGATTATGGGCAGAGTAGCTCGCTTATAGGTTTGGGCCCAAGAAAATAATATTTTGTTTGATTTGCCGTAAGGGTTTTGGGTGCGATAAGGCACTGGGCTGTGCCTACATTTACAGCTAATAATTAAAAGAACATACCCTTGCCAGATCGGGGAATGTTTACATAGGTTTTATGGATTTAAAATCCACCTTTTACCATGTAAGTCGCATTAAACTTTGGGCATGATGAAGGATATGGGAGTTGCAGCCAATATTGTTAATTTTGTTAGGGAAACACACAATAAGGTATCAGCCAGTGTAAGGTACCGACCAATGAGGGAAACTACTGAACATTTTTTTTCTTTCCCAGGGTGTGCAATAAAGTTGCATCCTGGAGACACATTAATTTACTTTATTTATAAATGGATTGGAGCAGCCTTGTCAACCTAAACATGGATGCACCATGTATAGACTAAAGTTCAGTCCCCGTGTTACTTTATTTAGATGATGCTGTCCTTATTGCCAGGATGAAACTTGGACATCAGAAGCTCCACAATAATTTTGTTAGCTTTATAAATGGATTGGAACTAATGGTGAACCACTCTGAAACCCACATTTTGATCTATGTGCCCAGGGTGAACAGGAATAAGGGTCTGATTACGATCTTGGCAGACAGGGTTACTCCATCATAAATGCAACGTGTATCCTGTCTGCCGTATTTATTATGATTCCATTATATACTATGGAAATTGTAATACGTCAAATGGAATTCTCATCATGTTTGTGACGGAGTATTCCATCCGTCAAGATCCTAATCAGGCTCTTGGTCTTTTTCTGTCGATAGAACCAAAATCTTACTAGTCCTGACTTTCCCATTTCTGGGTGTACTCTTTGATGAAAATGGCACATAGAACCCACTTGGTGCTGCTACAGCAACTAAATATTTGCTTGTACCTTGGAGGGACTTTTTAAGTTTATAACCAACCTAGGATCTGAGGGTCAGATGTATCAAGCGTTTTTGCATTCGCAAATGGTGCGAATTTCTGTTTACGAATGCAAAAATGCTTTTTATGATGTATGAAAGGCATTCGCCGTGGGAAAATAAGAATCCACAAAAATAGCAATTTTTTGCACGAATTAGCATGTCGCAAACAGCGTATCGCCAATAGCAATATGATTTACCGAATCGCTTTTTGCGAAACGCTAATTGCGATACAGAATAGCGAATCGCAGATAGCGATCTCCTAAATCGTGCCGCTAATTGCGAAATGCAGATTGCGACACACAAAAACGGATTCGCAATGCGATGTAGCAAAAAATCGCAAATTGTGATTATTCGCAGAAAGGCCATTTGCACATGCAATTTACCACGAACTGAAACCAGGTGGTAACTAGGTGCAACCTATATAAAGAGACCCAGAATGCCTCAGCCCCTCTTCCACAATGGCTGCACTCTACGTCATGGTGAGGAGAATGAGGATCTTGGCAGGTTTGAGGATAGAGAGGAGGAGACAAGAGTGCATTTCCAAAGTGCTCATAACCCTTTTTGAGCAGACTGGGGAGGAAATTTATGATAAGTACAGGTTAAGCTCAGCCATGATGCTTGACCTGATAGCTGAGCTACAACCCATGCTGCAGCGCACAACACACAGGACCAATAGCATACCCACCAGTGGCGGCCGGCAGCTTTAGGAGGGAGTGGGCGGGTGGGAAGCACACACACACACTCATTCATTCTTTCACACACAGACACGCACGCACGCACATCCATTAACAACACTCATACCATTCAAACATGCATGCATGCACCAAACATTCATTTTAAAACATCACACACACTCATTCTTTCACACATGCATGCACGCACATCCATTAACACTCATAACATTCAAACATGCACGCATGCACCAAACATTTTAAAAGATCACACACACTCATTCTTTCACACACACACGCACGCACGCACATCCATTAACAACACTCATAACACTCAAACATGCACGTGCGCACCATACATTCAATTTAAAACATGACACACATACACACACACACACACACTTACCTTCAGCCTCCAGGTCCCAGGAGGGTCAGCCAATGAGGGAAGGCAGAATTCCCAGCCTCGTCACAGAGTGGGATGGGGTCAGTGAGATTGCTGACCCCACCCCTTCGTCAAGTGTCACTGATTGACACTCGCCCTGGGCACTTCAGGGCTTAAACCTGAAGCGCTCAAGGCAAGTGTCAATGGGTGACGCTTTCCTCGTCACCCAGGGGAGGGCCTCGAGGCACCTTTGCTGAGCCGACAAGGTCACGCCCATAGGAGCTGTAACCTCCTCAGCCCAGCAAAGTTTCGCTCAGGCAACCAGGAGTCTGCGCAAATCGCGCATGGCTCACTTCTGGCTGTCTGAGCTGAAAATAAAATGTGTCTGTCAGGCTGGCCTTTGTTCAGCCTGACAGACACCCTTCATGAGGGGCAAAAGGTGGGGGGGCGTGGCCCCTCCGCCCTAAAGGACGGGCCGCCACTGATACCCACACATGTGCAGGTATTATGCTCTCTGCACCTAATAGCCTCAGGGAGCTATCAAGGGGTCATAGCAGCAGCAGCTGGAGGGGTATCACAGAGTGCCCTCTCTAGATTTTTCAACGCATTTCTCAATGCCATGCTGAGCAGAATACAACTGTACATAAGATTCCCCAACACCCCACAGGCATTACAACAAACTAAAGTAAATTTTTACCAGATAGCACAGTTCCCACATGTCCTAGGTGCCATTGGGACTCATGTAGCAATCTGTCCACCGTCGGCCAGTGGGTATGTATATCGCAACTGTAAAAAACATCATTCTATGAACATACAGGTGATATGCAATGCCTCCTACATCATTAACTATCTTGTTGCCAGATACCCAGGGAGCACACATGACTCCTACATCTTTCGCCACAGAGGGATACACACAAGACTGCTAGCTGGGGGGTTTGGGGAAGGATAACTACTAGGTAATTTGATAGTCCAGAATAATGCATTGATGTAAGCATGACGTCAGACAGCAAATGTACTCATTTTACTCTCTTTGCATTCAGGAGACAGTGCCTACGCAGTGCGCACCTATATGCTAACGCCCTACCTGAGCCCTGCCACTCCAGCTGAGAGGAGGTACAATGTTGCACATAGGGCTACCCGCAATGTGGTGGAGCGCACTTTTGGGCTGCTGAAGAGCCGTTTCCGGTGCATCCATAGGAGTGGAGGTGCACTACAGTACAGCCCTGAGACAACATGCAAAATGGTGGCCACATGTGCTATCCTGCACAAAATAGCAACCACCAGGGCATTCCAGTGGAACTCACGGAGCCAGACTCAGATGAGGATGATGATCCCTTACCACCCCCTCTACCAGCAGACAGGACCAGTGCAGCAGAAGGCAGGCAAAGACGTGCTGACATCACGTGCAACCATTTTTGATGTAAGTAATTATAAATCCACTTCAATAATATGTATTTCAGTAGTTAGCATCTTTATTACCTTGACTTCAGGTAAACAATGTGTCATTAGGACATAGCTATTCACAATGGGCAGACATGAACTATTAACAGTGTCACACTATTAGCATCATAGCATGACTTTATTTCTACATGTTGAGGGGGTCCCCTGTAGCCCTCAACATCACTTCTTACGTCCACGCACCCCACTTGAGTGCTCAGTGCCCCTGCTGGCACCTCCAGTAGCAGGTTCACCTGCAGTACTGTGTCTGGCACTGCGACGTCTCAGATCAATCACAGGGACTGTCAGACTGCTGAGGCTAGAAGACTCCTCACTGTCACCAACACCCAGTTCGCTGGTTGTGGCACTGCGTGCTGTTTGCATGGCATCCACTATGTTGGTAATTTGCACCAGTCCCTGTGCAATGTCCCGACTGCAATGTGCCATCTCCACCTGTGTGGCAACGGCACACCGTGATATCTGGGCTGTTGAACTTGCAAGCCGATTGACTAATCTACAGAAGCTATCAAACTTTCCCAAATCTTGGTGATGGTGACTGCGCTGTCTGAAGCGCTCCTGACGTATCTCAGTGCATAGTTCCCCAATGGCCTGTGTCAACTCCTTTGTGTTTTCAGCAACTCTTTGCTGTCCCTCAATCAGGGTCTCCAAATGCTTGTTTTGTAACCCCATATTGCTATTGTGAGACACAAACTGTGCAGTGACTTCAAATGTTTGTATTGCAGGTGCTGCACCTTCAGCATGGAAGCTTCAAGGCCGCCAAAGATTGATGGCCCCACTCCTTCCTCTGTGCCCTGTCTGCCGGCAGTTGACTGATGCTGGCGCTGGTGCAGAGTCTGCTGTCTTCCTGTGGGACTCGCCTCTAGTGGTGGTGTGGGTTTGTGTTCTGGTATCTCATCTGAGTCCAGGTTGTACTCTGGCAGTGGTAACACCCTTGCCCTGCGTCTAGTCGGAACAATACTGTAGGACTCACTGGTATTTGAGTCTGACTGTGGCTGTGTTTCTGCTTCTCCCACTTTTTCAGATCCTGCAGCAGCAGGGACCGAGTCATCTGCAAGGACAATGTGCAGCATGTCTGTTCTAGCATTTGTCACTTATTTCCACAGTGTTGCTTTAAATGTACAATTAAATTGTGTCACCCTGAGTTGTTTGTGGTGTTTCTCTATGTGGCTATCCACTATCTTGCTATTTACGCTGTGTGTTCACCTTAGGGTTGTGTAATACCACTCCCATAGGGCACTGTTGTGTTGTATGTAAGATGTGACATGGACTACTTTTCATTGTGCATCAAGCTATGTTCTACTTCCTAAGGGGCATGTGTACATGCACATGTGGGGATACACATAATCACTGGCCTTACCTTTGCTGGTGCTGGGTGTCCCTGAGGTGTCAATGTCAGTTATACCACTGACAGCTTCTGGCAGCAATGTGGACTCCACCAGGTCTTCCATAGGGGTGGACGGTGTGTGGGTGGATGGTCCGCCTCTGGTGCTCCTTGCCTCCCTAAGCCTGCTGGCCACCCTCTCCTTGGCACGGGACCGCTAGTTGTACCATCGCTTGCGTATCTCCTCCACAGAGCGCTGCGCAACACCCACTGTGCATATTTTTGTCTGGATGTCAGACCAGAGTTTCCGCTTCTCATTCTCAGGTACTTGGAGTGCGGTCTTGCCAAAGAGTCTATCATGGTTCCCAATAACCTCCTCAATGAGCACCTCCAATTCTTTCTCACTGAATTTTAGCTTCCTCTTCCTGTCTCCCTTCTCCTTCCCATAGCAGCATTGGCCATGTTGCAGTTTGATCCTGTCTTCCTCACAGTGCTGACATCCTGGTGCTGGGCTGTGTCTCTCTCACTGCTCCTATAGGTGTGGCATCTGGAAGCAGCATGGGCTGACTCATTTCCTGCTTGTGATGTCATCAGGCTGTTCCGGTTTGCTGTTCTTGCTATTTGCGATTTTCAGTTACCGAATGGCAATTTTTTTTGCGATTCGGTATTTGCATCTCGCACATAGCATTTGCGAATTTTAAGAAATCACTATTAGCGATTTTCAAATTTGATAAATCACGTTTTGCATTTCTGAAATTGGTATTTCTTAAAATTTACAATTTGGAAATCGCTAACTGAAATCTTTATACATCTGGCCCTAAGCCTCTTAGTGAGCTTGTGGCAGTATAGAAAGCCACATGTCTTACGGATGTAATTTATAGCTCCGGAGTTTGTGGTCTTAAAGATTCTTCCCCATTTAGAGAGTCGAAAATGAGTGCTTGATCAGATTTCTGGGGTGACACATAGCACGGCTACTCACATTAGTCATGCTGAATTTGGTCTCAGTAATGTTAATGGGCTTATTAGAATTCAGCCATTTCGTTTGTGGCTATTTATTTGAACAAAGCCAGAGACCGATTTCAGGCTCAAGGTGATTAGGGGTTGTTGGATGCTATAAATTCACCAAAATTCCCTGGCTAAGGTATATATAGAAGACAATAGCCTGGCTTTTTCTGAATAATTTCATACCAGTCCAGAGGCCCTTTTCCCAGCCAAATTTTAAAGGATAATTCATGGAACTGGAATAGAAATAGACGAGACTGTACAGAGAACATCAAACGTACCAGCATAGTCTTTGACACTCAGGATCAGGTATTGAGTCGTACCTTATATGAGTAATAAGTAGCTACCAGCAGGTTCTGTTTCCAATTTGCACTGTATGGTTGCTTTCTCGGAGCCAGCTAGGTATTCAACGACCCTAGATGTGTGCTCGTGTGGCAGTCATTCTTCACGACCTATTAATTAATATTATTAATATAAAATCATGTATATACTCTGAGGATACCATCATAAAAAAATCTTCTTTTTCGGGTCTACTTCAATATCTGAGATCATATTTCCGATGGACAGTTGTACAAGTCAATACCCACGGAGCAGCTTTATTGTAATTATGACCAATCATATTATTCTACAAATGTCTTTATTCTCTTCTTGTGTGTGAGATTAAAATCTCTTAAAGAAATTGCATTTCCATGAAATCATTACATTGCTCTGTTGGATGGAGGTGTATTTTAACAGCTATGCTGCATTCAGGTACTTCATTACTGAAAGAGATTGTTAGCCTGTAGTAGGCCAGCAATGGAACGCTGTCTTTATTGTAAGGCTTACTCTCGATTGTGACACCTCTTCATTTAGGGCCACATACAGAGTTTAGTGGAAGATGGAATTCCAACAAAAACAGTGGATGTCCCATTTACCAAACTTATAAAGCATCTGCTGCAATTATAATTGGGCCAATGCCAGAAAACTTTGAGCGAATGGTCTGTCCACCACTAGGCTAGCAATCAGTGCACAAGAGAACGTTCTAAGCCTGGTGGTCCCCAAAAGAAAAACACATGTAAGGACTCGCTAAGCATTGAAAGAAAACTCACAGACACATCTTCTTTGTTTTGTCAATAATAAACCCCCGCTTTGGGAGTTTGAAGAAAACAACTTTGCTGAAAGGGCTCAGCAAAGTATCAGTGCCTTCAGTGGAACCGCCATAATAGTGGATGAGCTGAAGGCAAAAAAATACCTACCTGCTTGGCAAAGATCTTTAAGAATAGCAGGTGGTTTTCAGTTAGGCCAGAGGAGGTCACCCCTCTGGTGATCTGGCGGATGCCAACCATAGCTCTATGAAGCCCTTGGTGTCATCAGTGTTACAAACATAGAAGGAGTTAGGAACTGAAAAGGTTTCTTGAATACACTGTATAAGGAACTTACTATGGACTATGCAAGTACACTGAATTAATACTTAAATATGGTGCTCATACAGGAAGTGAAACAAATGGTTAATAGTTACTAAGGAGTTCTTGTTCAGTTACATATTAATAGGTATGTATTACCTCAAAAGAGCACTGCCTGAGTGCGTCTAGCATTGTTCGGTTACTTTCCTTTTAAGGAAATATGCCAGCTTTCTTCCCAAACCAGTGCTTCGAGTTCTTGTGTGCGCTCCGTGTGAGCGCTGTTGGCCGCGGGATGTTCACAAGCTCATAGTGTAAGTGTCCAAATCAGTGTAATGTGATTCGCTAAGTTGGCTTTTAAAAGCTAAGTAGGGGCAGAGTTTCTTAAATGGCAATGATTTTCTTGGTGCTAAAATACAGATTAAATTAAATTAACTGTTCGTAGACTTAAGTTTTGTTTATCCCGAAACTGAATGCCATTCTTTTCAGCAGTGACTCCCCATCATTTCCAATCTAATACCTTGCTGCTCTCAATGGTTCATTCCAATCATTGCATGCCATCTTTCCAAAGCGGATAACTGGTAATGGGCATTACAATAAGGTAGTAGTCATTGAGGTAGGGAATTGATGGGTGCATGGATGCAGACACTGAGGCCCTGATTTATACTTTTTGCCTCAAACCTGCATTAGCGCAGGCTTGCGGCAAAAAGTATAGCGCCTGCTAGTGCCATTCCTAGATGCCGGCCGGGCGTCATATTTAAGGAATGACGCTAGCCGACGCAAAGGGTGGGCTAGTGTCAAAAAATGTGACGTTAGCCGGGTGGGGGTGGTGGTGTGAGAGATAGGGTTTAGCACAAAAAAATCACCCTAGGCTGGTTAGAGTAAAAAAATGACTCTAACCAGATT
Organism: Pleurodeles waltl; assembly: GCF_031143425.1. Classification (NCBI taxonomy): domain Eukaryota; kingdom Metazoa; phylum Chordata; class Amphibia; order Caudata; family Salamandridae; genus Pleurodeles; species Pleurodeles waltl. The sequence continues at coordinate 515,594,114 of NC_090448.1, forward strand.
AGCGTCATTTTATGGCACTAAACCTACCATGCAACATGACTTCTGCCTTAGAAAAGGCAGGAGTCATGCCCATCACACTAATGGCCAGCACAGGGGACAAGGATCCCCTGGGCATGGCCATTGCACCCTGTGCCATGTATGGGGGGCCGATTCAGGGGCCCCTATGGCACTTTAAAAAATAAAATGCAATACTTACCTTACTTACGTGTACTTACCTGGGATGGGGTCCCCCATCCTCCGCAGTCTCTCTGGTGTGGGTGGGGGTGTCCCTGGGTCCTGAGGAGGGCACCTCTGGGCTTATTCCATGGTGTTCCACCTAAGAAATAGGCCCACAGGTCCCCTAATGCCTGCCCTGACCCAGGCGTTAAAAAATGGGGCAAAGGTAGCTTTGCACCATTTTTTGACCCCTCCTCCCTCCCGTGCACCATTTTTGCACAGGAATATAAATATGGCGTTAAGGCCATAGAGTTGTTTTTTGCACGGGAACGCCTACCTTGCATCTCATTAAGGCAAGGTAGGTTTCCACTTCCTAAAAATGACTTTAACTCCATAAATTTGGCGCTGGATGGGTCTAGCGCAAAAGTATAAATATGGAGTTCGTTTTGCACCAAAGTAGAGTAAAATAAAAAAAAATGACGCTAATTCAGTGCAAACAGTGTATAAATATGCCCCTGAGTTTGGTTAACAAACAAAATACTTTTTGTGAGCTGGTCTGCAAACGTGACAAGATCCATCAGTGGGTTGTTAGGGTATTGGTGAGGGGACCAGGGACATATAGAAAAAGTGAGACTGCGTGCAAATGAGCAGTCACACTTGGGTAAATAGGTAAGTGATACCATTTCTTTTTTTTTTTTAGAGGACCTTTGAAAATCAGGCTAATGTACTTTTTCTTACAGTATAGCTTCCTTATTCTTGAGTCAGTTTAAAGCTGATGAACTTTTAGTTCCGATCCAAACTCCAAATATCTATCCAAATAATATAGATATCAGTTATATACCTCATGTATAGGGAAAGGAGATTTAAACAGCACGACTCAGTTTCGCCAATGGCTTAGTGGTACGATCCCAGTGTTGAAATGTACGATGCATGCAACCATACAACAATTCGTTTTTTGAGCTGAGCTTTTCATTGATAAGTGCTTATTAGAAACCACAATCTAGGTATAACCAAGTAAACACAAACACCCTTGACTAATCGCCTGTTTCACCCTAGAAATGTTTGTGATAATTCACCCTACAGGCGATTCTCCACCTAAGAATAAACAGCTGGTACAGCGGGAATTACCTACTCAGAAGTCATATGGTTAAAACTAATCATAAGAGAATATCCCAAATGCCTGGTGAAATGTGCAAATTAAAAAGCAGTAGGGACGCCTTACTTACCTAAACATCAATGTACTGACTAGCACTTGGCATGTGTGACCACTTTTGGATTTAAAGTGAAACATAAGAACAACCAATACACATCGTACAACCTGCATAAATAGAAACATATAAAAAGTTGGTTCACAAAAGAGTCATTTGGAGACAAATCAACAATAAGGTAGCAAAATAATTATTACAAGCAAATAAGATTGGGAAACACAAACAAACAAGTTTCACTGGGAGTAATTAATGTCAAAAGCATGAGCTAGCCTTCTTCGGTGCAAACTCCTACTTTATTATAATAGACATAGGGGGTCATTTTGACCTCGGCGGTCTTTTGTAAAGACCGCAGAGGGACCGCCGTGCTGAAGACCGCCAGTGGTGGCTGTTTTCCGCTCGGCGTATTATGACTGTTGTCAGCTCTCCGTCCTTTTTCGGATGGAGAGCTGCCAACAGCCATACCGGCGGGCGGTGGGGAAGTGGAGGTTGCTCCACCTCCACCGCCACTTCAACAGAACACCGCCCACCGAATCACGTCCTGTGATTCGGCATGACGGTGTTCTGTTGACGGTGTGGTGTCGGCGGAGCAGCACCCATGGATCCCGTCCCCTCCCGGAGGATCGCCGGACCTGGTAAGACGATCTTCCGTTAGGGGAGGGGCTTGGGGGGATGTTGTGTGTTGTGTGCATGCATAGGGGTGTGCGTGTGAGTATGTAGAGGGGGTGTGTGAGTGCGTGTATGTTTGCAGGGGTGTTGTGTGTTTGGGAATGAGTGCGTGTATGTCTGTAGGTATGTCTGTATGGATGTGTGCGTGTATGTTTGAATGTGGGTGTGCGTGTACGACTGTGTGTGTGGCTGTTGGCATGTATGTCGGTGTGTGTGCGTGTATGTGTGTTGGTGGTGCCTGCGTGCGTGTCGTGTGTGAATGAGTGATGTGATGTTGGGGGTCGGGGTGAGGAGGGGGGTCCTACCACCTTTGGATGGTGGCAGGGGTGGTAGGAGCTGTAGGGGAGGGAGTCGGGTGGGGGAGGGGGGTGTGGGAGACCCCTATCAGTGCCAGGGAAGGAATTACCTGGCACTGATAGTGCTTACCGCCATGGATTTCATGGCGGTTCCAAACTGCATGAAATCCATGGCGGTCAGCCGGGACCAAATACCGCCGGCGGTATAGTGACGACCGCCGGGCTGGAGACCCAGGTCTCCAGCCCGGCGAGCGGAACGGAGAAGTGGCGGATGACCATGGCGGTAACCGCCATGGTCATAATAAAAAAAAATTGACTGCGAGCCTGTTGGCGGTCTTACCGCCGCTTCTCCACCGTCCGCCAGGGTCGTAATGACCCCCATAATGCCTTATTATCATAAGTGAGAAGATGCACCATACACGAGTTCCTCAGGGATCACACAAACATGATTATGAAGATGTGACGATACATGTCTATTTACAAAGGATTAACAAACGGCTGCGGAGCAATTGGCTGGGACTCGATAAAATATTCATAATTCTCAGCTCAGTCTATGAATGAATACATCGGGACTTTGTTAGTTGCAATGTCAACAACATTTCAGTCTCATTGATTACATTCTGAGGTCATCATTAGGATAGATAATATAGAACGTAACACATGGTTGTATTAGAAGCAGCCAGAGGTCATGAAGCACATGTTAGACACACATATGGGGCAGCATATTATGAATGGCTGAAAAAATTGTAGCAGAATCTTATTAATGTAAGAGAATAGGGCTTATAAGGAAAAAAGGTCTGAAATAAGCAGAGGCAAAAATCATCCTTCAAGCCCCTGGACAGGTAACCAGGACCTCAGGAGACAAAAATTACGAAACACAGCAGTGAGTCTGTAACTCTCTACCTGCGGTTGACTTGTTGCTTTCAGATCCAAGACAGCTGAACGGATTGGAATGGATCGCAATTCAACTGGGTGTTTGAGAATCAACATATCATTGGGCTTACTCTACCTGATATTGATAAGCCTCTTCGGCCTAAAAAGGAGCACAAAACTGAAGAACTCCATTGTTAATTGTGTGACACCCCAAAATGAGATTAGCACCTACACTAATCACCACAAATATAGATTATGTGCAGCATGCCCATTCACTGAAGAGACCATGATGTTTATTCCTATAGCACAGCTGTACCGAAAAGCTTTTCTTTTAAATTGCAACACCTCAAATGTAGCCTATGCCATTAATTGCCCGTGTAATCATTGTACAAGGGTAAAATCAATTAGAATATCTAAAATTGATTGTACAACACCGCTTCACCAGTAGTTACCATGAAGAAAATAAATTCTGATAGACCCTTCCTATTTTAAAGGATATTCCAAAAATGATCTGTTCTTGGCAGTACCTGAAGTAGTTACAAGAGGACATGGTAGTGGCAAGTGAGATCTACTACTTCCACATAAAGAAACACAATGGAGTCCATGCTTGGACTGGTTATAGAAAGCTTGAACATTTCCAGTGAGGACCTCATCCTAAATTGTGATTCTTCTTACTCAACAAGTAACAGGGGCATCTAATAAGCATCCTTGCTGGGATTTTGGGAAATTCTATCTCTAAATATTAAATTAACTATTGATCACTCTACAACACTAGGAACATTTTGAACCAATGGCTACATATCTCTCTGTTTTGTGTACCCTCCTGTGCATTCCACCTCTATACAAGAGATCCACATGATGCCAATAAATCAGATAATGTGTATTTTTTATTATAGCCCAGAACTCAGACCTAATCGCCTTTGGCTCATGTGGCTGTACCTCTGCATTTGTAAACCTGAAGCTGCACAAACGTTTTTTTATTTTAAAAAGGCTAATTACGTGAGTACTCGTCAGGAGCTGTTTTTACTTGTTTCACTATAGCTTTGGAAGGTACCGTACAAACTCAAAGCTGTAATACTGTACCTGGATGGGTGAAATGTTTCTACCAGTTCCCATTTCAAAGGTGTACCATGCTAGCTAATCTCATGCTGAAAGTTTTATTTGGAAAATGGCAAAAAAATGTTGTTACTTTTCTCGCTTGGTACGCATCACAATAGAACTAGCCCTGTGAATATAAATATTGCTAGAAAAAACAGACATTGGAGGCAGTGAGATTTATAGTGGTTCTGGTATTGTATATACACTATGTAAATATTAAGCAACTCTACACAAACGCAAGAAATATCCTGGGTTCTGTTAGTGTGTCGGACCTTATTTGGTTAATTTATAAGGGGATGCATTTGGAGGTCGAGGGACATTTTGACTGAGCTTAGAGCAGTTCCCACCATGAGACCCCGTACCAATGTAAACCAATGACAGTAACAATCAATAACATTATTAATCAACAGGAGCCAGTAATTTCCACACACTATGACCTTTGAGTCATAAATAACCACACCTTTAGGTAAAGGTTAGAATGTTTATTTCCCTATATTAACAATGCTAATGTCACGTAACTTAGTTTCAAAATCAAATGGTAAACATACAAAAACAATACTGGCTGCACAAATCGCCTAAAGAATTGTAATTTAATCAAAGCTTGGATCGCTGCACATTCTAAAGTTACAGTACAAATCAATTGCAAGAAGAACTGCGCGAACGAAATGGCATACATTTAGATTTCAGCAAAGAAGACATCAACTGTTATTATATTTAGCAAAAGATCATCAGTGAGTACCCTAACTAACCTTAGATTAGAATAGCATGTTTGGACTTCATGCAAAACAATTTAGTCAACACACATTTGGAAAAAACATCTAGCTATGCCTCATCAATATTAGCGGTTGGTACCTAGGGACAAAAGCAAAGAGACATAACAATCAGTAACATTGTCTTATGCCTTGCCTCAGTATGGTTCAGCAAGCTGCGACAGTCTTCGTCAATTGGACATCTGTTTCGTCAGCAAGGCATCGGAATTGGGCATTAAAGTTCAGAATAGAAATGTCTCAAGAATAGACATACAGAATGTTGCTTCTAGGCAACAAGGCTAAGGAAAGTTAAGCTCATCTCCTCTCGGGACGGTCTAGAAAATAATGGCAAAGTGTGTTCTCCTCTTGGTGCAGTTTGGCTAAGTTAGATTTCCTAAAACGACTTCTCACATTGCCATTGGTCAAAGAATCGTACGTTTACACTTAGTCCAACGAAAGTAGAACCCCAAATCTAAGAATTTACTAGTACACGGTTCACATGTCGATGATTGGCTCCTCTTCTCCTGTTTCTGTCGTTGGGCTTGTCGGGTATCAATATTGTAGCAGCTTGTACTCCAGTCAGTGCATCCATTGTCTTCTCCTGGGAAGGTTGCCTTTACACACTCTACATTATACATTGTATCCTTAACTAGTTCAGCATATTCTAGCAAGCAGATCTCATGAGAAAGAATTACAGCTACAAGCATTTGGTCAGTACAGTGGAAAATCACAGTTTAATTCTCTAAGAAGCCATTTTATAATCGCCCAAGAAATGCAGCTTGACATGAGGCCGTGCAACTAGGCCCAAGACCTCGTTAAACTAAGGCCTATGATTAATAAAGCAAATACATAATACATGACCCTTAATATGACATACTACTACATTAATCAAACCTTTGCTCAATATTTTATATTAATAAGCTGTTAATAAGTACACTTCGTGAACATTGACGACCACTCAAGTAGGCGCAATTTCAAATGTTTGCATTATTTCTCGACGTTAACTCATTATCTATGCAAATTCAACACTCAGAATACATGAATATTCATTGGTAAAATTCAGCGTTAAAAGTTCCGTAACCTAGTCTTCATTATTTATGCACATTGTAACTTTGCAAGAGTTTGTTTTTGACCTATACAGGGGTTTCTTTTGTTTTTGGACCAAGTAGTTGTTGCATACAAGGCCAGTCCTGGTCAAGTCCAGATGATTTCCCTTAGCCCCCAAGAGAGATCACACCTAGCAACTTATTATATGGCGTGGGAAAAAGGGACATGTGTCCCATGGACCTCCTGGAATGGATCCATGTTAGAATGCATTATATATGTGTCCCCCTCTCCTTTCTCCCAGATTGAAAACACGTAGAAGAATACTGGGCTAGTATTATTAGGCGATCCTACTAGAAGCCAGCCTAGCGCAGAACATATATAAAAATTTAGTACCGAACATCACAGTTACTGTGTCATAAGATTAAGTGTGGTGTATCACAAAATACCTACAGAAAGAAGTACGAGTATATTTTAGGGGCCAGTGACCAAAAAAACTGGAATCCTTGCCTGTACCTCAAGCATAGCCTATTTGGTGGACATGCCACCGACACAGCCTCCTCCAGCTTTAGCTTCAGCTCCATCAGTGCTTGGAGGTGACTCTGTTGGATCTGATGACAAATAAAAGGCCCAATCTAGAGTGACAGGTCCACCAATATATACATATAAATATAAAGACCGCCATGAAACTGGTGCCTGACTTTCACTGAGAGGTAAGAATGGTGTCCCAAACATTTTAATGAGACCATCTATCTGACTATCTCACAACTGACAATGTACCCTCCTTACACTGGAGACTTATTTGACTGGAGACATTGCTTTAGAGGTGAAGGCAGTTGGTGAATTTTCTGAAAGAGTTTTTCACCACATGGACAATACAGCTATTTCAGAAGAGTAACATCTGCAACTTTGGCAAACAATTAAACTTTTGAGTGACTTAAACATTGTCAGGGTGCAATCAGAAAGTGCTCCGCAATAGCTGAAAACATTTCCGCCTCCCAATTTATCAAAAGCCAACATAGTGGTTGTTGGGGATGAGGCTTGTGTGTAAGTTGGGAGAAACCATGATAAGGAAATGTAGATCGTTCTCAAATTTCGTATTATGTTGCCTTGACCTGGCTGGAGGAGCATTTGCAAGAAGGTGGCTTATTTTGGTAAGAATGTGGGTAAAATAGGCTAAACATTAAATGAGGATCGTTTCAGCACTAAGAGTAAAGGTGGTGGCTGCACCGCCTAATTATTATCTCTGTTGCTCGGTCACCTGCGGTAAAGGGCACATTTGGCTACGTTTGGACTTTTTGCGATACCGATTCACCTCAACCATTGTCATGGCCACTGTTCTGACTGGTAACTGGGTGGTGAGAGACAGGAGCCGGGAAAAGGAGTGAACAAGACATATACTGCGTTGAAAGAAAATATATGTTGGTGAGAGACAGAAATTGAAGAGCAGGAGAAATAAAGGAATGTAATGAACGAAAACCATGAGTGGGCCAACTAAAGCAGGAGTGGAATGCATTGGGTCCTTAGAAAGAAAAAAGCAAGACAAACTGAAATGGTAGCATAAAGTTAAAGTAGGAGCAAAGAGTGTTGTAAGTATATTGTTCTGGAAAGAGCAGGATGTAGCAGAAGAGAGTGATGGGAAGAAACTGATAAAGATAGGGCAAGGCAAGAGGGAACTGCAAGACCGAGAAGATGAACACTAATAAGGTGTACAAATAGTAAGCATAACATAGAAGAATGAGCAATAGCAGAATAGTAGACAGAGGAAATATTTAGTGATGGGGTACACAGGATAAAAAGGAAAAGAGAAGCGAGAGAAAAACACAATATAGGGAAAACAGGTGATAGGTAAAAACCAGAGAGGGGGGGAAAGCATTTAAAGCAGACAGAAGGATACAAGAGAGCGAGAGGAAAAGCAAACAGTCACATGAAAAACGGCAGAGAAACAGACAATAATTAAAGACAGTCACTAAGAGAAAGGTATGCAAGCGAACCACACACATAACTAAATAGTAAACGCACTGCAGCAAGTTCAATAGCATCTTCGTCTTCATCCACCTACCTGAGAACAGTAAGTGTGGTATTGGAGAGCATGCTATACAAACATTGCTATTGGACGTGAGAGTAATACATAGTGAACTAAGCCATAGCAAGGTGTGAGAATGAAACATTTCTTAGCTTTTCAAGTCAAAAGTTTGCAATGTTGATTACGTTTTTCAGAGTTCTATAGGGATGCGTTTTAATCCCTGAAATTATATCAGATGACAGAATACGCACACTCTCGCTAGAGACTCAAAACACATACCAGAGTAACAAATGTATGAAGAGACAATAGAAAAGTTTAGGAACAATATCGCGGCCTCCATAAAACTCCTAACACATTCAGGACAACAGCAGGGATGCTCAAATAACTTGTGATAAATCGGGAAATATATCTGTGTGCACCAGAAGACCCATAAAACACTAAATACACCAATAAAGAGACCTTAAAAAGTAACTGCAATTCTTGAAAAATAAATAGAGGATCTACAGGCCCGCTCCATGCCCAGAACACCAGTATGAAGACGGCAAAAGAGAGAAAAATGTAGAAACATGTATATACCAAAAGCAAGAAGTTTGGGAAATCATTGAAACTAGCTGTGGGTTTCACAAGGTTCCTTACACACCCAGAATCCAGTGAGAAGATATGAAAAACCGTGGGAAATTTTAAAAAATTACTGTGTGTGTGCAAACATACACTCACCTACACTCTAGGTTCAGAAGTTTGATTCCTAGCCCTGTTACAAATCAATTGTTGCAATGGAAAAAGGTGCCCCGTCTTGCTCCTGAAACCCTGCATCCATGCCTTAAATTCATCACAACTAGATGTAGGTTTTTTGACACCTACCTCAGCACACCACATGACCAGGCATGTGTGCTGGAGGTCTTTTCATGGCATGGATTAAGACCCTGAGCAGTGTTCTGTGGGCAGAGGAGGCATACAGTGCCCACCCTCTTTGCTGGCCGTGAATACCATCAGGGAAACTGACAGTGGCAGTGAAGCCCTTCATAGGGGCAAGGCAGGCCTTTTTATCTGCCTGTGCCAGAGGAAAAGACTGCCGTCATCTCCTACTTTATAAAATGGTCTGCCTGTCTCTGCAAGTAGGTGCTTTACACATGGATGTGAAAGGTGCGTGTACCATTTTGTGTGCATAAAGGATGTTTTTATGAAACGTATGTGGCACAAGAAGCTATAGCCATACTAGAAAACATTTTGCATTTGCTACATTCAAGTGACACAACGATGGAAGTTTGGTGAATGCCCAGAGGCCAGACGTGAATGCAGGGCTCTCCCGTGAACATTAAGCAATCCTTGTAGGGGTCAGACTAAGGACTGTTAAGGAGAGGAGAGAGAGGGGCCCCTTTATTCTAGACAGTTTCTCCCTGGCCTCTATTGGCCATTGCTTTTTGGAGAGGCTACCCCCACAGATTAACTGGTGCTTACATTTGGCAGCCTCTCTTGCTTTTGTGCCCTTTGTTTTGGGGGTCTCCTGCTTGGATACTACCTGTACCATCCTACCTTACTGTTCATACCTTATGACAAAGACTTAGGCTAGACCACAGTGAATGGAATAAGCACAAAGGCAGATTTGCTCAGAACCAATGTCTGAGCTGGCTTATAGAATACACAGTTACTGTCTGCAATGATGGATGTAATAAATTGGGTTGTTTGTTGACTAGGTTGTGAGCTCTGGTCAAGCAGCAACCACAATCCTTGTCAGGGTAAGGCACAAGCAAACCCCAAATTAACCCATGCTTAACCCCAGGTAACTTGGCACAAAACAGTCAGACTTAACTTAGAGACAATGGGTAAAGCATTTGTGCAACACTTCAAGCAGAAAACACACCACAGAAGGAGCCCATGAGAAAGCTAGACAAATTGAGTAGAATTGAAAAAATAAAACAAGACCATCCAAGAAAAATCCAATTATTAGAACCAGAGACATTACAATTTTAAGTTTTTAAAGAAAATACCACCAAAAGGGGAAAAGCACCAACTGTGAATCTCTGGTCATAGCGTACTGGCACAAAGCCACAAGTTCAGGCCGACCACGATGGAGCATGGGTCAGCTAGAAGGACCCAGTCAGGTCCGCTGAACAAAAGTACCTTCAGTCCTGGTTTGCAAAGCATTGCTTGGATCTACATTGAAGATGAGTTGTGCAGCCAAGAGGATGCATTGGTTACGAGATGTGGTGAGGCTGCGGTGCAAGATACTGTTATGTCGATGTTGAGGATCCTGTTGATAGGGGTTGTGATGCGAAGTCCGGTGCCAGGGATGTGACGCGCAGTCTGGGTTATGCATCAGTTCGAAAAGAGCTGCTAGGCTATGATGGGGACTCCGGCACTGTCATCAGGACTGTTGTCAACGAGATGCGAGGGCATGCACTGCTGATGCATTGCTCAGTGGCGCTGCTGAAGGCGATGTGGGTTGCAGTAGTGATTCCAGTCTTTGCAACAGTTCCAATCCACACAACAGCGGCAATGTGTTGGTTCTGCTCGGGTTTGTGCTGTGCAGCAGAGAAAATGCGTTGGTTCCACTGGATCCACAGGCTGGCAGGACATCTTAGGCCCACTTCAAAGGGGACAGGACTGGAGTTGCACCACTTGGCAGGGCAGACTCACAGATGGTCTAGGTGCAGATGTAAGGTTGTTGGACATCTCTTATGTACCGGAGGCTTCAGATCAGGAGGCCAGCCAACTAGCCCTTGAAGTCACTCTGGGTTCTGGCTTCTGGATTCAAAAGATACTGATCCAGCCCTTCTCATCCAGCAGAGTGCAGACCAGCACAGTGGCATATTTTCAGCAGCACAGCAGTCCTACTTCTTGCTGGCAAAGAATCTACAGGTACTGAAGCATACTAAAGTGTGGGTGTCTGATGTTCATCTATAATACCCCGATACCCTGGTTCCGGAATGTGGGAGAAACTTCTAGACAGTAGCTTTGAAGTACATGGAATTCCTTGCAACTTCACAGCAACCTCAAAAGAAACATTGCTATTTCCACTCAACCAGAAAAGAGACCAGCATGAATAGGCAGTCAAAAATAAGTAAAAAGAACAAACGCTCACAAGGCAATCCACCTTATGAGAAAACCAAAGTCGACTTCACACGATGCGTCCAAAACCCCCCATGTGTGGCAGGAAGCAAATAATAAATTGTTGTGCTCCCCTTGACAGCATTACAGTTATAAAAGTCAACCACCACATGTGGTACCAGCTGAAAGTCGCCTTGTCTACAAATTCCAGCATAGAATATAAATGTTTTTGCGAAGTGAAAGAAACGTACTTACTGCAGTGGATGCCACAGTATGCCTCCATCATGAACAGCACCACAACTCAGAAACAGAAGCACATAATCTATGAAACCACAAAGAAATGTCCAACTGCACTAGAAAGTGAAAAACAAGAGGACGGCTCGCTGTCATTACCTCAGGATCAAAAGGCCCAACCAAAAAAGCTGTGCTTGCGGTGATGTCCTACCACTGGGACAGCCCAGTAAAAAACAACTTTAATCAGCTGTCTGTGACTGTAAAATAAACACCACCAGTTTCACACACTCGCTGCCTCCGAGACGGTTGTGACCACTCGCGGCCATTAACTATGTCTAAATGCTCCAACAGTGATGCCTGAATTAGACCCAACCCTCCCCATGCTTTTAAACTCATGCTGTGAAGCAGGATTAATGCACAGTGATAGCATGCTGGAAAAAAGACTACAATACAAATAGTTCTCACAGGAACTTAAAACAAGTGACAGCAGGGAGTATAAAACAAAATGCAGGTTGAAACTCTGCCAGAGTGACCTTTTGGTCATACCAGAGCTTCATAACCACCTTTTTCCAGAAGCGGTTCATCTGGTTGCCGAGGTCCAGCAAGTAGCCTACCACATCTTGAGGTAGTTTCCTGGGAGCTTGGTCCCATCCCTCTTTCACAAGGCTAAGATGTCCCGTAACAGGGTGGACATAGAGGATTTTGAAGAGGCTAAATCCTACTATTTTCCTTGGCCCTTCCCCTGTTGCCAAAGAAAAGGCATAGAAGGATATCCCACTTACACCTCATGGGCTCATGTAGGCCCATTATCATGCCTTTCAAGGTCTTGTTGAATCTCTCCGCAAGACTGTTTGTTTCGGGGTTATAGGGTGTTGAGAAATGTTAAGTTACTCCGCACTCATTCCACAAGGACTTCATGTACAATGATTTGAAGCTAGTGCCTCTGTCAGACACTACCTCTTTGGAGAACCCCACACTGGAAAAACATTCTCATCAGTTCTTTGACCACAGGTGCAGTCACTGACCTCAGAGGTATGGCCTCTGGGTACGGAGTGGCGTGGTCCACCAGGCTGAGGATGAACCTCTTGCCTAAAATTGTCTTGGTGTCCAACGGTACACTAGTGTTGCTGCTCACCCTCTGAAATGGAGTGCCAACAACAGGTAATCAAACAGGGGAACCTTCAGTTTTTGTCTTGACTTCCCACTGGCCTGGCAGGTGAGAAAGGGCCTACATAATGCATCTGAGACTGTCTTCATCCGGGGCCAATAGAAGTAGGTAAGAAGCCAGGTGAAGGTTTTGTCTTGCCCCAGGTGTTCTGCCAGGCTTATGTCATGGGCCAAACCCAGTAGAAAGGTCCTGTAGCACTTGGGGACTACCAGCACATGGGCTGCCCCAGATCCAGGACCCTTAGTCTCACTATATAGCATGTTATTCTCCCAATAGAACAGATGATCTCCAGATGTGTCACCTGCTGTCTGGGCCTCAGCTTGCTTCCTCAAGCTATCTAGAGTGAAGCACTCCTTCTGAGTTTTGTACAGTTCCTCACTTATGGGCCAACCCTCAATGCATTTCAGCAGGTTCAGTAAGTTCACTCAGGGTGGCAATGTCCTCCCTGGATGGCTTGAGGGCATCCTCTTCAGGTGCCCCATCAAACTCAATTCTGTGAACTTTAGGGCTGGTTTACCACACCACATGCCCCTCTCCTTCTTGGAAGCTCTCTAGGCCACTGTTTCAGGCTCCAGGCACCTTCGACTACCTTCCTTGGCAGCCATGGACCTTGTGGTCATACAGATCCATTTAGGCAAACCCAGCATCTCAAAGTGTGACCTGAACTCTACCTCCCTCCAAATAGTGTGGCATGGCAGGGCTCTTAGGTGCTTTGAGAGCATCTGAGAACCCCACACCCCAATGGAACAAGAAAAGCAGTGCCACCAGTAGAATGCCCTCACGATTGTCGGGGACTATAACTTGGTGGATTGTGTTAGGGAGAACCTGCTCTGAGGATCGAGCTGACACCTTACAGTAGTCATACTAGCTCCTGTGTCTCTCAGAGCCTCTACCTGTTGCCCATTGATAGTGGCACAGTGCCTATACTTAGAAGTATTGGCAGGCATGTGGGCTTTTGGCACAATTTCCTTATCCCTCAGGGAAACCAGGGTCTCCTCTCTCTGCTCCCCAAAGCTAACTGGGATTATTTCTTCCCCAAGTGTCTGGCCACCAGTTGGTGACTAGGCCCTCTTGGGACATTTGGAGTTACCCTTGGAGTGCCCATACTTGTAGCACTTCATGCATTGGGGTAAAAACCTCCCTGTCTGCTTGTCAAAGAGCCACTTCTTTTTAGGCTCAAACTGGGACTGGGTAGCACTACTCCCTTGAGAATTATTTTGTGTGTGCCTTTAGAGAACTCCTTATTTGTAAGTTTTTCTCCCCTCTCTATTTTTTGGTGGGACCTCTGACCACCATTGTGGGAGTCTCTCTGAGATACTGTTTTAGACAATCGGATACTGGTACAGAGGTCCAGCTCCTCAGTGAGCTTCCTCTGGTCATTCAGTTTGCTATCAACTAAGTATTGGTGCTTAGAGATTGTTAGAAATTGGGTCTTTGGTTGGAAGAGGTTTGCTCTTTGTCCAAGTAGGGACCACAATCCTAGTCAAGGTAAGTAAGATACACACTAACAGTGTACCTGTACTCACCCTCTGGTAGCCTGGCACGGAGCAATCAGGCTAAACTAAAGAGACAATGTGTAAAGTACTTGTGTACACACACAGTAACACAGTGAAAACACCACAAAAGGACTCCACACCAGTTTAGAAAAATGGGCAATGTTTTTTCGAGTCAAACAAGGCCAAAACAACGAAAATCCAATATAACAAGTCAAGTTCTGAATTTTCAAAGATTAAATCAAATGCAGTGCTTAGAAGACAATAGCTCCAATCGGGGCTATCTGGTCACATTGGATTGGGGCAAATCCAAATGTTCAGTTTGACCGCGATGGAGCGCTTGCTGGGTACAGGAGTCATGCAGACCCGCTGACAGTACCTTGGTTGCGTCAGTGCTCAGTGACGATGTGTTGATCCAAGGAGGGAATGCGTTGCACTTGCAGGCAATGTGTCTGAGACTTCAGAAACAGGAAGCAAGCTCAGTCAGGCCCTTGGAGAAACTACTTTAGAATGCAAGATGTAAAGATTTAGGGCCAGATGTACAAAGCATTTTTCTAGTCGGAAAGGGGCCGATTCGCAGAATCGTCCCCTTTCCGACTAGAAAAATGTTTTTTGGGATGTACAAAGCCCAAACTGCGATTCGGTAACTTGTTACCGAATCGCAGTTTGGGTTTTGTGATTCGGTATTAGGAAGGGGTGTGTCAAGGGCGTCCCTTCCTAATACCGAATCTAAATGGTACGTGCAAAACAATTGCAGTTAGCACCAATTTCAAATTGGTGCTAACCCATTCACAAAAGGGGAGAAGTCCCCATGGGACCTCTTCCATTTTGTGAATGCATGCAAAAACATTTTTACAGAGCAGGCAGTGGTCCTACTTTTCTTTTTTTTTTCGAAATGCATTCCATTTTCTTTTAAGGAAAATGGGCTGCTTTTCAAAAATAAAATACTGCTTTATTTAAAAGCAGGCACAGACATGGTGGTCTGCTGACACCAGGAGGCCACCATCCCTGTGAGTGCCGCCATTCCCAATGGGTTCGCAAATGACCTGCCTCATGAATATTCATTGACACTGTTGTACATCCGGTTTTGCGACTCGCAAATTACGAATCGCTAAGACTCGGAGTTTGCGAGTTGCAAAACCGGATCTTTGTACATGTGGCCCTTAATTCCAGTTCTCTCACTCACAGACAAAAAGTAACAGGCAGCAGGCCAACACAGCAGACAGCTAAGTGGCAGTCCCTCCTGTCAGCACAGGACTCCTTCTTCCTGGTAGAATCTCCTTTAGTCCAGAAGTGGAATATATGGTGTCAGTGGCCCAGGACTTTTACCTAAAATGGCCTTTAATGTAGGGATAACTTCAGAAGAATTATCTGAAGTGCACAAGGTTCCCCTTTAACCCATCCCTGGCCGAGACTACCAGTAGCGGGTAATCAGCCCTTTGTGTGAAGGCAGGATACAGCCCATTTAGATGTAAGTGTGAACTGCCTCTCCCTCTCCCTGCTCAGGACGACTATCAGTATGCAGCTGCATGCAGATCTATCTCCTGTCACACCCAGCCCTTCCTGTTTGTGGCTGTCTGGAGAGAATGCACAAATGTAGCTATCCCCTAAACTCAGACGTGTTTTCTTATACAAAGGCACAGAATGGTTATAGTAAGAAAAAAAAAACTTTCTAAAAGCAGCATTTTTAGACCTGCAATTGAAAAACCACCTTTACTAGAAGATGTATTTTTACACTGTCAATCCAGAGACACCAAACTCCACATTTCTTTCTTTTCCCAATTAGAAATTACATTTACAAAATGTTCCAAGGTAACCCCAATGTTAGCCTATGGGAGAAATAGTCCTTGCAATAGTGAAAAATGATTAAGAGTTTTTCACTACCTGGAAATGTTAAACTTAAAAGTACATGTCAAACTTTTTAAATACAGTGTCTCCTGGCCTTGGGGCTAACCTTGGCCTACCTTACGGGTGACTTTCGTGTATAAAAATGAATGTTTGGGCTTGGCAAGTGGGTACACTTGCCAAGTCAAAATGGCAGTTTAAACTGCACACAAAGGCTCTGCAATGGCAGACATGTTTGAAAGGCTACCATCATGGGTGACACAGACGGTGTTGCAGGCCCACTAGTAGCATTTGACTTACAGGCCCTGGGCACACATAGTGGAGTTTACTAGGACTTAACTAGGGACTTACTAGTAAATCAAATATGCTAATAATTGAGAAGCCATTGATACCATGTTTTAGACACAGAGCACATAAACCTTAGCACTGAAAAGCAGTGGTAAAGTGAACTGAGACCTAAAGCCAGCAAAAACAAAGTTCAGAACACAGCCAAAACATTAAGTCAGAAAGCAAGAAAAAAGTCAGGGGAAATCACACCAAAAGATGCCAGGTCTAACACCAATCATGTGCTCTCTCCCATGATTAGATTGTACAACCTATTGTAATCATTAGCTTTGTTGCCCCCGCACCCGACCATTCAGTCCCTTGCTGGAGTATTCCACAAAATCTACCCAGAAGTGGTTGCAGAGCTTCTGGCTCTCC
Source organism: Pleurodeles waltl (assembly GCF_031143425.1). NCBI lineage: Eukaryota > Metazoa > Chordata > Amphibia > Caudata > Salamandridae > Pleurodeles > Pleurodeles waltl. The sequence goes on from NC_090448.1 coordinate 515,610,720, forward strand.
CTGAACCATTGCCAGTACTTTTCAAGGGTCTGCCCAAATGTAGCTATCTAGATGGCCTTCATGGGAGAGTACCATGTTTAGTCCCCAACCTCTAAAAGTAAGAGGTGCATTCCGCCCCACTGTAGGCATGTGTTTCCACAAACTCCCCCCCCCCCCCCCACCCAAATGCTCTTCTGGATCTTGTGAACCCTCAGGGATACCTCACAGGTACAAAAACACTTGTCAATGTAATTTTCCACCACATAATTGGACACCAAATACTTGGGTATGTGGACTTTATGTCTCCTTCAGACACTGCAGGCATGCTGTCACCATCACTGCTGGATTTAGCTTATGAGCCAATAGTAATTTTTCTCCTCCAAGGCCCTTTCGTCCTCTGCCTTCTTTTGTTTCACCTCCATGGCCAGTTTCTTCTCTTCCATCCTGAGCCTAGCCATTTCCAGAGTGAACTCTCTCCCCTCCCTCCCCTCCCTCCCCTCTACTTGCTCCTCTGGGGACAGGCTGCAGGAAGTGACACTGCTCCCTGCCCTGTCATGGACTCAAAATTAGAGGTCAAGTCATCCACTTCTGCAGGCTGTTGGTCTTCAGGACTGACTTTCAAATCCCTATTTGGCTGTCCATCTCCTTATCTCCTTCAGTTCATGTAGCACGTGAGTGGTAGACTTCAGCCCAGGCCCTCAGCACCTTTCACACTTCCACCTTCCTGGTGGTGCTGTTGGTTAGAAGTCCCTTTGCTCTACAAAACTCCTTGAGCTGTGCCACAGTATAGGACTCCATGTTTGCCAGCTCAAACCCCATGCTTGAAGAGGTAGATCCAGACACAACACGTGGAGAGAAACTATTGGAAAGTCCAAAAGGCCAATTGGGGAGACTTTAGATCAGATTGGCTTTAGATTATGTGGGATGGTAGGGTACTGCGGGGTACTGCACAAACACAAGTTCAATCCTCACTGATGATCACCAGAGTAAGAAATTGGGTTGTTGGTTGACTTGGGTGTGAGCCCTGATCAAGCATTAACTACAATCCTTGGCAGGCTAAGACACAAGCAAACCACAAATTAACCCATGCTCATCCCCCTGGTAGCTTGGCACAGGGCAGTCAGGCTTAACTCAGAGGCAATGTGTAAATTATTTGTGGAACTCTTCAAGCAGTAAAACAGTGAAAACACACCACAAAAGGAGCCCACAGCAGTTCTAGAAAAATAGAGTAGAATTTAATAAATAAAACAAGACCAAAGCAACAAAAGTCCAAAGAGTAGAACCAGAAATTGGGCCCGATTGACAAAGGTAAACTTAGACCAAAAGTCTAAATTTAGGCCAAACATCTAAATTTAGACCTAAAATCTAACTTTACTTGTGATAAAGTTAGACTTTTGGTCTAAACCTAGGCCAAAAGACTAAACTTAGACAAAAGTCTAACTTTACTACTTTAGACTTTTGGTCTAACCTTAGACCAAAGCATAAACTTAAATCAAAAGTCTAACTTAAGTTAGACTTTAGGTCTAAACTTTTGGATTAAACATATACATTTGGTCTACATTTGCCTTTGTGAGTTAGGCTCATTGAATTTTTAAGTTTTTTAAGGAAAATAGCACCAAAAGATGTAAATGTTGACATCTGGGTGTACCGGACCCACCACCAAGTCACAAATTCAGGTCAACCGCGATGGAGCTTGGGTCACCTACAGGGACCCAGCAGATCTGCTGAACAAAAGTACCTTCAATTCCAGTTTCTGGAGGGTTCAGTTGCAAGGTTATTGGAAGCATGTTATGTCCCTGAGGCTTCAGATCAGGAGGTCAGTCAACTAGTCCTTGGAGTCACTCTGGATTATGGGTTCAAGCAATGCAGGTGCAGTTCTTCTCATCAAGGTAAGAGGGCAGCAGCTCAGCACAGCAAAGCAGGCGTCCAGCAGAGTGCAGTCTAACAGAGTGGCAGTCCTTCAGCAGTACAACAGTCCTTCTTGCTGGCAGAGTATTAACACGTCCAAAGGTTTACTGCTAGTGTCTGAGGTCCTTCATAGCCTAGTGAGTTGGTTCTGGAAGGTGGGAGAAGCTTCTAGACAGTGGCTTTAAAGTGCATATTATTTCCTGCCTCTCGTGCCCTGGCTCCAAGCTGACCCGAGTGACAATGCAAGGTTGTTTAGCCCTTTGTGTGTGGATAGGACACCACCGATTCAGGTGTAAGTGAGGCTGTGTCCAGTGTCTCCCTCTCAATCTACCAGTGATGGCTTATCTAGTCACACATACGCTCCCATTGTGTGTGACTGTCTAGGAGAAATGGCCAGCTACACCCAGTCATGTGACCAGAGACAGACTGCAGGCACCAAATTGCTAAGGCAGGAAAATGGCAATTTTCTAAAGTGGCATTTTCAGAATTATAATTTAAAATCCATTTTCATCATACGTTAGGATTTTAAATTAGAATTCCAGAGACACCAAACATGAATCATTTGTCTCTCAAATTATAAATTGTAATAAGGCAACGCCAAAGTTATCTTATCGGGGAGATAGGCCTTGCAGTAGTGAAAACTGAATATAGAGGTTTTCATTACCAGTGCATGTAAAAAGTAAAAGTACATGTGTTGGACCTGGCCTTTTTACAGGATCATTCCCCCGACTTTTTGCTTCTCGCCTCCTTATTTTTCGGACCTTTGTTGGCTGACGTTTTGACTCTGAGCACTTTTTCACTGCTAACCAATTGCTAAAGTGCATGTGCTCTCCCTTACAAAATTGGTATGATTGGCTTATACCTAATTGGCATGTTTAGTTTACCTATAAGGCCCTTGTAAAGTGGTATCTCTATACCCGGGGCATGTAAATTAAATGCTACTAGTGGGCCTGCAGCGCTGCTTGCGCCACCCACTGAAGAAGCCTATCAAACCTATCTCAGGCCTGCTAGCTCAGGGCCTGTGTGCGCAGTTTTCTGCCACAGGGACCTGGCATCTAAATTTACTTGCCAGGCCCAGAACTCCCCCTTTACTACATGTAAGTCACTCTTAAGGTACGCCCTAGCTAGCCCTTTGGGCAAGGTGCCATGTATGTAGAAGGCAGGACATGTGCCATGTTGCGTGGCCTGTCCCGGTAGTGACAAACAGCCTAACTTGGTGTCTCACCGCTGTGAGTGCTGCCTTCTCATAGGATTGCATTGGAAATGCCCTGCCTTATATGTAAGAGGTATGGTCTGATTTATGAGGGGTAGCGTAGGCATGTTTGGTATGGTTGTGATAGTGGTGAGAAATGCTGCTTACTGGTGTAGGTGTATTTTTTATTACTATCACAGAAATGCCACTTCTAGAAAGTGCGCATTTATCTGTGCTTATGACTTTGGTTTTGCAGCTTGCCTCCAATCCACGTCTGGGCAGACTGACAGTTGGGGCTTTGTGCATACTTTTCAGACAGCCTGAACCCAAGGAGGGTGGAGGTGTCACAGAGGTGCATCTACATTTTGTAAAGCCTTCCCGGGCTGAGAGAAGGGAGAGGCGGGGCACACCTGCTTTTGTAAAGGCTGTGCCCTGGCCTCACACAATAGGGTCGATTACCCCCCACTGATGTTTGGAGCCTGTGCTGGAGGAGAGAAAGGGCACTCCCAGAACTAGTTGTAACTGGTTGGAACCCCTTCTCCTGGCCATTGTAAAACACACTGTAAACCTAGTAAAAGTACAGGGGAATTTGCCCCTCAATTTAGACATCACTTTGGGCATTCTTGGAACTCCAGAAACCTTACCTAGAGCTGGAAAGGACGCTGTTGAAAGGATTCACCAGGACCACCTTGGACTGCTGATGCTGTGCTGACTTGTGACCTGCCTGATCACAAGGAGGAACTGCCACTGCTTGCACCCCCTTGTTGTGCTGACCTGCTGCTGAGTTCTCCAGCCCTGCACCCCCTTCTTCAGCTGTTGTCTCCAGAGGCAGGGTGCTGTGGCCCCTGACCTCTGAAAACTCTCTTCAGCACGAGGTGTGTTGCGTCGGCTGAGTAGCGTCTTGGAAGCGCTCCTTGGTGCCCATGAAAGCGCGTTTCCAAAAGCGCGCTCTTCTGCCTGCCGGATAGAATCACTGCTGCAGCCCATGCTGCAGATTTGTCCTTAGCGCTTTCCAAAGCACCCTGTCGATGCCCAGAAAAATCACTGCCGCAGCAGGGTCACAGTGAGGCCTTGGTGCTTTTAAAAAGCACCCCTAGAGGCCCCCAAGATCACCACAGCAGCCGAGGAGCATCAGAGTGCCCCTCGCCCTCTTCACAGCACCTCTTCCCTGCTGCGATTCACCACCGCAACCCAGCTTTTGGTGTGTTCTTCAGCGCGCCGGAGCCGCGGAGTCCTCGGTGCCCCCGGGGCACCTAAAAGTAAAGGAATAGGAGCGAGCACCCTCATATCGTGCCCCCGGGGCAAGCTCGCTCTCCGGAGCGCCCCCGGGGCACAAGCAGGCTCCTGCTTTGGGTGCCTGCACCTTGCAGTGAGCCGGACCGGCTCACTGTGAAGATTCCCAGCCGGGCGAGGGGGCGGAAGCATCCCCAGAGGATGCCCCCGTCCCACTTGGTCCTCAATATCATTTGGGGCCCTGCTGTCCCCCCCAGAGTACGCGGCCCCGTAAGGGCTGTCGTAGTTTGGACTCTTGCTCTGAGCAAGACTGCTGGTCTCAGGATGACAGTACTTTCGTTTGTAGGTGACTAAGGGGGTCATTCTAACATTGGCGGGCACCGCTAAGCGGCCGCCATGCGGCTGCAATAACGCGGCCCCCATTCCAACATTCCCGCTGGGACGGCGGAAATGAGGCCGCAACACAGGAGCCGGCTCCTAATGGAGCCGGCAGTGTTGCGGCGGTGCAACGGGTGCAGTTGCACCCGTCGCGCTTTTCACTGTCTGCCATGCAGACAGTGAAAAGCAGGCCGGGGCCCTGTTAGGGGGCCCCTGCACTGCCCATGCCAGTGGCATGGGCAGTGCAGGGGCCCCCAGGGGCCCCAGGACACCCCTTACCGCCAGCCTCTTCCTGGCGGTGTAAACCGCCAGAAACAGGCTGGCGGTAAGGGGGTCATAATCCCCAGGGCAGCGCTGCTTGCAGCGCTGCCCTGGCGGATTATCACCACCGGGGGAAAATCGTCAGGACACCGCCGTCCCCGGCGGTGCGACCGCGGTTTTACCGCCGCGGTCAGAATGGGAAATGAAGCACCGCCAGCCTGTTGGCGGTGCTTCCGTCATTCTTGCCCTGGCGGTCCAAGACCGCCAGGGTCAGAATGACCCCCTAAGTCTTTTCCTACAACTTACTTGTAACTATTGTCAAAACCTTACCTGCTCACTAGCAGTACCTCACCAGAAACACAATAGTAAAAGGTGATTTGTAGCAGTCGCTTACGCATGGACTCAAAGAAAGATATCTCAGGGTTGTCGTGGTTAAACGGAAATTACCGTTTTCTCACAGATTTATTATGTCTCATACAAACAAAGGCAATAACACAGATGCAGTGAAGTTATAATAGTTTTTTTTTAAATAACTGCCATTTGCGATAAGTTGCATGAACTGCAATGATTAGGATAATGAATATACCAAGCAACAGTATTGTGAAGAAGAGAGTCATGGTTATAAAGACCCCCACCATTTTTGCAATATATGAAAGAAATATATATATATATATATATATATATATATATATATATATATATATATATATATATATACGTACAAGATGGAATATGCTCTAATACCCTAATGAGAATAGGCCTAACCTCCTACCTAAAGGAGAGCTGGGTTTGCTAAACCTAATCTGCCAAAGCCATGTCCATGAGAGGAGCCCCCAACCCTCGTTACCTTGGAATGAGGTCTCTATCTCAGACTCCGGAGGGACACGAAGACTGGGTCAGTGTCAAGATGACTGCAGCATCGGTATCAGCGATGGTGGCGATGCCCTCTGGTCGGAATCCCTCTGATTATCTGTCTAAAGTGTGATGTATTTATACAGATCTACAAGGTCCCCTGACGTAAGTGTAATTCAAAACAATAGATAACAGGCATGTTTGGGAAGGCAATTAATATCAACTTCCCTCGAAAGTATGGAGAGGGAAAATCCCTAAGTGTGAACACCTACTGTATGTTTGTCTTTCGTGCTTGATCTTGACGCCTTGGAGCTGTGACACTGATAATAAAACCCATAACAAGTGGCCTAACTATAAACAAGGCCGCCATCTTAAAGGAAATAAATAATTAAATGGACTAAGACAGAGCAAGCTAAGTAGGTTAAAAGTCACTAGGTGACTGGGGCACGAGTTTACAAGCCTACGGCTAAGCTAACTCCTGTTATCCCGTTAAAACAAACTAGGATTCACTACACCCTCCCCATTGCCTTAACAGGTATGATGAAGGTACAGGAACCCAAACGCTAAAAAAGCTGCCTCTGAACAAAAAACGAAAAATAAAACAAAAACATAAGCCAATAAATGTAGTTAATGATAAAACAATTGCTGTGTGTAAAAATTTGTTTAAAAAGACATACAGAGATGTTAATATCAACTATGACAAGTATAGCAAACATATAGTATAATTGCATATTTTGGAACCGTGAAATGGTAAGTAAATTCATCGAATTATGTGTTATATGTAGGATCTTGAAGAATGTCATCGAAGTCACCACTCAAGGACCTCAAAAATGAGTCAACATCGTCGGAAGTGAAATCTATTGCTGGACGGACAAACGGATCCACAGAGCAGAAGTGAGCCATATTCACCGGTGTATCGATACTTGCTGCAGTGTCCTCATCCATGTTCGATCTTATAACAGAAGGCTCATAGGTGGCCTCGCGGAGCAACCTTAGTCTCAAGGGGCATGACCGTGTATGAACCCTCATCGGGGACATCAGCAGTTCGTGGTCCACAGGAGATGTCGGTGCAACAGCAAGACAGACCAAAGGCAGACGTTCAAAGAGACACCATATGCAGCGGAAGACCGGTTGTACACACCAGAGTAGAGGCCGGAATGACAATGACCAGTCAAACTCCAGTTCCACCAGCAACGGTGTACCGAAGATCCGAACCATGCGTTCACGGCACAGCGGCGTTGACGGGAGCGGCTCCATTACTCTGCGTCGCTGGAAAGAAACAACCACTGTGAATCAGAAGAAATAGCAGTAGTAGTCCGCCAATTAAAGCCAAAATAATTGGAAAGCCACCAAACACACTGGAAAAGAGAGAATGGATGGCTGATGGGATGACTCCGAAGACAGTCTGGAAGATGGACACGAAACCAGACCCGACAGCCTTAAAGAAATGAACAATCCCAGTTGTGCTTGAAGCATTGAATATTCTGGATACCAGCTCTCCAAAGTGTTTGGGGAAATCGGTATTTAAAAGGGATTGTATCTCGGCTGATGATCGCGCAATCTGGAGAGCATACATCTCTTTTGCGGATGTCAAGGCGACCTGTTTTTGAAACAATAGCGACTTTAGTCTACTCAACTTGTCATAGTTCACATTAATAGTATCTATGTGGGGCCACATTTCAGATACTTTTATCTCTCGTGTGGGGGGAAACAAAACATGTCCACAACACGTAACGACCTTCGTAACAGAGATTGCGTAGGCAATTCCAGGTCGCAAGCCGCAACAGCTTTCATCGTTCAGTAGAACATAACTTCCATTGGAAAGTGCATGAAACCCTGGACGAATCAAAGGGACGGGAGAACCCTTCAGAAAACAGGCCAAATTTGCGACCCCCGCATTGCAAAGACCGTGAAGAGACACCTGTTTGCATATCATAGAATGACGAACAGCAGTCTCACATTCACTTCCGCTAAGAAAGACCTCCTGTTCACCGTTCAGACATTTGTAGTCAAAGGGCAACTCCCACTCTTCCTTAATAAAGCTATCTCCTAGCTGCTCATATCGTCCCACCGCAAGATGTTTCAGGCAGCTCGAGAAACAAAAGGTCGAAATCGGTAAATTAATAATGCCGTGCAAGAGCCGGATAGTTGAAGGACTCTCTGCTACCGTGAAGGGCAACTTATCTAACTTCTCAACTTGAAGCAGGATGAAACGAGCCTCCTTTTTAGCCATTGTCTCTTGTTCCCTGGAAAAATTAAAAACAGTGAATAGTTCACTCCCTTTAATGTACTTCCATGGAATGTGGCCACTTTTCAGTGTCTGTAAGGTCCAACCCAGCTGCATGATGGAACGTAGCTGTGTTTGCCCATGATATAACCGGGACAAGTCAGTCTGAGTGATATCAATAGCAGATAACACTATATTTGATAGTGAATAAATCCTGTTGGACAGCGTATTCATGCCATTGTCGACAACAGCTAATGTTTTTTCCAAATTCTCCTTATCTAGTTGCCTTAAACGTGCAGCAGCTTCAATCTGGGAAAGTTTCCAAATTTCATTGTACATAGCATATAAAAACCTTTTCGAGCGGTGTTTTCTTGGACCTGATAGGAAATCCTGTAAGTCTACACTGTCAGAAAGAGCGTTCAGGTGTTGTTTAACCGCTGTTAAAGTGTTTGTCTGCACCCATTGCTGGCACAGCTTACCCACACTGTATGTTGTAATTATACCTGTATGTTGACCTGATAGAAAGCGAGGGTCTGGCCTGTGAATGGAGAAACCCCCTGAAGAGTTTAAGAAACGCTTTTGACACTCATCAGTTGCGGAGGGCCAAACCAACCACCCGCCGGGACGGGAAAGTGAAGAATTATAGGCACCAGCCGTAACCATTGCATCTAGCCTTTCTTCTGAGACATTAAGAAAGCGTTGCCAATCTCTGAATTTTGTTGGAGTAGGGATACTGGGCATGTTCAAGTTTTAAATCTTTGCTAATCCTAGACATGATGTCTGCTCAATAGTGTCATTCAAGAAAATCATTTGCACAGGAATCAGGCATGCTCGAAACAAAGCCTCTCTACCCTGTATCTGCCAATCCTGTGTCCCCCATACACTTTTTAAATCAATAGTGTTTTTCCAATATTCGTAACCCTCAATAGAGAGCCGGGAAACGAAGGGTTCTGAATAAATCAGTTTCGTATCTGTTAGCAAAAGTTTTCTAATTTGTGCCGGAGGTAATTTAAAATAATACGATTCTGCTTTCTTTGTATCATGCCCAGAAAAGTATGTAAATTTGTCACTGTAATAATTTGGACTCCCACCTGTGGTGTTGAACAGTGTTCTCATTGTGTGTAGTTCAAGAGAGGCCTGTTTCTAGTTGCACGGCGTAGGTAGTGATGTCCCCAATTGTTATAGCAGAACATTTCCCCATAATTCATTGTATAATAATACATCATCACTTCCAAAAGCGGAATAGTCCTTCATTTCAGTCAGCATTGAATCAACTGTTTGGACATCCCAATCATCAGAGACAACATTAGGTGTAATAACATCAGACATTGAAATTTTGAACACGTATGGTATTTGAATTATTTCTATAGGCCCGTATATATAGAACGGAACTTTGTCCCACACAATCCCATCAGTAATTGGAATAGCTGTAATATTGACAGGGGACAAATCACGTCGGACCTTATGTGAAGAATGATGTGGTGTTAAAATTTCATCAACAGGCTCCACAGAGGAGCGATCAGCAATATAGTGACCATTAATCAGCAAAAAGAAAACAGCCACAAAACCAATCCATAAAAATAATGCAACAAATGTCAAACAGAACCACAGATAGTTCCATGGTTAGATCAAATAGTTATTTTTAATCCATTGATACAATTTGCCACTTTTCGAAAGCTTATCAGTCTCAGCTGAGGATGAATCCGAAGAAAATCATCAATGTCCACAAAATAGCCAGAGGAAGTCTCTGCAAACACAGGACCCGCTAAATTCTGATCCATTGTACGTGGAAGTTCTTGATAGACAACGTCATTAGTCGTGGAAGTGTTCGTGTAAAATACAGCCAAATCCTGAAGCAGGGTGGTCACTGAAGTTGTTACTGGAACCAACAAAAGTTAATTTTCCGCCCTCCCCATGGTTGAGGAAGTGTCCGGAACAGCAGTTGACATAGTTGCATAGTCAGTAGTAGTGATGTTCATCCTACTATGTAGATGGATGTCCTGTTGGGTAGTGAGAGGGGATCGGGAACTACCCAAGGGACCTCCTGGTCTACTGTGAAGAATCGGCCACATGGTGTAATTTGATGTCATCAATGGAGATGAATCTGAATGGTGGAAGGATAACAGTCCTGGTGCCTTTTATTCCCAAGACCGGTACAGGCGCTCTGTATGATGGACCGAACTCTTTTTTCACAGCGATCTTCTCACGAACCAGATCCCCAATGTTAGGAATCCAGCCAGTCGAAGTTTTCGCCAAGTCCCTTATTCCTAAGGTAGCAGCACTCGCAGATGATTTATCATCACGAAATTGTTGAAGCTCCTGTAAAACAGTGAGACATTCTTTTATGTCAAAAGGTGTTTCTGCTGCCACCATACCAGGGGCATCAAGATCGGGGACATACATAGGTATCCCAAAGAGAACCTCATATGGAGACTTTCCCCCCAAGGACCGTCTTGGCAGATTATTCAGTGCTCTCTGGACCCCATATAGGTGATGTAACCAACTGCGGCCTGAACCTAATACTCGAGCTGTTAAGGACTGCTTTAGATCACGATTCCGCCTCTCCACAACCGAATTTCCCCAGGGATGGTATGGTGAGGAGTAATAGAGTTCAACACCCATCGTTCTCATGGTGTCCCTGAAAGCTTTAGAGGCAAATGCAGGGCCCTGGTCCGAATGGAATGCTGCAATCGCATATGTACAGATAAAGATAAGCAAATCTTTTATAACAGTCCGAGCGTCAGCCGACCGCTGTGGCCATACCCACAGGAATCTCGAACAGGAATCCACAGCCACTAAAATGTATTTGTATGCACCATCAGGCTGTAAGGGACCACAATGGTCCAGATACACACAATGGAGTGGCTTGTCTGACACTAAGAGGGATGTCTGCGGAGGGCGCTTGATATTTGAGCCCTTAATCTGCTGACAAATGTCACAGCAAAGGACATACTGTTTAGTCCATCTGCATAGACCAGGCCACCAGTATCGTTGTTGTAGAATTGTTATAGTGGCCTGTATACTAGCATGTGCAGAAGCGACACCCTCATGTGCTGCTGTAATCAGCTCTAATCTCTGGTCTTCATTGGGGATTACTCGATCACCTACCCCAGGAATAGTTGTATAAGCAACATTCTGTGCACTGATATGGTAAGTATAGTTCGTAGGGTACCCTTTCGGAAGGGTCTTGCCTGCAGCCGAAGCTTTAACGGCAATCAGTACTTCATTATCCAACCTCATCCGAGAACGAGTCACTGCAGCCACAGAAGCCGTAGCTACTGATGCTTTGGCTGCTTCATCAGCCAATGTATTGCCGGCAACGTGTATTCCTACACGTTGGTGTCCTAATGTATGAACTACATGGACACATGGTAGCTTATCCTTAAGGTCAGCCACCCTTCTCCACAACATTTTGTGTTTAATTGTGTTCCCTTTAGAATCTCTAAACCCGTTCAGTTCCCAATGATTGAGATATTCATTGTATGACTGGACGCAGTAATATGAATCACAGATGATCAAAGTCTGGGTTCCTGTCTCAGTATGTTCGAGCGCTAGAAGAAGAGCCTTAAGCTCGGCCAACTGGGCTGTGCAGTCCCCTAAGGTCTGCGTGTCGGTATTGTGAGGACGGAAAACTCCATCTTCCATTATCCCGCACATGGCTGCGCAAGCTGCCGAGTATTGATGGTTAGTACCTACAGCCGGTTGTGCCGACCCGTCAGTATAAATGATGGTATTATAACTGTCTATTGGCAAGATATGTAGAGGGGCGGGGTACTCCTGTTCATACTGGAGAAACTCCTGTGACTGAAGTCTTGGGTCAAACACATAATCAACATCAGTGGCGGTCAGAGACGTTGCCCATTGAATCCAGCGTGGATGTAACACCTTAGCGTTTGGAACGCTTGCTTTAGTGACGGCCTCTAAGGCCGGCACCGGGGAGACAACAATAATGCGTTTCCCCTGGGCAAGTGGCCTCTCCTTTATGACGGCCATCTGAACTGCTGTCAGAATTTTTTCAGTAGGTGCAAAACGTTTCTCAGCATTGGAGTATAAGTGTGATTTGTATGCTATCGGCACAGTTTCACCCTCATTAAAGGTGACATAGGTAAATCCAAGGGCACCAGCAATTATTCTGATGACCAAATTTGTTTTATTGTCACGTGTGTATAAGTGTCTAGCTTCTAGCATGTCCCGTTGTATGTCCATGTGTGTGTGTTCAATCGTCCATCGTCTGCTAGAAAAGTTGGGCTGAATTAAGTCATAAAGTGGTTTGATGCATTCTGCATAATCTGGAATGTATGTTCTGCCAAAATTAAAGAAACCTAGTAATGACTGTAATTTCTTAAGCGTGTTCGGAGGCTGTAGCTGAGCACACTTTTCTAGAAAGCGTGGGGCCAGGCTCTTTCCCTCGTTTGATAGCTCATATCCCAGGAACAATACACTAAGAAAGGCAATCTTGCTTTTCTTAAAATTAAATTTATAACCGAGGTCTGCAAATCCTAAAATGATCCGATCGACCCTTGCAAGATGAATGTCGAGGGCGTCGTCAGTGAGATAGATATCATCCACATAGGACAATGCATTGGAATCAAGCTCGTGCAAAATCGATGTCACACGGGCTGAAAACAGTCCTGGGCTATTTTTATAGCCTTGGGGTAAATGACAAAAGCGTTCTGAGAGCCAAATGAAAATGCACTTAGGTCCCTACTCTCATGTGCTAAATTCTGGCAGAAAAACCCATTAGATATATCCAATGTAGTTTTATATTTTGTACGCACTATATTGTTTATCTGTGCTGCGCGAAGTTTGTATAGCATATGTGCGTGTATGACTATTTAAGTGTCTATAATCAATCACTATTCTATATGAATGATCTGGTTTTGCAACGGGAAATAATGGATTATTCATTGCCGATGTACAGGGCTCAATCACTCCCTGGTACTCAAGTTGTGACAGTATCTCCGTCACCGGAGCTTTTGCTTCATGTTTAACGGGGTATTGTGGTTGCGGGTGGGGTGTAGACCTAACTGGAATAACATGACAAGGCGAGTCCTTGTCCCAACCTACATGATTACGGTATAATGCAGGTGCTTGCGCTAAAGCCCATTCAACAGCAAAGGCTTTTTTGTCTGCCTCTGGAACAAGATCGGAAAAAGAAGGCAAAATGACATCTTCCCCATGTGGGAGCTTACGGACATGTTCAGGTGGCCAGTCTCTCTCGGCCAACAGGATATCACCAGTAAGTTCATCCCAAAATATCACACTAATAATGCGTTCCACGTCTCCCTCTATCTGAATTGTTAAATCATAAACCCGATCGGGTGGGAGAACGCGGCCATCCGCTGTCTCAACCGTGATGTAATCGCTAGTTGCTGTCGCATCCAGATGATCTTTCAGACTCTGGCGACATATCGTGACCTCTGCCACGCTGTCCAACAGAGTCACGGCCCACTTCTTGTTCCTCAACAGTGTTCTCAATAGTACTGGCATTTTTAATTGTCAGTGCTGCCACTTTTTTCTTTTTAAATTGTGGCTTTTGCTGAGGAGTCTTTTCTTCTTTTTTAATGGTAGACTGTGGCGAGTCTTTCTTTTCTTTCACGTATTCCGGACGTCGATCTTGACAGCCTTCTCTCTCGCTACGTCTATCCGGTGCGTCCTGAAAGGAACGAGAGGGACGTGAATCAGTATATCTGTCTGGAGTTCTAATGTTATCCCTATTTCTGAGATTACACCTCCTTTCGGAGTACTCCGGATGTGGAGAATCAGCTCATTTATTTCTTCTGTCTTTAAAATCTTTTTGTTTGTCCCAGCGCTTTTTAGAGCCCTCTTGTGCCTGCTTTGTACCTTCCTTATTGGTGGTACTTGGTAATTCAATTTTTTTTAGGTTTGGCTCCCAAACTATCCCGTCCTATACTAGTATAGGTATCGGAAATTATTTTCGGCAGCTGTCTCTCTTGTTCCATATTCGGAGTTTCCCGGAGACGCTGGCGTATTGCCAGTGCCACCGCTTCCCCTTTAATATTACTTAGAATTATCGAGGAGACGGCGTCAAAGTTACGCATCAATTTCATCCCTAGATCCAGGGCCGGTGCAGCCCCATGCTCATTTTGTATTTGTTTTAATACTTCTGGTAAATTCGCAAGCATAGGGGTACCATGTGTGGTAGTATAAATGGCAGCGAAGACTGTGCCCCATGTGGCACATTCATCCACTGAGAGAACCATCCCAAACGGCAAGCATATAGTGAGCAGTCTGTGTTTTTCCTGTGGTCCCGTATGGGGAAACACAGCTTCCAGCTGATTTGTTTTCTGGGCTATCCAGAACGGTATTTTTTCCCGTTCCGTGGGCACTTTACCCATAATAGTATGCACTGTTTGTGGATTAATCCCAGTAGCCAATTGATAACCACCAGCTACTGGCGGTGCTGGACGCGCTGGTGTTGTGTTCAATGTTTGCATTACGAACTGAACCAATCGTCTATATAATGCCACTAATTCATTATATAGTACTCGCAAATCTGCGACTGGCATATTTTGTATGCCTGGGTGAGGTGTATATGTGGCAAACATAGGCCATGTAGGTCCCTCATTACTTAAAGGACCTTGCCTCACTCTTCGTAGTACATGTGGTAGGGCGCCTTCAAACCAGTTCTGATGCTCTTGATATGTGAGCGATATTTAATGATACTGGTATGCTTCGTACCGTACAGGTACGTTCGCAATGTCATATGTGTGAAATGTGTGCGTTCTTTGGTCAGCCTCAGGAAAGGTGACTCAACAGTAAAAAGTCTCTGTTTGGTATGCTTCAGTTGCTTCTATAATCAGAGTAATATCCCCGCCCTCTTCTGTAAGGCCATGCGCTAATAAATGTTGTGTAAGTGCATGTCTAGCATTTGCAGGAATGTCTATGGTATTAGCCATAGTTGTTTAGAGAAACGGGACACCAAATAGGGGAAGTTTTCCTTTTAAAGTTCGAGCTTGAACAACCTACAGCTTAATTAGGTGTTTACCTGTTCAGCTGAGGAGGATTCTCCCAAAGACCACGGACGTCTCCGTATAATGGTACTTAGGGTACCTGTTGTCTGTGAGACAGTGATAGTCAGGGTATCCGTAAATTAGTGCCAAAACACCATAGTTGGTGGCGCCATGTCGTAGTTTGGACTCTTGCTCTGAGCAAGACTTCTGGTCTCAGGATGACAGTACTTTCGTTTGTAGGTGACTAAGGGGGTCATTACAACCCTGGCGGACGGTGTTAAAGCGGCGGTAAGACCGCAAACAGGCCGGCGGACAAAAAAAGGGAATTATGACCCTGGCGGAAACCGCCAACAAAGACAGCCACTTTAACACACCGCCCGCCACGGCGGTACAGACAAGCAGCGCGGCGGTCACCGCCAACAGACAGGCGGGAGACAATGTACCGCCCATAGTATCAGAACACACCAATCCGCCACTTTTTCCGGGGCGGATTCACTGCGGATAAAAACACGTCGGAAACAGCTTTTGCTATGGGAAAACGCTCACCTGAACACACTCCACAAGGAACGACGACTCCATGGAGCTGGAACTCCAAATACTACCTGCCCTTGTCTTTCTGCTCCTCTACGACCAACAGCGACGTAGGTGCCAAAGATACCGGTGAGTACTGCACCTACGACACGGGGGAGGCAAAAGTTAGGGGGACACCCACCAAACACCCCCACCCCCACCCTCGCATATCACAACATACACACCAATGCAGTCAAAAATATCACATGAACAACCCACAATCCCCCCGGAAGAATGCAAAGACAAAGCGAGTTGCGGTCAAACATTGTAATGTGCCAATATACATGTCATACAAAAATATACTGATATATATCTCGAAATCTGTCATAATTATGTATACAATACAAGAAGTAGTGCAGATATGTACACAACAATGTCCGTGCACCAACAGTCCAAAAATGCATGGGCGAGGCCCACAATAGATACCTGACCAAAATCCGAGAGAACACTGCCGGGGCATCAGATAGAAACACTACAGGCACCTCAGGGGGAAGGGAAGGGGGGCACCTCAGCCACATGAATGCGAAGCCAGATCCACAACGGGGCTCCATGCCCATTGATGTATCCTGGGGAGTGCAAAGCCACAGTCTCTCAAGTCTCTACAGTGGGTGGGTTGCCCACTGTGCCATCCTGGGGAGTGAAAAGCCACAGTCTCTCAAGTCTCTACAGTGGGTGGGTTGCCCACTGTGCCATCCTGGGGAGTGCAAAGCCACAGTCTCTCAAGTAGATGCAGTTCTCTACTGGTACTGGGTGGAACTGGTGCCCAGACTGGATGAGTCTCCCCGTGAAAGTTCCTGTCCTGTCACTGTCCCAGCTGCACATGGGATAAGGATGCCTGATGTGGCGGCCTATTCATACCTACACGGTCTTTGATATGTTCAGCGGTGCTTTGACATGGCGGTCTGTGCCCTGTTAAGCGGTGCTTTGACATGGCCGTCTGTGCCCTGTTCAGCGGTGCTTTGACATGGCGGTCTGTGCCCTGTTCAGCGGTGCTTTGACATGGCGGTCTGTGCCCTGTTCAGTGGTGCTTTGACATGGCGGTCTGTGCCCTGTTCAGCGGTGCTTTGCCATGGCGGTTCAGGACTGTTCATCAGTGCTTTGACATGGCGGACTGTGTCCTGTTCAGCGGTGCTTTGACATGGCGGTCTGTGCCCTGTTCAGCGGTGCTTTGACATGGCGGTCTGTGCCCTGTTCAGCGGTGCTTTGACATGGCGGTCTGTGCCCTGTTCAGCGCTGCTTTGCCATGGCGGTTCAGGAATGTTCATCAGTGCTTTGACATGGCGGTCTGTGCCCTGTTCAGCGGTGCTTTGACATGGCGGTCTGTGCCCTGTTCAGCGGTGCTTTGACATGGCGGTCTGTGCCCTGTTCAGCGGTGCTTTGCCATGGCGGTTCAGGACTGTTCATCAGTGCTTTGACATGGCGGTCTGTGCCCTGTTCAGCAGTGCTTTGACATGGCGGTCTGTGCCCTGTTCAGCGGTGCTTTGACATGGCGGTCTGTGCCCTGTTCAGCAGTGCTTTGACATGGCGGTCTGTGCCCTGTTCAGCGGCGCTTTGACATGGTGGTCTGTGCCCTGTTCAGCGGTGCTTTGCCATGGCGGTTCAGGACTGTTCATCAGTGCTTTGACATGGCGGTTCTGATACTGACATTGGTGTGTGGCATGACGATCTTCACACTGGACATTGGTGTGTGGCATGACGATTTCCACACTGGACATTGGTGTGTGGCATGACGATCTCCACACTGGACATTGGTGTGTGGCATGACGATCTCCCTCCTGGACATTGGTGTGTGGCATGACGATCTCCACACTGGACATTGGTGTGTGGCATGACGTTCCATCATTGCCCAGCAGGGCTGTGGCATCCTGGCCCCTCCTGGACTGTGACTCCGGCGGTGGTCTCCTGACCAGTGACGATACTTGGGCCCTCCAGGGCTGTGACTCCGGCGGTGGTCTCCTGACCAGTGACGATACTTGGGCCCTCCTGGGCTGTGACTCTGGCGGTGGTCTCCTGACCAGTAACGATACTTGGGCCCTCCTGGGCTGTGACTCCGGCGGTGGTTTCCTGACCAGTGACGATACTTGGGCCCTCCTGGGCTGTGACTCCGGCGGTGGTCTCCTGACCAGCGATGATACTTGGGCCCTCCTGGGCTGTGACTCTGGCGGTGGTCTCCTGACCAGTAACGACGGTGCTGGTGGTTGTGTCTGGACTGCCGGAAATTATGGCGCACTTCTCCGCCGTGACACTCACAACAGGCTGGGGAGACTTCCTCGGGACCTTCCCCACCTTTTTTGGAGTTACAGCAGACTCACCAATCGCCTTCGATCCCATTTCAGTTGTAGTCCCACCAGGAGTCTTGACACGGTCCCGTCGTCCACTCTCCAGTTTCAGAGCCTTTACAGGGGGTGGGCTGCCAGTGCCTTGGCTCCGGGTCCTACTGCCTGCCCTGGTGGACGGTGCACTCCAAAAACCTGGAACACGCACCACTGGTACTGGAGGCTTTTTGGCTGAGGCGCTACAACAGGACTGATGAATTGGAGGGGGGGGGTGGGGGCAAAAAGGTCAATTTGACAGAGGGACAGTTTCTGACGGACACTGGGATGGGTAGTTGGAGGGGGTCTGGGAGTGGAGGAAGAGGAGGTGGTTGTAAGAGGTGTCACTTTAGGTGTTTTGGGTGCAGGTGCAGGTACTGGAGGCTGTCGTGAGGTGGATGAATGTTGGGTGAGTGATTGCCGGCGTTTGTGTACTTTGGGAGGGTGCGTCACAGACACACTGGGAGAGGACACAGGGGACGTATAAATGGCAGTGGGGGTGGTGAGTGCAGGTGAGCGGCTTGTGGTGCTGGGTGTCCTGGTGCGAGTCCTAGTGCCTGTAGATGTGGTGCATGCAGGTGTGTGTGTAGACGAGACTGGGAGGGAGGAGGGAGAAGAGGAGCAGGGGGACACAGTGGAGACAGTGGATGTTGCTGTGTCTGTATGGGTATGATGCTTGTGTGAGTGCCTGTGGTGTGTGTGGTGCCTATGTTTGCTTGGATGGCATTCACAATGGTAGACTGCCCAACAGTGAGTGACCTGAGGAGGTCAATGGCCTCCTCACTGAGGGCAGCAGGGGTGACAGGGGCAGGGCCTGAGGTGCCTGGGGCAAAGGTGATGCCCACCCTCCTGGGTGAGCGGGCACGGGGCGAACGCTGAGGGGCTGCTGGGAGGGCGGTGCTGGTAGGGGAGGTGGCGGCTGTACCTGTAGAAGTGGGGCGCACAGATAGCGCCGCCACCACAGGGGAGCTCACATCGGCGGACGAGTCAGTGTTGCTGGTTGGTGATCCTGTGGCCGATGTGAAGCTCCCCTCGCCCTCCGTCCCACTGGTGCATTCAGAGTCTGTGGTGTGGCCCTCCATGGCCATGTGGAATGCAGCTCCCTCGTGCTCCAGTGCCACTGTACCTCCGCCTGATGATGCTGATGTACAAAAGGACAGAGAGAGCAGGAAAAGGGGGGGAGACAGAAGAAAGAGAGTTTTAGTGCATGGCATACCGCTACCGTTGGCGGACAAGACAGACGCAGCAGCCCCATGCATTACGCCGTGCTCCTGCCCTCTGCACATGCAATTTCTGGGATATGGCCTACATGGCAATAGTAGAAATCTGCGCACATGGATGGCAAAGGGGCAACTATACATCAACTTGCCACTGTTCTGAGCTGGGGTAGAGTGCCACATGGCCTACATTACGGAGGGGCCTTGCCTACCTAACTCGCCCTGTCCTAGGGACACCCACTTCCCACCTCCCCCACCCAGACACCTCCACTGCACGCAAAATCCACAGAATGATGTTGTACTCACCCCCTTGTGTCTGCTGTGATGTCCTTAAGCGCCCATCCAACTCCGGGTAGGCCACCGCCAGGATCCGGAACATCAGGGGGGTCATGGTGCGACGGGCACCCCTCCCACGTTGGGAGGCCATCCCCAGCTGAGCCTCTGCCGTCTTCTTGCTGCAGCGGCGAATGTCCTCCCATCTCTTACGGCAGTGGGTGCCTCGTCTCTGGTGGGCCCCCAGGGTCCGGACTTCCTTGGCGATGGCACGCCAAATGTCCCTCTTCGGGTGGGCGCTGACCTACATGACATGCACAAGGAAAGAGGAACAGTCATTACCTACTGCACCGTCAATGTGAGTGGCCCCCTCCCTACTCTGGCCATGTGGCCCATTCATTCCCATGCATTTCTGTTCTATGAACTCTGCACCCTTCTCTCTTCCAACCAGCCCTCTCCACCCAGGCATAGCCCATCCAACGTGCTCCCTGTGTACTGACCTGTTGGTCTGGAGGACCGTAGAGTAGCATGTACTGGGGGAGGACCCCAACCACAAGTTGCTCCAACTCCTGTGCAGTGAAGGCAGGGGCCCTTTCCCCAGATGCAGCAGCCATCGTCGCTTCCAGACCGAGGTCACAGCAGCACTAGCAGTGTAGGTCCTCTCCTGTCGAAGGTCAGGTATCTAGTGATTGAAGAGATAGAAAATGGCGGTGACGTCTGCGGTGGTGACGTTCGCGTCGGGGCCCATCATCCCCGCCGGCGCACCTGTTCATTGGCTCCTGGGACCCATAGGGTCCAATGTTAACCAATGCAGCATTGCGCCGCGCTCTACGACCGCCTACCGCGACGGTGTCCAACGCCAGCGCAGTTACCCCACAATTCCATTGTCCCATTTTAGAGGTCAGGCAGCCGCCATTTCAGGGGCCCACATGGCTTCATTTACTACTGCGTCACACATAGCTAGGCCTATAATCAACACACATACAGGAAGGGGTTTTGTGAGTGGTGTAGTCTTGTGTGTAACTGTGGGTACATACCTGGAGGAATAGTGACTGGTTCTTCGCTGTTGTCCTTCTTAGGCACCGTCAGCTGGGACATATGAGAAGATGGCGGAATCCTCCGGTGTACCGACCGCTGGTGGACCTGTTGACAATGGAAGAAAGACATTTGATCGTGACCTACCGGTTTGACCGTGCCACAATCCAGGAACTATGTACCCAGTTGGAGCCAGACCTGAAGTCACCAATCCGCCATCCGACTGGAATCCCCCCTGACGTGCAGGTGCTGTCAGTGCTCCATTTCCTTGCAAGTGGGTCATTTCAGACTACTGTGGCCATGGCATCAGGGATGTCCCAGCCTATGTTTTCCAATCTGCCCTGCTGAAACACGTAAGGAGATACATCATTTTCCCTAAGGTGGAGGATTTGCCTACAGTTAATGTTGACTTCTATGCCCTTGGACATATCCCCAACGTCATAGGTGCTATTGATGGGACCCATGTAGCTCTGGTCCCCCCCCAGAGGAGTGAACAGGTGTACAGGAACAGGAACAGTTATCATTCGATGAATGTCCAGATGGTCTGTTTGGCAGACCAGTACATCTCGCAGGTAAATGCTATGTTCCCTGGCTCTGTGCATGACGCCTACATCCTGCGGAATAGCAGCATCCCTGATATGATGGGTCAACTCCAGAGGCACCGTGTATGGCTATTGGGGGACTCTGGTTACCCCAACCTTTCGTGGCTATTGACCCCAGTGAGGAATCCCAGGACCAGGGCAGAGGAACGGTACAATGAGGCCCATGGGCGGACTAGGAGGGTGATCGAACGCACCTTCGGCCTCCTGAAGGCCAGGTTCAGGTGCCTCCATATGACAGGTGGGTCCCTATTCTACTCACCAAAGAAGGTGTGTGACATCATCATCGCCTGCTCCATGCTCCATAATTTGACTTTGCGACGCCAGGTGCCTTTTCTGCAGGCGGATGATCCAGATGACGGTGTTGTAGCAGCTGTGGAGCCTGTGGACAGTGATGAGGATGAAGCTGAGGAAGACGAAAATGACAACAGGGAGTCAGTCATACAGCAATATTTCCAGTGAGACACAGGTGAGTACATTTTCAGGTTTAACATTACATTAACTTTCACACGTCTACCTCTATCCTGTACCTACATTTCATTCACTATTTGTTAATTGAGTTGTCCCCTTCCATTTCAGTTTCACAAATGTGGTGACCTACGTGTCAACAGCTTGCACCCTTGAAAGGCTTGTGATGTGTGACATTGGTATGTTGGCCTTCCAATGGGTAACCCTTTTTGACACTGTAATTGACAATACAAAGTTCAAAATCATAGACTGACTCCAGTTTTATTAGTGTTTCAAGGGTGTTTATTTAAGTGCAGAAAAATGAAGGGGGGTTGTGAAATCAGGATGGGTTATGGTGGAAGAATGTCCATGGCAGAGTCCAGTCTATTAGTGTCACAGGTACATTGCCCATCTGGCCATTGGAAGTGGAGCTGGGGCAGTTCCAATCTGGACAGGGTGACAAAGTGGGACAGTGGGGGGACAATCAGGGTAGTCTTATTTCCTGGCGGGGTCTTGCCATCTTGCTCTGTCCTGTTCCTGGATCTCAGGGACCGCTTTTGTGGTGGTTGTCCGTCTGCAGGGGGTGGGGTGCTGGTGTGGTGGTCCTGTGGCTGGGCATCCTGTCCACTAGCGCCGGCGGTGGTGGTGGGCATTTCATCATCGTGGCTAGTGTCAGGGGCCCCTTGGAGTGCCACGGTGTCCCTCAATGTCTTTTGAATGTCTGTCAGCACCCCTACAATGGTGCCCAGGGCGGAGGCGATGGTCCTGAGCTCCTCCCTGAACCCCAAATACTGCTCATCCTGCAGACGCAGGGTCTCCTGCAACTTGTCCAGGACCGTTGCCATCGTCTCCTGGGAGTGGTGGTATGCTCCCATGATGGAGGAGAGGGCCTCGTTGAGAGTAGGTTCCCTTGGCCTGTCCTCCCTCTGTCTCACAGCAGCCCTCCCAGTTCCCCTGTGTTCCAGGGACTCCGTCCCCTGGACCGTGTGCCCACTACCACTGCCCCCAGGTCCCTGTTGTTGTTGGGGTGGTGGGTTAGCCTGGGTGCCCTGTAGTGGTGGACACACCGCTGATTGACCTCTCCTGGGTAGGGAGGTATGGGCCCGCTGGGTGGGTGCTGTGCTGGTGTTACCAGAGGGTGGAAGTTCGGTGTTGGGCTGTGGCTGGGCAAGGGGAACCGACTGTCCTGAGGCCCACAATGGTCCTGGCTGGTCATCAAGATCCAGTAGGGCAGAGCTGCTGTCGTCACTGTGGGCCTCTTCTGGGGGTGGAGTGCTGTTGTCTGGACCCTCTGGTGTGGTGACGTTCCTTCGGGTTCCTGTGGGAGTATAAGTACATGATTATTGCATGTGTGTGTTTCATGGTGTGCAATGGTTGGGTGTGCGTGTACCCCAGTGCAAGCATTCCTGTGTGGGGGCTTGTGTGCTGATGGTTGGGGGGTGTTCTGGGTATGTGCAGTGGGCATGCTTTAGTGATGGGTATCCATGCTTAGTTGTGTCATGCAGGTCTTGGGGTTGGGATGGGTGGTTGGTGTTATGGGTACATTAGTGAGGAGTTAGGGTGATAGGGGAGGGTGAGGGTGGGGGTGTGTGATTGCACGCAGGTAAGGTGGGGGATATGATTGTTATGATTTGACTTACCAGTGTCCGTTCCTCCAACGACTGCTGCGAGGCCCTCAGGATGCAAGATGGTCAAGACTTGCTCCTCCCATGTTGTTAGTTGTGGGGGAGGAGGTGGGGGTCCGCCGCCAGTCCGCTGTACCACGATGTGGTGCCTGGATACCGTGGAACGCACCTTCCCCCGTAGGTCGTTCCACCTCTTCCTGATGTCCTCCCTATTTCTTGGGTGCTGTCCCACTGCGTTGACCCTGTCCACTATTCTTTGCCATAGCTCCATCTTCCTGGCTATGGATGTGTGCTGTACCTGTGAGCCAAATAGCTGTGGCTCTACCCGTGGGATTTCCTCCACCATGACCCTGAGCTCCTCCTCAGAGAAGCGGGGGTGTCTTTGGCGTAACATGGGGTGGTGTGGGTGAGGTGTGGGGTGGTGTATGTGTTGATGAGTGTGGTGAGTGTAGTGGTATGTGGTGTTTTGTGCGTGGATGTTGTGTGAGTGATGGTGTAGTGTGCCTCTGTGTGATGGGGTTCTCTATTCTGTGCTGTCTCTCTATGGTGTTCTCTCTAATTTTGGGTCGTAGGGGTTTGTGGGTGATGTGGGTGTGTGTTTTATATTGTGTTGGATGTGTGGGAGTGTTGTTTGTATGTGTATCAGGTGTGTGTATTTTGAATTGTCCAATGTGGCGGTGTTTTGAAGCTGTGTGTGTATTTTGAGCGCAGCGGTGTGTACTGCCAATGGAATACCGCGGTTGAAAGACCGCCGCGTGGATTCGTGGGTCGTAATGGCATGGGCGTGTTTCTGTTGGCATGGAGGTGGAGGATTTGTTTCCGTATGTTTATCGCTGACCTTTGGTGTGGCGGTGTTGTGTGGGTGTCTGAATTTCGGCGGATTCCGTGATGTGTGTCATAATAGCTGTGGCGGGCTCCCGCCGCCGCAGCGGTGTGTTGGCGGTCTTCTGCACGGCGGTAAGCGCCTTTTACCGCCAATGTTGTAATGACCCCCTAAGTCTTTTCCTACAACTTAGTTGTAACTGTTGTCCAAACCTTACCGGCTCACTAGCAGTACCTCACCAGAAACACAATAGTAAAAGGTGATTTGTAGCAGTCGCTTACGCATGGACTCAAAGTAAGATATCTCAGGGTTGTCGTGGTTAAACGGAAATTACCCTTTTCTCACAGATTTATTATGCCTCATACAAACAAAGGCAATAACACAGATGCAGTGAAGTTGTAATAGTTTTTATTTAACATAACTGCCATTTGCGATAAGTTGCATGAACTGCAATGATTAGGATAATGAATATACCAAGCAAGAGTATTGTGAAGAAGAGAGTCATGGTTATAAAGACCCCCACCATTTTTGCAATATATGAAAGAAATATATATATTTATACGTACAAGATGGAATGTGCTCTTATACCCTAATGAGAATAGGCCGAACCTCCTACCTAAAGGAGAGCTGGGTTTGCTAAACCTAATCTGCCAAAGCCATGTCCATGAGAGGAGCCCCCAACCCTCACCTTGGAATGAGGTCTCTATCTCAGACTCTGTAGGGACACGAAGACTGGGTCAGTGTCAAGACGACTGCAGCATCAGTATCAGCGATGGTGGCGATGCCCTCTGGTCGGAATCCCTAAGATTATCTGTCTAAAGTGTGATGTATTTATACAGATCTACAAGGTCCCCTGACGTAAGTGTAATTCAAAACAATAGATAACAGGCATGCTTGGGACAGCAATTAATATCAACATCCCTCGAAAGTATGGAGAGGGAAAATCCCTAATTGTGAACACCTACTGTATGTTTGTCTTTCGTGCTTGATCTTGATGTCTTGGCGCTGTGACACTGATAATAAAACCCATAACAAGTGGCCTAACTATAAACAAGGCCGCCATCTTCAAGGAAATAAATAATTAAATGGACTAAGACAGAGCAAGCTAAGTAGGTTAAAAGTCACTAGGTGACGGGGGCACGAGTTTACAAGCCTACGGCTAAGCTAACTCCTGTTATCCCGTTAAAACAAACTAGGATTCACTACAGGGCCAACACCAAAGCAGGAAGAGCAGGCGGTGTGGAAGCCTCATCGGAGGCTCCCCGCGTTGCCAAGGAACTTCCCTGTGGGCATTTTTGGTGCCCCCCCTTGGTGGTAGGGCCAGTGGAGGCCCGGGGGGTGGGGGGGCAACAGAGATCATGGGCCCCAGGAGAGGACCGTTTGGAAAACAAGAGAGGGTGCTGGCTGCCCCTCTCCCCTACAGAACCGTGTGTGGCCCCCATTGAGCTCATACGAGCGCCGGGGGCCCCCACCACGACCTTCCAGGCACTGGAGTGCCTTACACTATTAACTAATGTACTCTTGGGGACACTGGGAGGGTGGGATATTCCAGGGTTATTCACTGAGAGATATGTATTTTATTTATGTCTTGCCATATGTTCTCTAATGTTCCTTTTATGGGTATTTATGAGGTATTCATGACAAGTGCATAGAATTCTTACTGTAATTCCTGACTACTGCTTATGCTGCAGAATCCTGAGTACTTACGTGTTCTAATGTGACAACTGCGTATTCTTGCAGAGTATTAGTAACTTGTGTAACTTTCTGACAACTGCTAAGGTAGCAGGGTATTACTTACGTATAATGTTGGTCTAATTATGTTTTGTGCAATACAGTTTATTTTTACATAGTTCAGCGTTGTGTTTACTTTGTGGTGTACATTTTGCATGTTGTGTGTGTTGTGCAAACGCTTTACACATTGCCTACGGGTGAGGCCTGACTGCTCGTGCCAAGCTACCAAGGGGGTGAGCAGGGGTTATCTTGGACGTGTAACTCCCTTGCCCTGACTAGAGTGGGTGGGTTCTGCCTGGCTTAGGTGCATACTCTAGCCAACCAGAAACCCCATTTCTAACAACATGTCTTACTTTTTAAATACAATGCACCCTGCTCTCTGGGCTATCCAAGGCCTTCCTTATGAGTGACGTATATGCATTAAAAAAGAAGGTCTGGGCCTAGAAAAAGGTTTATTTTGCAGGGGAAATGGCAGGTTGAACCTGCATACACAGGCTCTGCAATGGTAGGCCTGAAGGGGCTACTTAAGAGGGTGGAACAATCAGTGCTGCAGACCCACTAGTATCATTTAATTTACTGGCCACAGGCACAGGTAGTGCCACTTTACTGGGGACTAAATATGCCAGTAGGACATAGGCCACATGTACCATGTTTAGAGGAAAGAGTGCAAGCACTTTAGCACTGATTAGCAGTAGCAACACACAACACGTCTTAATACCAGCAAAAACGAGGTCAGAAAAAGTGGAGGAGGAAGACAAAATGTTGTTGTGGGGGGGAAGAGGGAGAGAACACCCTAAGGCTTACAGGTCTAACAGTGGAGCACAAACGTCGATCAAGGGTGGCAAGATTTTTCTACCATAGCCCAGGGTCTAAACTCCAGCGGCACTGAACACCTTTCTGGTGTCCAGAGACAATCTTGGGCCTCAACCATTAATCCATCAACCAGAAACATCCTTCAAATGAAAAAGGGCTTACTTTAATTTTCAAAACAATGCAGGGGATAAAACAGACAAAGGATGCAGCTTGTGATATTGTTTCCTTCTAGTAACCAAATCCAAAATTAATTGGCAAACTTGATGGTCTTGATGACAGAAGTGTCCGCAGGTACTCTATGTACCGCAAGAACGGTGCCTACCCTTCGGCATGATCCTGATGTACAAAATAAAATGCATCATAGTTAAAATTCCCCAAATTGCATCTGTTTTGCAAATCCACTTAATATTTCCACAAAACTGAAGACTAAATAAATAACAATACTTTTAGACAGATAAAAACATTGCGTAATCCATCATGGTCCTATAATTCAGAAGGAAAATGTTGCAAATCTTTTTCCAAAATCATCAAGATGTTGCCGTGCAAACTACAACTCTCAAGAAAAAAATTACGCTTGGGCATTCCCTTTGGTAACTCAACTTCGGTTTATTTCCTGCATCCTCTTTAAGATGTCACAGTTTAATATTTCTAGGATGGATGTAATCTGCATAGTTTTCTTCAAATAAAGTTGTATGCTAGCAAACCAGATCTTAAAAAGAAAATGTGAACAATAATTTTTCATATAGCGAGGTAAAGCTAAACTTAATTGGCAAGATTTGTGCAACTTTTTAGTCTTTAACAGGAAAAATTTGCGTTTAGAGACCTTCATAAACCCTAACGTTACGGTTGCTACACCAAACACTGCACCATGGAAATCGTCTAAGCTGTGGTACTGATACGATTTTTGTGTTATATCTGCATTCGTTACACCTTCTTCACCATTCGGAAAGCCAACTTGGCGCTGCTTCCGAAGAAAGGATCCCCAAGTGGACTTTGAGCCCTGTGCATTCCCTGAGGAGTGCTTTTAGGCATGTCGTCCCTCTTCCACTGCATCAAAATCAGATCGTTTAGTCTCTCGACTGGCTCTCATCTTTCAATGGAGCATGAATTGGCAGAAGACATGAGAAGCGGTCTTCTGTTTTCACTACTCTGTGTCGCTTAATGTTTATACGAGGAGCATATGTCACTGGCGTAGCTGGGGGGCATTGGGACCTTAATGCATGTTACTCAGACCTCGACTGTTGTAAAACATTGTGAAAATGTATTAGGGCCATATTTATGACTTCTGGTGGAACGTTGTATCAGCGTTGTGGCAGTTCTTTGCCCCAAGAATGCGCCATTTTTATGGGATGGTGCACTAAGGAGCAAGGAACAAAACTGCATCAAAGATTCTATTGCAAAGGTGTCAGGAATGGTCCAAGATGCTGCAAAGCAAGTACTTCTTACATCATGCAAAGCTGATTCCATCCCATAACACACCTATACATGCCGCAAATCTGTATTATGTCACGCAGAAGTACTTTACATTATAGAAGCGTTTGAACAAATGGCGCAATCAACACAGGAGCACTCCAAAACTACTGAAAAGCATGGAAGGAGTCTCAAGGAGTCAGGAGGGTAACAACCTCAACACAGAAGACTTGCCACCATCCCAGGGGAAGAGGAAAAGGAAGTTCAACTTCAATGAGGAGGAGAATCAGATTTTAATAAATGAGGTGACAAAAATGAACCACTCCTATTTGTCACCTCAAAATTGCCATTTGCAAGAAAGGATGCTATTTGGCAGTCCATAGTGGACAAAATCAACTGCATAGCACAAACCAAGAGGACCATCCTGGAGTGCAAGAAGAGATGGCACGATTACAAGTGCAGGATCAAAGACAAACTGCCCAGGAACCCTATGGTAGCCATAAAGACCAGAGAAGGAGCAGGTCACATCTCTCATAACAAAAGAGTTGATAGCTGCAGTAGAACTGCAGGACAATTCTGAAGTGGAGGGCCAGGAAGAACTACAGAGTGGATCAAAACAAGGGACCATATATTAGCAAACTGAGGCCAATGCAGCAACACACTTTGCTGCATTGTGCTGCGTGAAGGGAAAGGTCAGGAATGCCCCACAGGTCATCTCATCCTTCACATATCTGTCTTTTTCATGGGCAATGCCAATTTTACTGCCCAGTACCCCCCAGGCCAAGTTTCCCAGGTCAATGCTTGATGTGCTGCCCAAGTCAAGATATTACCTCTCTAAATTGGGACTTGTAGTGTCATGTATCCCTTCACCAAACAGAACTACAAGTTTCAGAATACAAACAAAAAAAACCTGGACTGGAGCAGCCGTTAATGCATGGACCTGGGAAACCTGGGAGATATGCCAGTGCCAATTTAGGCTTCCTTGGATCATCATGCAGTTGTGCTTGTGTTGGAGCCAGGTAGCCCAAAGTTTACTGTAATGTAAATTTGTCAGTGTGTTTTTGTAGAGGGTCAATGTGTCACCCGAGAGGGTCTCCAGGTGCTGAGGAGGTGCATGCACTGCAAGTAAAACACTCAAATAGCCATGTATACAGTCTCTAGTACAAATCCCTATTTGATGCAGCTGACCTGATGTGCTGGGAAGGTTGTCCTAGCTGTAGGCTGCCATGTATGACAACACCCTACCTCCTGGCATGATCTTATGGATATTGGAGGGTGTGGGTTAGGGCAAGTGATACAGAGTGGAGGTTCATGATTGGTTGGTATGTGTTGCTGATCATCTTGAAATGCCAGTGTGTCTGAATGGGGAGGCATTGTAATTTTCTGAGGTTACATGTGATGTGTGTGCCACAAGGTA
Source organism: Pleurodeles waltl (assembly GCF_031143425.1). Classification (NCBI taxonomy): domain Eukaryota; kingdom Metazoa; phylum Chordata; class Amphibia; order Caudata; family Salamandridae; genus Pleurodeles; species Pleurodeles waltl. The sequence continues at coordinate 515,639,996 of NC_090448.1, forward strand.
GGCTGAATAATAGTCTGGCATTGTTGTGTTGGATGGTTTGCTTCTTGTGTAGCAGGTGTGCAGAGATGCTGTAGTAGAGCTCATTGGTGTATTACAATCAATTTGTGATGAGGGCCGGGGTGATGGTTGGACAGGTGTGGGGAGAGAGCCATATGACGAAATGTCTGACCATGCAAATAAAGTGAAAGCAGGTGGGAGTGATTGGGGAAATTTGAAGTTTCATGGTGAGGTTGGTGTCCAGGATGATGGACATGTGTGTGGAGGGTGAGAGTTTTAGGCCTGGTCATGTGGTTAACCATGGTGAGTACATGTTGTAGAATGTCATCACTTCTATATTGTCATGTTAATTATGATCAACTAATCTCACATACAGGTAGCCATGTTAGTCAATGGCATAATGTAACTGTTTTTGGTGTCTCCTGAGAGTTATTTTATGATCTTGGTGTCATCTGTGTAAGAGATTAAGTATAGTCCCTGGGTCTGAATTATGATTGCCAGAGGAGTCATGGCTAAGAGAATGGGGCAAATTGAATAGATTCACTGGACTCTGTAGATGAGTCCCTTGAGTTCTGAGGGATAGAGTGAGCATGAGCTGTTGCATACTACGAATTATGAAGGAGGCTATCCACTTCAGATACAGATTTCACCAGTCAAAATTGGAATATGGCTTATATAGGCCCTTCCCCTTACATGTATTGCATCAAGGTGGCTTGCCATGTAGTGTTGTGTGGATGTTTGTGAAAGATGAACCATAAGGTTCACTACTGCACAATTGTGCATACAAGACAGCACAGCAAGGCAGCTTGGTGTGTTGAATGTGTGAAAGGCAGAGTACAGGATGGTGTGAGGTATAATAATTGACATATCTTGGCCAGTGCTGGCCTGCAAACAGATGGCTAGAACAAATGCAGACACCCTTGCTACATACTTCAGTGGTCTCTGCAGTGGTGCTAAGGAGTCAAATTTGCACAAGTGCAGGCAAACAGCAGAAAAAAATAAAATGTGGCCCATTCTTTGTCACTCTTTCAGACAGGGCAGCAAGCTGCTGAGCTGCGTTGTCGGAAGTTTAGACAAATAGGCCCACTAGTGTATACTGAAGTTGTGTGAACAACGTACATATATTGCCATGTGAAAAGCAAAAATAGTACAACATGGCCATATGAACTTGTAGAAAGTTATGTTCCACATATTCCTGTGTACTTGAAAGTTAAGAAAAATGCTGTCTGAATGTTACAGAAATCACTTGTGTCATAATGAATCGTGGAATCCTCTTAAGATATTTCTATTGCTTTCCAGAGGGACAAACAACACCTCCTGGAGATCAGCCTGTCCGTGATGCCCAACCTGTTGAGGACACCATCCTGCCCCCCCCCCCTTGGATGAAGAAACCTTTCAACAGTTCCTGGACAGTTTTGGCAAATCTCTTCTAGAACTGGCGACGTTGTTGGGTCTCCTGACACACACTGGATGACAGATGAGGCCTGGTTGGGGATGCACCATAGCGGGCATTCTTGAACAAGTCCAAAGTTGTTTTAGTCCTAATAAGGGGTGGTCAAAGGCTGTCACAGATACTAACTCTTGGCTCCATGGAATTGATAAGTCCTTAGCTGACATTACTGGTGCCATGCTGTAGAAGGAACAACAACACCAGCCTTCTCCATCTGACACCAGTGTAGTTGTCCGAGCTGGGGGTCAAGCACACATCCATCCAGTCCCTGGAGGCCAAGATAGACTATTTCCTAGCAACAATAAGTGCCCTGAATAGCAGCAACGTTGCATTGTTAGTTAACCAGCAGACCTATCCCAGGGACTACCATGCTGCCTTAGTGCCACTCACAAATATTGACAAGAACCTGGGAGTCACATAGTCTGCCTCTGATGTGTGTGTGTGTGCCTGAGGCTAGTAACATCTCTCAGTTGCCTCCCATTCAAACACCACAACTTCCAGGGGAGTCAGAACACGCATCAGAGGCAGAATATGTAGACTTTCACAGTTTCCAATGAAGAACATACTGATAAACATTTGTGAATGCTTTCTGGCCAGTTTTCATATCTGTCCTGTGTAGGACATCATGCCACCCTCTTTGTAAGCCAGGACAGTCCTCTTAGTTTGTGTTGTGCTTTATTTTGTCCACATGTGCCTCTAAATACTATGCAACCCCTAATAATGTCCTTAATCCTCATGGATTAGCATTGTACTTGTGCCATAGAAGGATGCACATGGTTAACCGAATACTGTAAGTGACAGTGACTAACACATGCAAGTGCACCTTGCCTCCCTCTGTGTATACTGATAAGTGTTGAGTATCTACACAGGTCAAAATGCATGGCTTATGTTACTCTGCCACAGAGGGGCCTAACGTGTTGAGTGTGAGTGCATATAAATATCAAATAATTTCTTCGTACAAGTTTAGTATAGGTGAAAGACTAGTGAACGTGTAGTAATGCTACGCCTCCCAAGAGGAGGAGTAAATGGGGGGCATATGTTAAAAAAAAGGTTGTTGGCTTTTTCTTAGTGAGATTCATGACGTGGCACACTAAGCAAGAATAAATGCTAATAATAATGGATGTTGCCCCTGCAGGTGTTACTTCCTGCACAATTAAAATCCACACAACAATGCCGACCTCCTTGCACAATGGTGCAAGGGTGTTAGTGTTATGCAGCATTTTAGGTCACAATGCTGGCAGGGAGCAGCATTCTGTAATAAAAAGTTACATTAAACACTTATCTACCCACTTCCTTTCACACAGGGTGCTACACTAGGAAACTACCTGTGTTTTGCTGTGTGTAATGTCACTTTCTGAGCCCCGCTTTCAGTGTTTAAAGTATGGAAATGGCTCCAAATAGAACTCAAATCCGAGGAAAACTTACAGTTGATCAGAGTCCTCTGACAAAACAACATATACCAACAATTAACTCAAAACAAACTGTCCATTATCTACTCTACTCGCCTAACACAATAGTACCAACTCTTGACAAATAACATCCAACCAGAGCACAATGATAAATGTATTAATGTTGAAAAAATACTTTCTACAAACAGTAACTAACCCTACCTATCCTACACTAACTATCCTTAACACTAGCCTCTGCTAACTTATCTAACTCTTAACCTGTCTTATCTACTATACACAAATTACAAGTTAAACATCAACTCTAGCACACCCCCCCTGATACACATAGCCCAGCACAATGTACACATCAGCTACATCCTAACCATATACTAACTACGCATAGAAGCATAAACAATTTTTTATTTTTTTTGTATTTGTTCTTGGGGGGGGGGGGGGGTTTCTTATCCTACACACACAAACATTAACTCTCCCACCCACTTACACACCTACCATACTAAGAACACACTATAAAACTAATATCTAAAAACTTCTTATCTATTTAAAACTTATCTAAACTAAACCCACACCTACACTAGACCCTAACTATCACTATGCCTTCTAAAAATATTGAAAAGTCAACAAAATAAAGAACTAGGAAGGGAATGTTCTGAGGGAGAGAGTCAGATCTGTGCGGCCCCTGTCCATTCACTGCATCATTTTGATCATTGTACTGTTGAAGCTCAAAGGTCTTGGCGATGTCTAGTCTCATGTTATCTCGGGAGTAAATATAAATACAAATTAGCACAAGTTGCAAATGTACAGGACATTTATCAACATTTGTCTGACATTGACATGCAATCATAAGTGCCAGTACACACCTAAACCAAATCTTGAGGTACATATATATACAATATACCTTGAGTAAAAATGACATATGTCAAACTGACCAACGTGAGGTCAATGTAGGCGTACAATATATCTATTTAGACACAATATAATAACATACATATCACTCCTACCAGTGATTCACACTTATTCTGTTGTGTCAATGGCAAAATCTAAACATGGCCTAGATATGTTTACTGTTGGTCATGAATCATGCAAGGAGGACAACGTTTTGGCACAACCTATGTGAGAGGTGTTAAGGTAAGCTAGTTCAGCTTGTCTAACGCTGCATTTCATAAGTAATCTGGAGTTACCCAAGGCAGCACACATTACTTACTTGCGTTTACTCTGCGTCATGGAGCGAGTCCACAGATGAAGGGTGGGTGTCTCACTGCTGCAAGACATTAATTTTGGACACGTCACCAATTTAGCATCATTTAAAAACCTGGAACGTGACATAATGCATCATGCATACCGGTGTACCAACACCAGAAAAAAATTTAGATTCTGACTTTTCTGTACACTCATTCTACCTGCGGTGCATTCGTTAGTGCAGAAGAAAAATGCTAAACCTCTCTCAGGAATGTGAGAATGCAGGCAGGAGCACTCATTTGGCCAAGAACTATGTTGCCTACAATGCAGGGCCTCTTGTACAATGATGCAAGGGTGCCTACGCTAGTGCATCATTAGGAAAGCACTTCAATGCACTGTATCCTGTTATCACTGCATCCCTTCATTTTAACCTTTACTCAGTACAGCAACTTGGCTTCATGCCTTGCACTGTACGACTACTTCAGAGAAATGCCACACAGGGGATGTACTGGCCACGAGGCTGCCATTGATATGCAAATCCATGTGAATATTTTATATACTGCAGTAAATGTGCCAGATGATGGATAATGTTGTAAAGTGTCAAATCTATGAATATGCATGTTAGAAATGGGGTCTCTAGTTGGCAGTCAGTTTACACCCTGTCCAGCTAAAGACCCTCACTCTAGTCATGGTAAGGGAGATACGCAGCTCAGATAACCCCTGCTCACCCCCTTGGTAGCTTGGCATCAGCAGTCAGGCTTATTTCAGAGGCAATGCGTAAAGTATTTGTACAATCACACACATTAACACAGTGAAAACACCACAACAGTACTCAACAGAAATTTAGAAAAAATAGCCAATATTTATTTGAGTAACACAAGACCAAAATGACAAACATCCAACATACACAAACAAAGGGCCTCATTATGACCCTGGCGGGCGGCGGAGGCCACCCGCCAGGATCCCGCCCTCCAAATTACCGCGCCGCGGTCAAAAGACCGCGGCGGGTATTACGAGTTTTCCCCTGGGCTGGCGGGCGGTTCCAGTTAAACCGCCCGCCAGCCCAGGGGAAAACGACCTTCCCACGAGGATGCCGGCTCGTAATCGAGCCGGCGGAGTGGGAAGGTGCGACGGGTGCTACTGCACCCGTCGCGTATTTCACTGTCTGCAAGGCAGACAGTGAAATACATTTTGGGGCCCTCTTACGGGGGCCCCTGCCGTGCCCATGCCATTGGCATGGGCACGGCAGGGGCCCCCAGGGGCCCCGCGACCCCCCCCTACCGCCATCCTGTTCATGGCGGCTTTCCCGCCATGAACTGGATGGCGGTAGGGGGGGTCAGAATCCTCATGGCTGCGGAGCGCGCTCCGCAGCCATGGAGGATTCCAATGAGCAGCGGAAAGTCAGCGGGAGACCGCTGACTTTCCGCTTCTGACCGCGGCTGAACCGCCGCTGTCAGAATGCTCATTGGAGCACCGCCAGCCTGTCGGCGGTGCTCCCGTGGTCGGTGGCCCTGGCGGCCACCGGCCGCCAGGGTCAGAATGACCCTCAAAGTTATGAATTTTCAATGATTAAACTTGAATATAGCGCTTAGAAACACAAATGCTTCAATTTGGTGTTATCACTGCATCATGACGGAGTTGTTCCTAATAATCCAACACCAATGGCGCTGGTCATGAAGTTACTCAGACCCCCAGGTACAGTATTTTTGAAAGTGAGGAAACAAGCTGGTGCACAAAGTCGGTGAGTAAGTCGTAGTTGGATCCAGTGCCGTGTTGGTTCCGGTGCTGCTCAGTCGTGGAGCAGAGGCGTAGGTGCAAAGCATGGGTCCTTGCTGCAGAGCAGTGGAGATGAGGCAGTGTTGGTGGGAAGCATTAGTTCACTATGTTCCGGCGGGTCGATGTCTGGCGGGTCAAGATGCAGTGGGGCAACCTCATTGGGTCTCGGTCCCTCAAAGTGGCTGCAGGCACTGCGGCGGAGTCGGGTGTCATGGATGTCAATGCCACGGCACTTTAGGACTCACAAAGTCGCAGGACTTCAGCGAGTCTTTGGTGGTGGCAGGCTTGTGGTGTTGGTCGGCGGTCGTCACACTCCAGCAGAGACCACGGCTTCGGTTGCAGATGGCATCGCGGGGTCAGGCAGCAGCGTCGGTCTGGGCATCATCCAGAGTTGGTGCACTTGGTTTTCCTTGATTTTTAACCAGCTTTCTCTCCAAATGGCCTAGAAACTGAAATAGGCACCACCTGGAGAGTCAGGATCCACAGCAAGTGAACCCAGAGGCTGGTTTGCTGTCCCTGAGACTTCTTAACAGGAGGCAAGCTCAGTCCAAGCCTGTGGAGAAACTTCACAAGCAGGATACACAGCAAAGTCCAGTCTTTGTCCTCTCTAAGGCAGAAGCAGCAACTGCAGGCCAACCCAGCTTTTTTTTTCGGTGTCGATGTGCTAACACTAAACCGGTACCGAGCGCGAACAATACCGTCAAATTTTCCCATAACTAGCTAACTTTCCCGATTCGAAATACGGAGCAAAGAGGAACACGTCCGAACCCGATGGCGGAAAGAAAACAATCTAAGATGGAGTCGGCGCCCATGCGCAATAGAGCCGAAAGGGAGGAGTCCCTCGGTCTCGTGACTCGAAAAGACTTCTTCAAAGAAAAACAACTTGTAACACTCCGAGCCCAACACTAGATGGCAGGATAATGCACAGCATGTGAATCTGCAGCGTCTCATGCCACGAACAGATGTACACTGGGTAAGTGACATTTTCCATATATATATATATATATATACATATACATATATATGTATATATATAAATGTGTGTGTATGCATGTGTGTATTTATGTGTGTGTAAATATATATATATGTGTATGTTATTCTATGCTTAACATGTTCATAGGTCATTACATAGCTCCTTGATAAGTTGTTATATCAGATACTTATGAATGTCTGATCTCGTTTTATATCACATTGATTACATGTTTTATTATCATAAGCATTTCACTATTCAAAAAATGAGGAAAGACATAAATGTTAGAAAAGTACACTTTTTAATTAACTTCAAATATTACAAATCTTGAAAGATTGTGTTTATACAGTACTACGCTTCTTCTCATATTATTATACCCATTATTATATTCCTTGAACATATATTCCCTTACTATGTATTGACATATCTATTTATTTATTACTCTAGTCCTACTATATTAGAACAATATTGTGCATATGTATATATATATATATATATATATATATATATATATATATTTATATATTAATATATATATATATATATATATGTAATTATAAATATATAAAAATAATATACATTTTACTCTCTTATAAACTTCACTTTGTCTAGCTATCACCATATGTCATGTCTCTATCAACCTATCCAAAGCAAAACACATACGCTGTGGGATGGCGTAACTGGATGGATGGAATGCGGAACCAATCAAACATTCACCCCCAGTCACAGATTTGGGTTTAATCCATCCATTATTTTGCTCACCATGCCACCCCAGTTTGAACCCAGCCATATGCCAATCAGTCTTGACCCTGTTCCTCATGGGAACAGTCCAGCCCGAACTGCCAGGCCAGGTTCTCCCTGGACCGGAAACAAGCATCCTGGGACCGGTTTCGGGGTTTCACCCCTCATCAGCCAGGCTAGCTTGAATCCAAAGGCACAGTGAGCCCGGGACCCACGTCTGGGCATACCCGGCGCACTTAGGGCGGCAAAAGCAAAGCAAAACACATACGCTGTGGGATAGCGTAACTGGATCCTCCATCCCCACACTGACTCATCCCAAACCCATGCTACTACTTTCATCTCCAGAAAAAACCCTGCCTAAGCTCTTGACTCCTCTTCCACATCTAGCTCACCCAGGGCTCAGTTTGTTACTGTGATCTCCCAGACAACCCAACTAGATTCTCCCTCTTTTATCTCACCTTTGACTCATCCAAAATCCCTCCTGCTACTATGATTCTCCATAACTCGTTCCACAGACTCTTCCTTCCCTCATCTCTCCTTTACTCATCCCAAGCCTCATCTTTTACTAAAAACTCCCAATTAACACTTCTTGATTTTTCCCTTCTCTATCCCTCCATTACTCTAGTCAATCCAACTAACAAACTCAAATTTCCTCTGCTCAAATTAACTCTCATAATAATACTAAAACTGTACTCATATTTCCCTATACTAATTCCTCTTGGGTTCCAGAGTAGCGTTCTACTCGCCGAAAAGCACTTCAACGCCTCGTCAGGGGTAGTAAGCGCTATATAAATACTATTACAATACGATACAATACATGTCCACCTGCAAGGCATTGATGTGGAAGTTGTATTGTAAATGGTGCAACTACACATTGGTCAAATTCTAAACTAAGCACTATGGCATCCCAGTGTAATGGCACATCTCAACATCCTTACACACACATATGTATATATTGTTAGAACATGGAATGCAGGGAATTACCTTGCAGTTCAGAGCTGACTGGAGGTAAAAGGTCAGAGATATCTCGCATCACATGCCAGATTCATGCTTCAGGTATGTGATGTTTTAAGTACTGCTGGCCTGCATCATCACAGGCCCCCTTGGACCCTGACACATGGGTGCAACCATTGGCATTATAATAAATAGGCATACAAGCTTTGTCTCACACACGTCTTATACCACATGCAGTGCGTGTGGGTGATAAGTAATGTGAATCTAGCCATATGAGCAGTTTGACTGACATAGGGCCTGATTCTAACTTTGGAGGACGGTGTTAAACCGTCCCAAAAGTGGCGGATATACCACCTACCGTATTACGAGTCCATTATATCCTATGGAACTCGTAATATGGTAGGTGGTATATCCGCCACTTTTGGGACGGTTTAACACCGTCCTCCAAAGTTAGAATCAGGCCCATAGTGTGCAATATCAGCATCAACTGAGTGAATCAAAAGAGCAATACATCATGTATACCATTACATTGACATGTCAATAGATCCATCAGGGCAGGTTTTTGGTCAGTAGTGACCCTCAATTGGGGAAAGGGCTGCTTGCCATTACCTGGCTCCACAAGTGTTTGCTCTATATAATGCAAAACAGATTTTATGACAAGTGTGCTGCTTAGCGTGGGCCTTTAATATTTCTACCACTCTGTGTCACTTCCTCTTGCCTTGTGTGCCACAAGGCATCCACACATTGCAGCTACATTTTGGTGGTCATTCTGACCTCGGCGGTAAAAGGCGCCTACCGCCGGTCAGAAATCCTCCATAATCCCGCCGCGGTCGCGGAAACCCGCCACGGTCATTCTGACCCGCAGAAGGCAAACCTCAGAAAAACCGACCGCCACAACAGACCGCCAGACCAGCGGTCGGCGGAAAGGTGGAGGTGACCAAACCTCCACCGCCACGCCACCAGAAATACGCCCATCCCATTACGACCCACGAATCCACGCGGCGGTCATTCAAACGCGGTATTCCATTGGCGGGACACACCGGCGCGGTCAGAATACCCACCAACGAACAAAACTCACCCACATTGGACGATTTGAATCCCACACACCTGATACACATACACACACCACTCCCACACACACAATACAATATAAAACACCCACCCACATCACCCACAAACCCCTACGCTTACAAAATCGTAAAGAAGGCAAGAGCGAGACACCAGCATCCAAAACATAACAGCCACAGCCACTCACCACCATCACCCACACACTATCCACACACAAAACAACACACACCACCACACTCAACTCACTTAAATACACATACTCCACCCCACACATCATACACACCACCCCATGGCACCCCAAAGACAACCCCGCTTCACAGACGAAGAACTCAGGGTTATGGTGGAGGAAATCGTTCGTGTAGAGCCCCAGCTGTTCGGCACACAGGTCCAATACACCAGCATTGCCCGGAGGACGGAGCTATGGCAGAGGATTGTCGACAGGGTGAACGCAGTGGGACAGCACCCCAGAAATCGGGAAGACATCAGGAAGCGATGGAACGACCTACGGGGGAAGGTGCGTTCCATGGTATCCAGGCACAACATCGCTGTGCAGAAGACTGGCGGAGGACCCCCACCTCAACCCCCACAATTCACATCATGGGAGGAGGAAGTCTTGAACATCCTGCATCCTGACGGCCTCGCAGGAGTCGGCGGAGGAATGGATACTGGTAAGTTGAAGCTTCAATACTGCTTCCCCCCCACCTGCATGCCAAATCAGACCCCAACCCTCACCCCCATCCTCGAACCCCACCCTCACCCCCACCCCTATCCTCACCCCCACCCTCACCCCCACCACCATCCTCACCCCCACCCTCACCCCCACCACCATCCTCACCCCCACCACCATCCTCACCCCCACCCCCAGCACACCTATTCCCCGCCAATGTCTCACCATCACAACCCACACATCCCAAAACCTAGGCCTGCATGCGTCCACTAAGCATGGACACCCATCACCAAAGCATGCCCAATGCATATACACATCCCCCCCACAAGCCACCCTCACCAAAGCCCCCACACTCGAATGCCAGCACTTGGGGACACGGGAACCCACAGATACACCCATATGCCACACATTGAAACTATAACCATACCTCTATACCCCTGCAGGACCCGACCGTCAACACACCGCGGCGGAGGGGCCAGAATTATCCACACCCCCCACCCAAGAGGCCGTCAGCGATGACAGCAGCTCTGTCGATCTGGACACCGATGACCAGCCCGGACCATCGGGGACCTCTGGACAGTCGGTTCCCCTCACACAGGCACAGGCCACTATAGACCCTAACCCCTCTGGGAACACCAGCACAGCTCCCACCCAGCGGGCCCATGCCTCTGTCTCCAGGGCGCGTCAATCTGCGGTGTGTCTACCACTACAGGGCACCCAGGATAACCCACCACCCCAACAACAACAGGGACCTGGGGGCAGTGGTAGTGGGCACACCGGCCAGGGGGCAGAGGCCCAGGGAAACAGGGCAACTCGGCGGGCAGCTGTGCGACAGGGGGGGGAGGAGAGGCCCAGGGAACCCACTCTCCACGAGGTCCTCACCACCATCATGGGAGCATACAACCGCTCCCAGGAGACGATGGCGACGGTACTGGCCCGGTTCCAGGAGATCCAGGTGCTGCAGGAGGAACACTATCGGGGGTACAGGGAGGACATCCGAGCCATCAACACCACCCTGGTTACCATGGTAGGGCTGCTGCAGGACCTCGTAAACAGCAGGGCGGACACTGAACAACACCCAAGGGCCCCTGCCACTAGCCGGGACCAAGAACAGCCATCCACCTCCGCCGGCGCTAGTGGACAGAAGGCCCCCGCACAGCAGCAGCCCACCAGACCCCCACCTCCTGCAGGAGAAGAACCACCCCGCAAGAGGGCCCTGAGATCTCGCAAGACAGAGTAGGATGTCAAGACCCCCGCCAGCAATGGATACCACCTGATGTCATCCCACTGTCCCACATTGTCACCCTGTCCATCCTCGAACTGCCCATGCTCCATCTCTCCACAGGCCTCTGGACAATGCACCTGTGTGACTGTTACTCTGGACTCTGCCATGGACATTCCTTCACCATAGCCCCCACCCACTTGAAACCACCCATCCCATTTTGAGCACTTCAATAAACACCTATTTTGCACCAAAATATCAGGAGTCTGGCTGTGATTTCAATAGATTGTAATTGACATGACAGTGCAAATATGTCCTTGTACATGGTGAAGTCAACAAACAGCTGCCACAAAGCTGTAGTCCATGGGGAAACGAAGCACAGGACTCGTAGTGGGGACCCCAGATCTGAAATAGGGAGGGAAAAGCCACAACTCAGTCATCATACACTGGGGCAAATAGACAGGCAGCAGAGATGCTGCAGAGTAGTTAACTTTTACTAAATTATCTTTGAAATGTTACCTGTGTCCTATTGGAAGTACTGTTCAATGATTCTGTCCCTGTTGTCTGTTTCAGCCCCGTCGTCTTCCTCCTCGTCACTCTCCTCAGGTTCCACCGCTGCCACAACACCACCGTCTCGACCATCCTCCTGCAGGAAAGGCACCTGGCGGCGCAAAGCCAGGTTGTGAAGCATGCAGCAGGCCACGATGATGTGACACACCTTCTTAGGTGAGTACATTAGGGATCCACCGGTCATATGCAGGCAGCGAAACCTGGCCTTTAGGAGGCCAAAGGTGCGTTCGATCACCCTCCTAGTACGCCCATGGGCCTCATTGTACCGTTCCTCTGCCCTGGTCCGGGGATTCCTTACTGGGGTCAGTAGCCACGACAGGTTGGGGTACCCAGAGTCCCCCACTAGCCATACACGGTGTCTCTGTAGCTGTTCCATCACGTAAGGGATGCTGCTATTCCTGAGGATGTAGGCGTCATGCACTGACCCTGGGAATTTGGCATTTACATGCGAGATGTACTGGTCAGCCAAACACACCACCTGGATGTTCATTGAATGGTAACTTTTTCTGTTCCTGTACACCTGCTCCCTGTCTCTTGGGGGAACCAAAGCCACATGGGTCCCATCAATGGCACCAATTACGTTGGGAATATGTCCAAGGGCGTAGAAATCACCCTTCACTGTAGCCAGTTCGCCCACCTCAGGGAAAATGATGTAGTTCCTCACGGATTTCATCAGGGCAGACAACACTCTGGATAACACCTTTGAAAACATGGGCTGAGACATCCCAGAAGCAATTCCCACGGTTGTCTGAAATGACCCACTTGCCAAGAAATGGAGTACTGACATGACCTGCACCAGAGGGGGAATCCCTGTGGGTTGGCGGATGGGGGACATCAGGTCGGGCTCCAGCCGGGCACACAGTTCATGGATAGTGGCACGGTTAAGACGGTAGGTCAGGATAATGTGGCGTTCTTCCATTGTCGACAGGTCCACCAGCGGTCGGTACACAGGAGGATTCATCCGTCTCCTCGCCCAACCCAGCGGACGGTGCCTAGGAAGGACAACATGGAGCACACAGTCAGGCAACCCACAGGTACGTACTCACAGCTAGCACAGTATACGATTCTCTATGCAGTGAATGGCGTGTATGAGTGGCTATGCAAGGCCTAGGCCTGTGTGACGCAGTTGAAATTGAGCCATGTGGGCCCTGGAAATGGCGGCTGCCTGACCTGTGAAGTGTGACAATGGGATGTGAGGTCAATGCGCTGGCGTGGCACACCGCGGCGGGCGGCGGGCCAAGACCGCGGCGCGAAGCCGCATTGGTTAACATTGAAGCCTATGGGTTTCAGGAGCCAATGGCGAAGGGCGCCGGCGGTGGCGGGACGCACCGCCGCGGTACGCACCGCCGCGGACGTGACCGCCATTTTCTATCTACTTATCCACTTGCGACTTGAACTTTCACAGGAGAGGACCTATACTGCAAGTGTTGCTGTGACCTCGGTCTGGAAGGGACAATGGCTGCTGCGACTGGGGAAAGGGCCCCTGCCTTCACTGGAGAGGAGTTGGAGAAACTTGTGGATGGGGTCCTCCCCCAGTATGCGCTACTCTACGGTCCTCCAGACCAACAAGTGAGTTTAATTCTATCTGGATTTGGGGCCACTGGCTGGCTTGGGGGCCTGGCGGGGATGGGGGGCATGTTGGGGCTGGCGGGGGGCCTGGCGGGGATGGGGTGCATGTTGGGCATGGCGGGGGCCTGGCGGGGATGGGGGGCATGTTGGGGCTGGCGGGGGGCCTGGCGGGGATGGGGTGCATGTTGGGCATGGCGGGGGGCCTGGCGGGGACGGGGGGCATGTTGGGCATGGCGGGGGGCCTGGCGGGGGGCATGGCGGGGATGGGGGGCATGTTGGGCATGGCGGGGGGCCTGGCGGGGGGGGCCTGGCGGGGACGGGGGGCATGTTGGGCATGGCGGGGGGCCTGGCGGGGATGGGGGGCATGTTGGGGCTGGCGGGGGGCCTGGCGGGGATGGGGTGCATGTTGGGCATGGCGGGGGGCCTGGCGGGGACGGGGGGCATGTTGGGCATGGCGGGGGGCCTGGCGGGGGCCTGGCGGGGATGGGGGGCATGTTGGGCATGGCGGGGGGCCTGGCGGGGGGCCTGGCGGGGATGGGGTGCATGTTGGGGCTGGCGGGGGGCCTGGCGGGGATGGGGTGCATGTTGGGCATGGCGGGGGGCCTGGCGGGGGGCCTGGCGGGGACGGGGGGCATGTTGGGCATGGCGGGGGGCCTGGCGGGGGGCCTGGCGGGGACGGGGGGCATGTTGGGCATGGCGGGGGGCCTGGCGGGGGGCCTGGCGGGGATGGGGGGCATGTTGGGCATGGCGGGGGGCCTGGCGGGGGGCCTGGCGGGGATGGGGGGCGTTGGGCCACTGGAAAGGAAAATGCTGAGTAACTTGAACGTGGTATTTCTCCCTCCCTGTACGTGTCACATAGGTCCGCGCCCATGAGAAGATCGGGATTTGGCGTGCCATCGCCAAGGAAGTCCGGGGCCTGGGGGTCCACCATCGACGGGGCACCCACTGCCGCAAGAGGTGGGAGGACATCCGCCGCGGGACCAAGAAGACCGCCGAGTCTCTGCTGGGGATGGCCTCCCAACGTAGGCGGGGTGCCTGCCGTCAACTGAGCCCCCTGATGTTCCGGATCCTGGCGGTGGCCTACCCTGATTTGGATGGGCGCGTGAGGGCAGCACAGCAGACACAAGGGGGTGAGTACAAGCATCATCTACTCTGTTGTCGTGCAGTGGAGGTGTCTGGGTGGGGGAGGAGGGCTGTGGGTCCCCCTAGGCCAGGGCGATATCTGTAGGCTGGGAACCCCCGTAAGCCCCTGTGTCCCCAGCCACCACCCTCAGTAGTGTGTCAGTACAGCCATCCCTGGGCCGTGTCATCCATGGGTGCAGTTGACAACTCTAGGCGTGTAGGGCATGTTCCACGGAATGCGTAGCGGACCCCAAGTGCGCAACTTAGTGCAGGGGGCATCTGTGTCTGTCATGTCCGCTAACTGTACCGGAGATCCATGTACTCAATATCCCTTTATTTCTCTCTCCCCCCCCCTTTTTGTTTGTCTTTCTGTGCTTGTGTGCATCAGCATCATCAGGCGGAGGAGAAGTGGCATCGGGGCAGGAGGGAGCTGCATCTCACATGGCCCAGGAGGGCCATGCCACAGAGTCAGACTGGACCAGTGAGACGGAGGGCGAGGGGAGCTCCACGACGGGGACGACTGGAGCCTGCAGCGACACGGACACGTCCTCGGAAGGGGGCTCCCTTGCGGGGGTGGCACCATCCGTGCCCCCCGCCATTACAGGTACAGCCGCCACCCAGCGCACCATCTCCGCCCTCCCAGCAGCCCCTCCGCGTTCGCCCCGTGCCCGCTCTGCCAGGAAGCCGGGCATCTCCTTCGCCCCAGGCACCTCAGGCCCTGCCCCTGTTACCCCCGCTGCCCTCAGTGAGGAGGTCATTGACCTCCTCCGAACGCTCATTGTTGGGCAGACTACCCTTTTGAATGCCATCCAGGGGGTGGAGAGGGAGGTTCATCGCAGCAATGCGTACCTGGAGGGCATTCATTCGGGTCAGGCTGCCCATCAGCGATCGTTCCAGGCTCTGGCCTCAGCACTGACGGCAGCCATTGTCCCTGTCTCCTGCCTGCCTCTACTAACTCCCTCCTCCCAGTCTCCTGTTCCTCTGCCTGTCCCACCCACACCATCAGACCAGCCTGCACACACCTCAACACCCAAGAGAAGCTCATCCAAACATAAGCACCACAGATCACCCAGACATTCACACACGCAACATTCCGATGCAGACATGCCAACAGTCACTACCACCTCTGTGACCCCCACCTCCTCGTCTCCCTCCTCCCTCCCTGTGACGTCTACACTCACACCTCCATTCACCTCACCATCAGCCAGTGTTTCCATCACCAGCACACCCTCCACTCCAGTCCGCACACGTGCAGTCACCATCCCCACTGCCATTTACACGTCCCCTGTGTCCTCTCCCACTGTGTCTGTCACCCCCTCTTCCACACCACACAAACGCAGCCACCCACCCACCCAACAGCCATCCACCTCACGACAGCCTATCCCTCCTGCACCTGCACCCAAAGACAGCAAACGTGACTCACCTACAACCACATCCTCTCCCTCCACTCCCATTCCCACTGTACCTACCACTCTCCATTGTCCCAAGAAGCTCTTCCTCGCCACTACTAACTTCTTTCCTGACCCTGAGCCCCCCCCTCCTTCTCGTCGGGGTAAGAAGAGCACCTCAGCCACCACCAGCCCTGCAGCCCCCTTGACAAGGGTGCAGGGGTATTGGAGCCCGCCAGCCCGCATGTCTGGATCTTCGCCCAGCAGCAAGGGGACAGCCAGCCCACCCCCTGGGAAGAGGAGCAGAAGGCGGAAGGGGCGCCGCAGGAGCCCGCCTTCTACATCCCCCCCGGACACCACCCAGAGACAGTCACCAGCCACAGCTCCAAAGGGAGGCAAGGGCCACAGGCCGACGACTAAGGAGGGCAAGGGCAGCAAGTTGGAGAGGTCAGGCAGCAGGCCTGCTGCCCAGGAGGAGCCCACAACCCCCATAGCCGCTGCCCCGGGAGGAACCGGCACAGCTGCCCCGGGAGAGCCCACCACCCCCATAGCCGCTGCCCAGGGAGGACCCAGCCCAGCTGGCCAGGAGGGCCCCACCACCCACAGCCCAGGTGGGCAGTGAAGGAGCACCATCCCCGCTGCCCAGGAGGGCACCACCAGGCAATTAGCAGTTGGCCATAGACCGTCCGCCGTCTCAAGAACCGCTGAACTGGGCCCCGCCGTCTCAAGAACCGCTGAACTGGGCCCCGCCGTCTCCAGAACCGCTGAACTGGGCCCCGCCGTCTCAAGAACCGCTGAACTGGGCCCTTCAAGGCAAGAACCGCTGAACTGGGCCCCGCCGTCTCAAGAACCGCTGAACTGGGCCCTTCAAGGCAAGAACCGCTGAACTGGGCCCTTCAAGGCAAGAACCGCTGAACTGGGCCCTTCAAGGCAAGAACCGCTGAACTGGGCCCCGCCGTCTCAAGAACCGCTGAACTGGGCCCTTCAAGGCAAGAAGCGCTGAACTGGGCCCCGCCGTCTCAAGAACCGCTGAACTGGGCCCCGCCGTCTCCAGAACCGCTGAACTGGGCCCCGCCGTCTCAAGAACCGCTGAACTGGGCCCTTCAAGGCAAGAACCGCTGAACTGGGCCCTTCAAGGCAAGAACCGCTGAACTGGGCCCTTCAAGGCAAGAACCGCTGAACTGGGCCCCGCCGTCTCAAGAACCGCTGAACTGGGCCCTTCAAGGCAAGAACCGCTGAACTGGGCCCTTCAAGGCAAGAACCGCTGAACTGGGCCCTTCAAGGCAAGAACCGCTGAACTGGGCCCCGCCGTCTCAAGAACCGCTGAACTGGGCCCTTCAAGGCAAGAACCGCTGAACTGGGCCCTTCAAGGCAAGAACCGCTGAACTGGGCCCTTCAAGGCAAGAACCGCTGAACTGGGCCCCGCCGTCTCCAGAACCGCTGAACTGGGCCCCGCCATCTCAAGAACCGCTGAACTGGGCCCTTCAAGGCAAGAACCGCTGAACTGGGCCCTTCAAGGCAAGAACCGCTGAACTGGGCCCCGCCGTCTCAAGAACCGCTGAACTGGGCCCGCCGTCTCCAGAACCGCTGAACTGGGCCCCGCCGTCTCAAGAACCGCTGAACTGGGCCCTTCAAGGCAAGAACCGCTGAACTGGGCCCTTCAAGGCAAGAAGCGCTGAACTGGGCCCTTCAAGGCAAGAACCGCTGAACTGGGCCCTTCAAGGCAAGAACCGCTGAACTGGGCCCTTCAAGGCAAGAACCGCTGAACTGGGCCCCGCCGTCTCAAGAACCGCTGAACTGGGCCCCGCCGTCTCAAGAACCGCTGAACTGGGCCCTTCAGGGCAAGAACCGCTGGCCCTTTGGCAGACGTGGCAGGGCAGGATCTATCTCGGGCAGGGCTGCAGGATGTCCTCTGGCCAACTTGCCTCCTCCAGTGGCAGTGGGGTCTGTTATGGACTGTATGGACTGTGGCTTTGCTCTCCCCAGGATGGCCCAGTGGGCAGGCCACCCACTGTATGGACTGTATGGACTGTGGCTTTGCTCTCCCCAGGATGGCCCAGTGGGCAGGCCACCCACTGTATGGACTGTATGGACTGTGGCTTTGCTCTCCCCAGGATGGCCCAGTGGGCAGGCCACCCACTGTATGGACTGTATGGACTGTGGCTTTGCTCTCCCCAGGATGGCCCAGTGGGCAGGCCACCCACTGTATGGACTGTATGGACTGTGGCTTTGCTCTCCCCAGGATGGCCCAGTGGGCAGGCCACCCACTGTATGGACTGTATGGACTGTGGCTTTGCTCTCCCCAGGATGGCCCAGTGGGCAGGCCACCCACTGTATGGACTGTATGGACTGTGGCTTTGCTCTCCCCAGGATGGCCCAGTGGGCAGGCCACCCACTGTATGGACTGTATGGACTGTGGCTTTGCACTCCCCAGGATGGGCCAGTGGTCATGGAGTCCCCTCGTGGATCTGGCGTCGTGTACTCAAGTGGCTGAGGTGCCCCCCCTTCCCTTCCCCCTGAGGTGCCTGTCCTATTTTCTTTCTGATGCCCCTGCAGTGTTCTCTCCGTGGAGTTCTTGTCGTGGGACTGGGCCTTGCCCCTTTGCACAGGACCCCTGTGATCCACGGACAGTGGTTGGACTACATTTAGTAGCTGTATATATTTTGTACATAGTTTATTTATTTATTTGGATTACTGGTGTCCATATTTCAATATATCTGCCCGTTTATGATCTCTTCTTTTGGTCTTTGCATTATTTCGGAGGGGGGTGGTTTGTGGGTTGTGACAGTGATCTGTGGGAATGCATTGATGTGTGTGTTGTAGTGGGTGTGGGTGGGTGGGTGTGTGCCGGTAATCTTTTCCCTCCCCTGTGTCGTAGGTGCAGTACTCACCGATGTCTTCCGCGCCGCCGGGCGTGCTCCTGGTATATGAGGAGGAATAGGAGTGCGGGGATGACCTGTAACTCTGGCTCCATACTGCCGGAATCTCGCGTGGAGTGCGTAGAGGTGAGCGTTTTCCCGTTCGTAGTCTGTTTCCGCCGTGTTCTTATCGGCGGTGCTCCCGCCCTGGAAAAGGTGGCAGATTGGTGGGTCGTAATAGGGTGGGCGGTACTTTGTCTGCCGCCGGGCTGTTGGCGGGAACCGCCGCGCTGTTTGTTTGTACCGCTGTGGCGGTCGGAGTGTTAAGTTGGCGGGCTGTGTTGGCGGTTCCCGCCAGGGTCAGAATGCCATTTTTAATACCGCCGGTCTGTTCGCGGTCCGACCGCCGCCTCTCCGCCGACCGCCAAGGTCAGAATGAGGGCCTTTGTGTTTTACTTTAAGCATGACTAATATAGCAACATTACTACATGCTGATAGTATACCAACGGAGACTCTAACTTACAAACTCAGCAGGTCCACAACATCCGCCTCACGGCCTATCACATCCGCACAACAGTGCTTCAGCTGCAAAACAGTCCGGTCTACTTCAAATACCTTGGCCATGTGCCACTGCACCTTCTCCTATCTGTCTTTTTGATCTTTTGGGGTATAGCCTTGGCTCACACTACCCCTGGAAGCCACTGTATTTGACAGGCAGTGCATCAGCAGCCACTAACCTCTACCTCAGAATAATTTATCCTTCTACCTGTCAAGGCCGGGCCCTATCCCTCCTTGACACCTTAAACCAAATAGAAAACACCCTTAAACAACAAAGTAGAACTACATTTAAAAAAAAAAAGGACAAACACCTAACAATACAAAGACCAAAACAATTACAGCATATAACACAAAGACACAAAAAGTACACAATATAAAGAAAACAGCTGCCCTCCTTGCCTGGGAGTACAAAGGACTGCACCTGCATCTCTAAAACCCAACCACCAAAGTGACTCAAAGGGCTTGCTGGTTTGCCTCCTGTTCAGAAGTCTTAGGGACATCAAAGACTTCACTCCAACCTGCAACAGTACCTGGACTTTGTTTGCTGCAGGTCTTGCCCTGCCAAGTGGTGCCAATTCAGTCCTGGGCCTTTAGAAGTGGGTGTAAAGTGCTGCAACTGTAAAAATCCACGCATCCCCATCATTGCGCCAGTCGGAACTGACGCATCTTGTTTAATGCCGATGCATCACCACTTCAGGAAACATCACTGGCAGTGACTGTGCATTGCCTACATCTAATGGGGTCAGCAGCAACACATCCCCCATTGCATGGTTTGAAACTGACACATTGCTAGGATCCATGATACATCAACTCAGCTGCGCTTTGCATTACTCCTCGCATCCTCGCTTAACGCTGACGCAACCGCAAACAAAGGTACTGATTTCAGCAGGCCAACACTGGTCATTGTATCTGGCCCACACTTCATCACAGTCAACCTAACTTTTCAGATTTCACCCAGTCTAGCGCAACCAAATAATCCCAGTCGGCATTTTTTGCTTTTAAGCACTATATATGGTGAAATTCTTTAATATTTTGTATTTCTGCTCTTGTTTTGTTCATTGAATTAAGATCTATTTTTCTAACTATGTGGTGTGTGGTGTGTTCACTGTTTTACTGTTTTAAGTGTTACACAAATACTTTCCACATTGCCTCCTAAGTTAAGTCTGCCTGCTCTGTGCCAAGTTATCAGAGGGTGAGCACACATTAAGTTAGGGTGTGTATCTGACTTACCCTCACTAGGATTATGGTTCCTGCTCGGACAGGCTGCATACCTCTGCCAACCAGAAACCCAATTTCTAACACTCACAAATACATTTGACATAATCCCAACTATGAAGTGCTTGGTTACCTACATGGTATGCCATGGTCTTACATAGTTAGTTATCAATTAGCATGTCCAGTTGCTTATTAAAAGTTTCCATTGTATGTTATCTGACATGGATATTTCAGTTTAGAATAATCATCCTTCAGGTATTGTTTTCACCATGGCAAGTTGTCTAGATGAACTGGCACATAGGTATATAAATGTGGCCCTTTTCTGTATGAGACCTAATTATCTTTGAAAGACTGACTTGGTCCAACAGAACTGTACAGTAATGTTACCTCTGTATTGGCCTATATAAGCAAAGTGTGACAATTACTTTGATTAAGTGAGATGCAGCAAACGTAGGCAACTTGCGGCATGTGTGTAATCATCTACTACATTGATGAAAATTGTCAATGTGCCTTATTATGAATGTGTTTTATATGACTTTGAATGTTTTAATGGCTGGAGTATACCTCTCGGTTTCTCTTTTAGTGTGATATATGTGTTTAGAGTACAGATTTATTACATTATGTAATACAACAATTTCAGTGCATGACAGTCATTAATATTTGATGGCCCTTTCACATTTGAGGTCCTAATAAAGTCATCAGCCAACAGATATACTGCCATGTGTGGAACAGATACTTTGGATGTGAAGACTTTGCCTAAAACATTTTGAAATCAAGAGAATTAACATAGATTCCCACCTTGATACACCAACACACACACACACATCCTACAAATATTTGAGGTTGTTCCTTTAATGTTAGCTTCAAAACAATTGCTGGGCGCACAGTTTGTTATTTCCTGTTAGTGCAATTACACTACTTGTGGTTCTGCCAGGTCACATTGTATGACGGGTTACAACACCTTGCACTGCGTATTTTTTCATCCTTCCATTTCTGAATCTGTGAGGTAATCACACAATGGGACATCATTGGCTACAAGTTTGAGACATAATACCACTAGGTGCACATCACACACGATCCAAAGACAAACACAGCGATGGGTAAGCAATGATTCATTTCAAAATAGGCAAAGTATTGGTAATTCTGCTTTCCTTAGCAATGAACAGCCATTCTCGAATCGCTCATTATTGAGACTGTGGTGGAAAATGAGGCATCATGGGCACCTTCCAGGGTATTTTGTCAGAATGTTCTGAAGCATCCCTGATGGTCCACTATTGCTTGAACCTTTATGGAATTATCATGTTTCTGGTTCCTGTATAGGTGTGCAGCGGCTGTAGGGGGCACACATTGCATGTTTGCAATCTATGGCACCAAGCACATGGCGATTCCTGCAGTTTTGAAGAAACCCTTCATTGGTCTCTAATTGCTGTTGAATTGTTTTGGGGAAGAACAGGTATTGTGGGGTCAGTTTAACTGTGACATCCAACACAGATGGGAGAAAGGCAGACAATGCTCACTGGGATATGCCTGCCAATCTTGCTGCTGTAGTTTGGAATGATTCAGAGGCCAAGATACATAGCACAGACATCAGTTTGATGTGTGCTGGCAACTTATGGTTCCTTGTAGTTGCAGTATGGGAACTTGGCCCTACCTTCTCCAGCAGTTCCATGATGTACTCCCTTTTGAACCTGTAAAACTTCTTTCTGAAGTCAGTGAGGGAAATGCGTTTGCAGAAAACACCTTCCTTCCTCCTTTGCTGTCTACTTGGTGGTGGTGGTCTCCCAGCTACTCCTAGTTGCAGTATGACAACCTCCATGGTGTAGGTGAGCTTGCCAAAATGTTCTGTGATGTTTAGGATTTTATACTACAACCACTGCTTCATTTCCTATGCCTGGTTTGCTGATGCACAGCAATTCTGCCGCATTTCTAGCTTTGTGATGTGCCTCTTCATGTTGTGTGATGCAGTGCTAAACTCATAAATAGAACGGTGTTATGGTTGCGTTGGATATTGCGGGGTAAAGCCCACACTGCATTTATTCATTATTGCCTCTTGCAATAATCCAGAGCTTCTAATTTTAACATGGAATGTAGCGGGTCTCGGCAAGAAGCTAGGGGATTCGCAGTGGGCCACTTTCATTAATGACTTCCATGTTTGCTTGTTTCAAGAAACCTGGTCTGTTGGGCAAATTCATAATGATGGATTCTTCTCATATAATATTCCCGCCCAGTTATCAGAGAAGGGCCGAGGCCGTGCTAAAGGGGGATTGCTAATGCTCATTAATAAGGATTTGCAATGTGAGCATCTTTTGTTAAAAACAGATTCAGTGGATCTAATGGGAGCACAATTTACTTTTCATAGAGAATTTAAAATCATTGTTATCAATGTATACGCTAGATCTGTACCAAGGGTTACTGAGTCCCAAATTTTGACACAACTGTCAGAATTTCTTGACTCCTAATGTCCCCCATTCTATCTAATAATAGCAGGTGATCTAAACTGTACCTTTGAACACTCCAATTTGGTTACTGGACTAACAGAAGAGGAAGATGAAATGTGGGGAATCCTGCAGCTAACAGATAATCATCTATGTACCCATCCTCGCGTAGCCCTTCAGTTGGCTTCGCTATGCTTGAGGTATGGGCTGCAGGCTTGCAACGGTCGTACACCATCTGATTTAATAATGGCAGCTACCTTTAAACGTGGGATGTCTTCAAGTATAATTGACTATTTTCTACTTGATGTTAGATTGTGGCCACTATTGAAGGATATGAAGGTGGAATTTCGATGTGAAAGTGATCATAACCCCTTGTTACTATCCATGGATGGGGATGTCTTTTGGAGAACTCTGAACCTAAAACGCACAGTGGTTCCCTCCCATTGTTGAACAACAACCACACTAGGGTTTCTTGGCCAAAGGTTCTGTCAAGCTCCTATGCGATTAGTGGGATTTGCAAACTGTTTATGGATGAGCTAGCAATCTACGCTGACTGCGAAGTTGGTAACATCCCCATTCTGGATATTCATCAAGAAATGTTGAAGGGACTGCAGAGGTTCTTCTATAAAAAATCTTGTGTTAAATTAGGTGTTGATTTCACCAATTACGAGAAAGGGTGGTTTGACCAGGGCTGTAGTAGGGCCAAATCTGAACTAAAAGCTGCCATTAAGACAGGTTGCCTAGCAGAGATTCAACTAGCCAGGCGATCGTATAAAAGGGCTTAAATGGTAGCTAAAACGTCATGGGAAGATGCATTATGGCAGGGCTTGATCCTTGCTACAGACCACAAAAATGATGTGATGTTTTGGGACTTATTGTCCAGAGGGCAAGGAGGAAGCAGGAGGCCTATCAGGAATCACATTCAACCTGAGATTTGGGTAGATCACTTCACCCAACTTTATGCTACCCCCTACAACTCCTTGGCTGGTCATTTTCCAGCATACAACTCATTAACTCCATGGTTGGCTAGCTAGGGGGATTGGTGTGAACCACTTGTTTTCTCTATAGAGGAAACTAAAGTTGCAATAAATTCCTTAAAACCAGGGAAAGCACCAGGGCCTGATAAAATACCAGGCGATCTTTATAAATCAGAAATTTCTATCTGGTCTTGGTACATTAACCTGATTTCAAATAGAATTGCTGCTGACGGTGCAATTCCTAGCACCTGGAAGGGAGCAGAAATAATTCCCATTTTTAAAAAGGGCAACGCAAATTCCCCTGCCAATTACAGACCCATCAGCTTGATTGATAATCTGCAGAAATTTTTTGCCAAACAATTGCTAGAGAGGCTAACTGCTTGGGTTCAAGACCACTAGGCCCTCTCTACGCTACAAGCGGGATTTCGATCTAAAACCAGCACGATTGACCAGGTTTTTAGATTGACACTTCTGTATTGGAAATACGTGGCTCTTGCTAAACAACCTTTATATGTTGTTTTCGTGGACCTTAGAGCTGCCTTCGATCTGGTCTCTAGAGAAAAGTTGTGGGAAGCACTATTTCAGATGGGTGTTCCCATAAACGTAGTTTTTCTTCTTCAGCGGCTACATGCTAATACGTATGCGCAAGTGAAGTGGGGTGCCCAGGGAGAACTGACAGACAAAATCCCTATACGGAGGGGAGTCCGTCAGGGTTGTGTGTTGTTCCCATACTATTCACCTTATTCATTAACAAAGTGGTTCAAATTCTATTCTCTTGTTCCAATGACGCTCCCACCTTGAATGGGCAGAAGATCCCAATATTACTGTTGCCGATGATTTGCTTCTTATTTCTAAGACCCCTTGGGTCTCCAAATCCTTGTGGATGGATTTAAGACTTTCTGTGATGACCACGGTTTGGAATTGAATGCCAATAAAACAAAATTGATGGTGTTAACTTCCGGCTCCGTTCGGAAGTACACCACCAATTTGGATGGGGCCTCATTAAGTAGAGTTAAGACTATAGACTATTTGGGAGTGCGTTTATCAAACAACCTGCACTGGGAGGATCAAATCAATAAAAGCTCGGGGCTTCTCCAGCACAGAGCTGCCGCTCTCCTGCCCTGTTATAAGAATTCCTTATCTAAAGTTGTATCTCCAGCCATTAAAAGTTATTTGGCAAAGGCGCAGGGTGCCGCCGCTTATGGTGCTGAAATATGGGGATTCTCCGATAGCAAACTATTAACAGTAGGAGAAAATAACATTGCTAGGGCTCTACTAGCATGCCCCGTAGTACCCCCTGGTTCCCTATGTTTTTGGACCTAGGCTTTAAACGTATAGCCGACCTCATAGCTTTAAAACCCCTGCTATACTGGGTAAGGATTTGGAATGTCCCTGAGTTTATTGTATATAGAGATTCAGCTCTCAATCTACTAAGGAGGACGAAAGCGGCCACTATTCCATGGGTCAAGCACGTTTCCAATTGGTTTTGTATTCTTGGATTACGAAGGTTTTGGGACGAGCCACACAAGCTGGAAAAATCTGATAAAACTCTTTTGAAGATAGCTTACTGGTTCTATTGAAAAAAACAACCTGATCCACTGTATATCCTATGGCCAGTTGACCAACTCATTTATCGATCTTAAGTTGTATCCCCAATTTGAACCATATCTTGATCTGATTCCCGACTTACTGGGGAAGGGTCTCTATGAACGCTTCTGTTTTGGAAGCCTCCCGCTGTTATCCTTTACCAAAAGCTGGGGCACCACTCCATCTATTGATCTTTGTCCAGCTTGTCTTGGCTGTTTTGAAACTATTGAACATTTTATGTTTTTTTGCCCTGTATATACTGGTGCAAGATCAAAATGGTTACGTCCAACGTGTCGAGATTTGGGTTTGAGCCAGTGTTCTTCAGCTATCAGGATTTTAAAGAGTCATACTTCTAAATCTGTAATCCTCGTGGTTAGCAAGTTCCTTGTGACCACGTGGCGTTTACGACATCGTTTATTGAATGAAATCTTTTAGCCCTGCCATCAACTACCAATTGAAGATATGAATATAGGGATATACCTTCTCTGTTTTTATTATTGTATATATTTATTAAGTCATTAAGCTAGTCGTTTTTATCGTTGTTTTAATTCTGTTATGTATGTATTTTATGCTTTGATGGCCTTTTAGACCGAATAAAGCTTTGCTATTGAATTGCTTGTCGCAGCTAGATTCAGCGCAGCTTTTGCACCTCACAAACCTTAAACAAGCATTGGCATAGCCAATAGCTCTCACGTTTGGGACCTTATAAGTGTTTAGCCAGAGTTATTGGCTTTGCCAAAATCTTTGCACAGCAATGTAGCACATTAAAAGGTGACCAGTGAAAAGGAATGAAACAGATGAGATGGGCAGTGTTAGAAAAAGTAAAATTAAAAAATGTATAGAAGGGCAAAGGGTAAAACCGTAAATAAAAAATAAAAAAAAGAAGTTACAGCAGTGAGCCAAAATCGTGACATGAAATCCTGAATCCTGAGGTGTATGACGAATAACTTCCGATGGGGCATGTTCACAGGTGTGAGGGGGCTGCCTTAATCGCCCATTATACAAGACTGCAGAATGTCTCGTGTCAACAGCTAAGCAGCAGCTCGCAGTGTTTACTCTATGCTCAGCCTCTTTGGCAGGCGGGCCCAGTCCCTTCACAGCCTGCTCTGCTCTTTATCATCTCTGTTCCTGCTGCTGCCTGCCCACGAGGTTATTGCTAGCAGCTACAGACAAACATAGACATATACAGACAAATGCATACGCACAAACATATACACAGGCACACGCAGCAGTCCACGATTGACTATAACCTGCAGTTACGTCATCAAACATGTATATTTTGCTTTTAAAAAACATTTAATGATGTCTTTCTTATACCCAGTGTTTCAAAGGAGATTTGTGTCAGGTTGGCTACACAGATTTCTTTGAAGTGGTGACTGCATAGCTATGTGCGAGGGAAGGAATAGAGCTATATTTATAGCTTGTATTGTGCCATTTCGTGCTTCATGGTGGTAGGTTTCTGTTGGGAGAGAATGTGTTGGCACATTGTTTGGTTAATTTGATTCTTGTGGGGGAAGAGAAACGTGCTACCAGGAGGAGGGAGGGGAGGTGGAAGAGGGCTGAATAGTTTCTTATTGAGTTGTGAAAGGGCATAGCTGTGAAGATTGCTATCACTCTCTTGAACTGCATATGGGTCATGTTTATGAATGTTCAAGTTAAGTCAAGTCAAGTCGATCTTTATTTCGGCTTTGTGGCCATAAAAGAACATGTTAATGTTGCAATACGACAATATAAAACAATAAAACACACAATAAAACAAGTCACATTTTGTTAAACAATCTTTAGCAATTAAAACACCAATAACAGCAATATAAGTAATTGAACCATGTGAATAATAAGATCAAATAACTAAAGTAGGGGAAGACCTGTATAAAAAAAAAAATCTAGGCATAGACCCTATAGATGTAATAAACATACAAGATTGGGGGTTCTATAGCCAATTTTAACATTCACTTTCCAGTCCCTCGCTTTCTTTAATCATAGGGCTAGTACATCCCTGTGCTTAATCAGAAGGAATTATCTTAAAGATCTCTGGCAAAGAGCCCCCTTGAGTGGCCTGTTGGGCATTGCAGCACCGGTCCAATGAGGGGCATGCCCCAGAATGAAGCAAGAAACCTATTTGGGTGTGTGAGGGCCTTTGCTTCTACTTATAGAGGTGCCTAGGTTGACCTGTGTTTACCCTGATGGTCCTAGTGGGACCTATCCCTCATCTAGACTACACTTTCTGCCTAAGCCTCCACAAGTGCAACAGAAATAGAGAGACAACAAAGACAATAAACTGTCTAGTATCAGTCCGTAGTACTCTAAAGGCTGTCCTAAAATTTCATAGCCCCAAACTACGACAAACAGGTAGAATCCATATTCTCCTGACCCCTTGATAGGAAGGGCAAAACAACAAAGCATGTTCAGGTGATTTTACCACCTATGGGCAGAAAGTACAAGAATTGCCCCGTTCACTGGATTAAGTTTTCCACTTGGTGGAGAAAGAACCAAGAGAGAGAGTCCTCAAGAGAAGTTTAAGATATAGACTCTTCGCAAGAGCGGGTTCAATCTCATCAAAAATCTCCTCAAACTGACACGCCACTTTAAACTCCAAAAAAGATGCTGTAAGGAACTCGAATCTGGAAGCGTGCAGATGTAAATTGTCAAAATAACGCCAATATGCACCTTTCAGGTCAGATTTAGACCCTGAGGTAATGGCTGCTGGACAGGACCATAAATGTCCCAACCCAATCTGGCCCAAACGTGCTTTCAAAGACAGAGAATCTTAGCAGCATCATACTGCCCCAACACATCTTCTATGGTCTCACAGAAAGGGGTGAAGTCAGGAGATAACCAGAGCCTCTGCCAATATAGGAGTCCTAACCCAACCAAGTTAGTAACCCGTCTAAGGCCACAATCCGACCTCAGGGGGGCAAGTCGTGTGCTAATGGGAAGGTTGAGTAGACTTCTCAGAAAAAGATTTTCAGATATTTCTAGCGCTCTTGCATCACAGAGGCCCCAAAGATCCCCACCATGTAGGTCTGACATTTATAAATTTCAAGGGCTGGTGACACTAGTCCAAAAGAGGAGGATCAATGAGCCTACAAAATACCTCCAGAATATTGCTCTAGCTTAAGTCTAAGTAGCTCAACATGAGGAGACCAATCAAAGCTTTCAGTGTGCGTAACCCCTAAATAATTGAAAACATGTCCCTCTCCAAAGGCACCCTATTAAAGTTTGGATTAGAAAGAGAAGTCAAACCGTGATTAAAGGCCATAAGTTTTGTATTGCTGTGGTCAATCTTCAGTCCCCTTTGTCAACAGAATAAGTTAAAGCAATCCAAAAGTTTCTGAATCCCCATCAGGGACTTGGATAACAAGAGAGTGTTGTCCGCAAACAAGAGGCCAGGATTCTTAACACCAGAAAGAGTGGGGGCATTGCCTTTGCATAGTGGTAGGTGGGAAATTAGCTCTTTAATATACAGAAGAAAGAGTGTCGGGCCAGCAAGCTCCCGTCTCACTCTCCTATTTACCAGGATGGATTCAGTCAGCTCTCCATTTCGCCCACATCTAACTTGAGCATAATTATGGAGTGTAGTCTGATAACGGTACTCATGAGATAGCCAGGAACTCCCAGCTCTTTAAGGACTGCCCACAAGGTATCTCTGGGGACAAGATCAAAAGAAGACTTAAGGTCCACAAAGATGACGTAGAGTCTACCACCTCCCAGTGTTACATATTTCCAGTATAGCAGTTGTAAACGGAAAATCTGATCAATTGTCCTAACACGGTCTCTGAACCCAGCCAGAAGCGGAGTTAAAACATTTGAGTCAGAGATCCACTCTTTCAGCCTATTCAGACAAAATAGCTTTTGCAAGTTGTCAATAAGACTAATTGGTCTGTAGTTAGATGGTAAGGATCTGGAGCCCTTTTTATGGATTGGAACAATTTCAGCCCCTGCCCAAGTGAGAGGGAGAGATCAGCCATTCATTATGGCACTAAAAACATGGGAGCACCAGACATCTTTATATGATCAAGATAAGTCACCAGGCACCTTGTTCAATCCAGGAGCTTTATTAGGTGTAAAGTCTAGTGCATTATAAATCTCAGAACTGGAGATTTGATGGGTCCAGGATAACTCTATCTCAGTGGGGTGTCCTGCCGGGGGAAAGCAGGTAAATGAGTGCTTGCTGTCCCGGGGCCTCAATAGAATAGGCTACTAGCACTGAACCCTGATCCTCAGTGCCCGAATATAACTTGGAAACATCCTATACCCAGTCTGAGGCAGGAATGTTGCAATCCAGTGGGGTCTGATTACCCAAGGCTCCGTCTGTGACAATCCACCAAAAGGAGTGATAGTCCTTATATTTTTTTTGGGACCCAACATTATGCTCCACTTGGAACGCTCCCAGATTCTCTTGACACTAGCAATGGTGGCTTTACAATGTAATCTAGCCTCCCGAATTCTCTAGAACCAGAATAAATAGCTTGAGAGAGAACGACAGAGCTTAATGACATGACATGCTCTTGAAAGCCAAGGGACCTCATTGTTCCTCTTGTGTATAGACCTAGAGACTGTAAAAAAGAGTTATTTTAAGAAGGGAAACATAGTATTATGAATATTGCTCAGTCTCGCCACACCATCTGGAGAGCCGAGGGGCATAACTTCACTTACCACTGTGGAGAGGCTTTTAGAGACAACTTCAGAAACTTTCCACAGGCTTAGTGCTGAGCTTATCACAGTGCTCCACTTTAGCCTTTGCCGGTTATTAGAAGGAATCGACCTGCGATCAAGTGGTTTATCAGTGCTCAACAAAATACCACCTAAAGCTGCTGCTGTTAGGTCCAAAACATTGTGGTCCCTATCCTGTCTGGGAATTACGTTCATATCAGCCAGTTGGTGCCAGAGTTGATAGTCAAGAAGTATATAATCGATAAGGCTGGTACAATGTGGTCAATGGCACATGTAGAGTCCCTCCCGGTCGGACTTGGATCTCCCATTGCATGCCGAAGGCTATGCCCAAATTTAAATGCATTTAGGGGAGAACAACAGAGGACCACCTTTTAACTGGGGGAAGAGAAAGGGCAGGGGCTCCCCAACGCTGATCCTCTTTGCCAACAGTGGAATTCTGCATAACGGCCAAATGTTCAAATCTACTATTAAAATCACTTGCAACGATTTTAAAAGAGCCCGGTGGAAGATCAGCTATATGCCAACTAATTAAATGAATGACATGCAGCTCAGCAGCCCTGGCTGGGGGTCTCCAATTCACATTATAGATGTAAAATACAATACCAGAAGGAAAGGATAAACATAAAATATCAGGGCAGCCTATATCGCTCACTTTGAGGTTACAGCATAACGTGATCTTAATCCAAATTGTTAACCCCCAAATGGACTACCCTCCCAGAAGTTGTAGTTGGAAAAGGAAAGCTGGTAAACCTGGCACATTGTTGCTCTGCTACAGACCAAATCTATTGAAATAAACATATGTTGAATGAATCAATAAACAAGCCCTAACTTGGGCAGTCAGGCTTAGAGGCTAGGCCTGCAATATTCCATGATGCAAATTTGGTATAGCAGGGTGGAGATATAGCAATATCGCCCTGTGCCACAGGCTCAACCACTGGGATAGAGTTGATCTCGGGGGCGGCTGCCTAACAGTCACAGCAATATAGTGACTAATTTGGGCGCACTGACGTCAGGGGCCAGATGAATTAACAAGGGTACTGGCTTTGTCTGTTTGTGCAAACCTCTTGCTCATTTTGTCTCCAAAGGGCCACAACCCTCAAGGTAGGATTAGGTGGCTTGAGTCCCACATCACTATGCACCAAGACCAACAACAAAACGCCCCATATATCCTCATATGTCCTCACAGAGGAGAGTGGACCATTCACAAACACAAAGGAATTCTCTAGGAATAAGTAGCCTCCCTCAGTTAGTGCGGAAAAAACTTGTATCAGGAGAACCACCTGTAGCTGCCCTGAAAATGTCCACTGGAGAGGGGGCCAGACACTTACCAGTTTGAGCACAACTGCTGTTTCTCCAAAGAATAGCAATGTCAGAGGGGTGGCCCAGCCTCGGCTGGCCCCAGATGGGCACAGATGGACCTGCTCTTGGCTCGGGCACATTGCCGGGCTCAACCTCTGGTGTGTCCTGTGAGCGTCCTGTGCAGCGGGAGTGAAAACACACTTTAAGTGCATCAGGTGGGCGTCTCAGGTGAAGTGAAGTGAAGGCTACGGGATGAAGTCCCACCCCAGCCAGTGCAACAACAATGCCCTTTGCAGCGGAAGTGAAACTGCGCTTTAAGAGCCTCAGACAACCCATTTCAGGTGAGGTGAAGTGAAGGCTGGGGGATGTAATCCCACCCAGCCGGTGCAGCAGCAAGGTCCTGTGCAGGGGGAGTGAAACTGTGCTGTAAGTGCATCAGGAGGCCCCCCTGCAGGCACTACAGGTGAAGTGAAGGCTGAGGGATGAAGTCCTACCCCATCTGGTGCAGCAGCAATGTCCCCATGTGAACATTCTGTGAATTTGTGTCAATGCGTGCGGTAGAAAAGATGAAAACATGATCCATGTTTAATGTAAAAGTTTAAATAAATAAATGGATACTTTTAGCAAAGGCGCAAACACGAAGTTGGATGAAAAGAGTAAGAGTACTTGCTTGTAATTTCAAACTTACATTCTGCAGTTTATTTGTGCAAATTGAATATGCAAGTAGGGAAGGGAACAGCAATGTGCTCTGGTTTCAACCTTATCAAAACATGTACCTCTCTGGTTCTCTTTAGTGCATATAATGAGGAGGTAGGGCTGACAGGGTGTTCAGTCTGCACTGACCTATTCAACTTTAGCTTCAAAATCTGGCACTTATCGAGAACGCGAGAGCGTACCTGCACTTACCAAGCAGCAGAGTATTCCCTTTGCAGCAGCTCTGATTGGAGCATAACAGCTGGTCTTTTCTGACTTGAAAGGAGGTGGGAGGGCCAAATGCTGCAATAAAATGTAAGCAACTAAAGATCTGAAGCACCCACAGTGTAACACGAGCAGCAGGAAAGAAATAAAGAAGTATTCCCTCAAACAAAGAGTTAAAGGACCACAGCGTAAATATACTGTACTTAGTCCCTGCTCCATGGGAGGAGCGAAAGAGAAAAAAGAGGGACAAAGAGGCAGGATTGACCACTAACAAGCAAGGATTTTTTTAAAGTACACTAGAACAAACAAATTAAATGTCTTTAAGCCTACAAGAGAAGTATACTAAAGTATACAAGAGCCTTATCTGTTAAAGGCTGTTAGAAACTTCTGGTTCTGCAATGTCAAAGGGCCCATGTAAGGAAAACGTATGCCATACGGTTGAAACAATTATGACTTTTTCTAGAAGTGTTTTTGGATTATGAAGCTACCACTTTTTCTCTATTAATGCACTGTGCACTTAGGGTATTGGACTATTTTGCACTTTATTGAGAAGAGAGAATTGCGTATTTGTTTGAGTACATCTTGAGGGCCAATACATAGCCCACTTAGACGTAATATAAGCT
The DNA here is from genome assembly GCF_031143425.1 of Pleurodeles waltl. Classification (NCBI taxonomy): domain Eukaryota; kingdom Metazoa; phylum Chordata; class Amphibia; order Caudata; family Salamandridae; genus Pleurodeles; species Pleurodeles waltl. Next base: position 515,673,219 of record NC_090448.1, read on the forward strand.
TTTCCAGAGTTTTAAAGTTTCATTCAGTTTGCAAGCACAATTTAGCCTATATTGACATGTGAATAGTTTGAAAATATTGTTTTAAATATTGTTATGGTGTTTTTATAACACAACAGATTGTGGTTAGTAAATTGCAGAACCAGCTAGAACCACCAGGGGTAAGAGTAGACTATGGAATTAGTAGACATAATTCAAGAGCCCAGTTTTTGCCATTTTGTGACTAAAAAGATGAAGGATGCGGCAAGTTTCAATATTACAAACTAGCATAACGACAAAGGCAAATTACATCAAATGAGCTTTGATATGATAACGGCATCTTAGCAAATTACAATACATTACAAGAAAGTCTGCCAACCTTACAACATATTCCGCAGCATCATTCCGATATGCTCCACTCGCAACCAGGGTAACCCACATTTCCCTGCATTCACAATTCTCTCCTATCTGCAGAATTTTCGCCCAGCATGTACTTGCCTCTCAACATTTGCACGGTTCTCCTAATATGTGCTCACAGCCTCACATGTGTATTAGTGTCCCATTGTCTGAACTATTACTCCTGTGAGCTCAACTCACCCACTGGGTGTACCCCTCTCTGTGTGTCTATTATTCTCACCCTGTGTAGGATTGTGGTGTACATTTGTACACATTGCTATTAAATGTGAATGAAAGTGCGTGTTGCCGATCGCTGACTCAAGTCTCTCTTGAAATGCACTGCCTAGAAGGGGTGTCTAGTTGGAGACCTTGACACGAAGCTCACCAGTTCATGAACTTGATAGCTCTGCCAGTGGTGGCCGGCAGCTTTAGGAGGGAGGGGGGGCGGGAGGGATACACACACACACACACTCATTCTTTCACACACAGACACACACGCACGCATGCACATCCATTAACAACACTCATACCATTCAAACATGCACACAGGCACCAAACATTAATTTTAAAAGATCGCACACACTCATTTTTTCACACACACACGCACGCACGCACGCACATCCATTAACAACACCCATAACACTCAAACATGCACATGCGCACCAAACATTCAATTTAAAACATCACACACATACACACACACAGATACCTTCAGGTCCCAGGAGTGTTGGGACTGCTGCCTTCCCTCATTGGCTGACTTTAGGTCAGCCAATGAGGGAAGGCAGCAGTCCCAGCCTCGTCACAGAGTGGGATGGGGTCAGTGAGACTGCTGACCCCACCCCACTCTGTGACAAAGTGTCACTGATTGACACGCGCCCTGGGCACTTCAGGGCTTAAACCTGAAGCGCCCAGGGGGAGTGTCAATTGGTGACGCTTTCCTCGTCACCCAGGGGAAGGCCTTGAGTCACCTTTGCTGAGCCGAGGAGGTCACGCCCATAGGAGCTGTGACCTCCTCAGCCTAGGCAAAGTTCAGCTCAGGCAGCCAGGAGTGTGCGCAAATCAGGAATGTCTGCTCCTGGCTGCCTGACCTGAACATGGAGAGTGTCTGTCAGGCTGACTTTTGTTCAGCCTGACAGACACTCTTCATGAGGGGCAAAAGGTGGGGGGGCGTGGCCTCTCCGCCCTAAGGGACCGGCCGCCACTGAGCTCTGCTGAGTTTCCACTTTAATTAAAATCTGCCAGTTACTCTGATTCATTAAATTAGGTGTACGGGAGTAACCTGGTGTGAAGAGGGTTTGGGTGCCTGGATGCAATCTTTCTTATTAGTATAGCATGTATTTATAGGTTGTTACCTCCTTTTTGTACAAATCTGCACTCGGGTGAGATTTGCACATGCACAATTCTCCAGTATGTGATTTTCTGCCCATGCACCATTTACCCTATAGTTACCAGTCTAACATATATAGCACGCTCGCCTTATGCACATCTTCCCCCCAACAATCACCCCTCTCCCATGTATGCATTATTCTCAGGTGCAAAATTATGCTTCTGGCACACGTTCTCACCAATCTGTACTATGTCTCCCTGTAATCCCTTCTCTCCCATGTGCAACCTTCTGCTCTCTGTAATCAATATTCAGTCCCGTTTAAGGGGCATCATAGTGTCAATAATGAGGTGTGTTTACAGCTTTATACACCCCTGAAGGGCAAGTATGTGTTTTGTTTGGGGGTCGGATAACAGAAACCGAAAGGAGACATATCAATAATCCTTGGTGTGTTAAAATAAAGAATAGCTTCTGGTAGTGGCATCGTTGCGGCAAAAGTATATTATTCGTGATCCAAGCCTCAAGGTGTCAGACATGGTCATAGCTGAGGCCAAGTGGAGGAATAATACAGACTGGAGCCAGTGTAATCTTAAGGACTTCTGGGGCCCCAAGCAAAGCAAACTTTAGGGCCCCTGTCCAGAACAGCTTTGTATTTTATTGCCCATTTTATGCCAGTTTAAGATGCACAATGTCAAATATTTTGAATATTACATTAACGGTTGAAGCCCGACTCACAAAGGTAAACTTAGACCAAAGGTCTAAGTTTAGACCAAGGCCCTGATTCACAAAGGTAAACCTAGACCAAAAGTCGAAGTTTAGACCTAAAGTCCAACTATAATCGTAGTAAAGTTAAACTTTTGGTCTAAGTTTAGCCTTTTGGTGTAAGTAAAGTTAGACTTTTGGTCAAAATGTAGACCAAAAGTCTAACTTTACTACCAGTAAAGTTGGACTTTAGGTCTAAACAGAGACTTTTGGTCTAAGTTTACCTTTGTGAATCGGGCCCCAAAAGTCTAAGTTTAGATCTAAAATCTAACTTTACTCACAGTAACGTTAGACTTTTGATCTAAGTTTAGACTCTTGGTCTAAGTTTAAACCAAAAGTGTAAATTTAGACCAAAAGTCTAACTTTACTCATAGTAAAGTTAGATTTATTGTCTAAGTTTAGACTTTTAGTCTAGGTTTGTGAATAAAGTTAGACTTTAGGTCTAAACTTAGACTTCTGGTGTTAGTTTACCTGTGTGAATCGGGCCCTGAGATGAAGAAATAGACACATGTGAGATAGAAAGTTCACATTCCAAATAGGGCCCCTTTGAAAGTGGGAGTAGTGGGCAATTGACCACTTTGCACATGCCTTAAAACATCTCTGACTGGAGGCGAGTTGGACAAAGGACTCTCCACCTACCACTGCAAAAAGTGGAAGCATCAATGTTTGTGATTATACAAAGATTGAATAATGAAAGGTCTACCACCATTGGCGAGCCCGCTGAAGAAAAGGTCTAACACCATTGGCAAACCAAATATTGTTATTTCTACCACATCAACAGAGAATTCATTGGGATTTGTAAAATGAGAAGAGCGGAGACCACCTTATGAAGCTAAATTTATGTATATTGGATTGGAACCCTGAATCTTTAGTCTGAATTGTGACAATTACAAATCACTTTATGATTGTGAGAGCTCTTCCATCTGACGATGAGATGGTAATGGACTATGAAGGAACTACTGCCACAAATATGGTGGAAAAAGGAATATAATCTGGTCTAGGTCCTGAAGAGAGTGTTTAGAAAGTAACAATTCCACCAAAACATGTGTTTACCATCACCATCTTGAGTTATGACTTAACCATTGCTAAATTAAAAGAGGATGTGCTCTATGTTAGGCCAATAACAGAATCAGGGGGAAAGTGTGTGTTTTGTGAGAAGTGTGCATAGGAGTGGATAAGGTGTATATGGGAAGGTTTCCAGTGGAAGTGGGGTTTGTGACCAACTGAGTTAAGTAATTCTATGTATATAAAATGAATAAATATTGATGGTGTTTTGTAAAGCTATGTGCAAGTGATGAATTTATTAATGAACCTTGTGAAAAAGACAAAAATAATGAGAAACTAAATACATTGTTAAAAAGTGAATGAGGACTGTAATATGTCATTATTATTTCTGTGTATAAGAAATACAGGCTAAGCAGGAATGTTGACTATTGATAGAGTTGCTATTCCCCCCTTTGACAATCTTAAAATGTTATTTGTTTTGGGGATGGCCATTATGTTTAGCATTTTTCAGACAACCATTCCAGCTTTTGACACAGACTTTTTCTTCTGGGGCTTATTTGTGCAAGGTGTAGCACTTATTCCAAAATTGTGCAAATGGACGAAAGAGAAATAAAACAGGATGAGCAGAATGGTAAGAAATGTTGTGCAAATGCACATGGTGGCATTTCATAGGCATAATGCAATCCTAAATCAATAGTCTACCAAATTATTTATCTGAATTTAACTTCACAAAATCGGCTACCAAGATATTGTCAAGGTCAGCAGATGTGTTGCTAAGAATAGTATAGCTATACCTTCCTACATTTATGCTTACCTTGATGATATATTGGTAGTCGATATTGTGGTTACAACAGTGGAAACCTTTGACCAGTTGCCTGACTGACTGTGTCTTTGGTCAGGGTACTTCAGACTGTCCTCTCCATTTAGGGTGGTTGTTCTGTAGTATTTTTGTACTGTTTTGGAAGCAGAGAGAAGCCTGGTGGTGCCAAACAGGAACCAAATAAATGACACCCACACGCTAGGAGAAAACTCCCTGCATGTCAAGGACATTCTTTATTTTTTTCAAAAAAACAAACGTCCTCCTAGATCAGACTCAGGAAAAAGGAGAGAACATGGCGGCCTTTTAGAGACTGGTTGCGGCGCTGCGCAGGCGAGCGGAACTTCGCTTACCTTCCCGCACAGAGAGGAGCGGCTTTGATGGCCCGGGAACACCAAGCGGAGTAGCGGTCCTGTGCAGGGCGAGGAGAAAAGGAAACCGGATTGTTTCCCCCCCCCCCACATGAGAGGCAGTGGGCTCTGGGTAAGCCGCGCTGTGGAAGAACACAGTGAAGCAACACTGGATGGACGAGCATGCAACGGGGAGCACGCTGGAGTTGAGCTGCCCTGGAAGGGAGGAAGGTGTGCAGGCTCACTTCCACGGTCACGCTGATGGGGTCGAGTGGAGGCGGCAGTGGCAGAGGCAGCACCAGCGAGGAGACATTAGCATCTCCTCGTGAACACTTGGCTCTTTGATTGGCGACGGTGCACCAGAAAGGCAGAATGGAGGACACACAGATGTTAATGGAGGTCTTGGGTGGCCGGGGGGGGCTGGCTCTCAGAATGTAAAAGCGCGGAAGCTGGAAAAGTACTCATTGAGGGCCTCAGTCAGGGCAAGAGGATCTCTTGATAAGGCTTGGGGGCAGGGTTGCCAGAGTGACCACATAGAGGGAATCCCTAAAAAAATAAGAGCTACCAAGAATCGAAAGAGTGATGTAGTGGCACCAGGGAGGAAAAAAGTAACTTCAGCACAAGGCAAGGAACAACAAAAAACAACCCCCTCTCTTAGGACCTTTTTTAATGCTCAGGGGGACCTTTCTGAGGACTGTACCACCCCCACCCCTCTTACATTCTAGGGACAGCCCAGTCAGGACATGGAAGATGACAACAGAGGGTTGAAGACAGACCTGATGCCACAAGCCCCAAACCTGTACCAAGGTCTGGTGGAAACCGGAGGGGGGGAATGTGATGATCAGAACCCAACCAGGTTAAGTGCGACAGAGGCACAATGGTTGCTACCTTCCAATCAGGAGCCTCCAGAGGGAGGAGAAAAAAAAGATTCAAACCCCCAGAAGTCCACAAAACCTCTGGGTACGCATATGGGCGGTGACGGTTCTCGTGCCCCACAGGCCCATTCTTTGGAACAGTTACTACAGTCCCTAGCAGAGGAGGTCAGAAAGGGTTTCTTTGTATCTCAGACTAATCAGAAAGAGATACAGGAAGTGTGTGAAGGACTAGCAAATAAGCTGGATGTGCCGACAAAAAGAACACAGGCCCTATAAGTCTTGGTTGAATAATTATTCGAATCTATGTCCAGGGACAGACAGGAAGTAGACAAGTTGAAGAAAAAATACAAAGAGAGCCTGGACAGGCTTGAATCCCTGGAGAATAACGTGAGGAGAAACAATTTCAGACTAATTAATGTTCCGGAAGGGAAAGAAGGAGAGGACATTAAGACACTAGTAGTTGAGTTACTTATCCAGAGTGGCACTTGGGAGGACCCAGAGGACATGCTGGTTAAAGACATTCAGAGAGTGCATTGAGATCGGAAGTCTGTAAACAAGAATAAGCCCAAAAGGATTCTTGTGAGCTTTCTCAAATACTCCATCAAAGAGAAGATATTGACTAAGGCGTTAAAGCAGGGTATGCTTAGTGATAAAGACTGTACTTTCGAAATAAGGTCAGATATCTCCCATACTACCCTAAACAAACAGTGGGAGTTAGTAAAGAGGCTGGATGAATTTAAGAAACCAGGTGGCACAGCACAGCTGAAATTCCCAGCTACCTCGAAAGTCATGATGAATAACAAAATGTATAACATAAAGGACTGGGAGGAGGCTGATAATTTACTAGAGACATTAAGAAATAAGTTATAAGTAACCATTCAGGATAGAAGTGTGGTGTAGGCTTCCCGGCCCTGAAGAAATTATATGCAACCAAGATTTTCTTATTATATTTAATTCTTCTTCTCTTTTTTGTGCTTAGAAAGCCTGATAGTGCCTAAGGGCTATTAAAGCCAAGATGGAGCAGAGTAGGATTCTCCAGAGAGGGGGGACTTTTGGGTAAAGAGGGGTGGAGGGGAGCACCAGATGAGGATCATTAGGAGAAAAAAAGGGAAACAATGGTGTGCCTCAGAATATTTTGGGATCCTCATGAATCTGTAGCAGCACTTGATGTTGAAAATAATATGCTAGAATTTCACGGAAAGCCAAGGAATCAAAGATGATGCACAAAATGAGAGAGTTTCAGGCTTTATTCTCAACCGTTAACGGTCTTCGAGTAAGTCCCAGGAGAGATAACGTCCTTTAATATGCCTCAGCTCAGATAATAGTTCTACAGGAGACCTCACAAGTAAATAATCCTCTGACATTTTCAAATCCCAGAGATGAGTGAAGCACTTGGCATGTACAGATCACACTGCCGCACGAGGGGGGTCTTGATTTTGATTAAGAATCAGCTAAACGCCTCCATAGTGAATTATAAATCAGACAAGAAACATAGGTGGGTCATAGCAAACATTCAAATTAACGAGAGGGTTAACACGCTGGCAGGATACTATGGCCCTAACGTAGATGATATAGAACCACTGCAAGGATTATGTCGAGAATCAGTAGATACCCCATACCCAATAACAATCTCAGGTGATTTTAATGTAGTACTAGATAATTCTCTGGACAAATCAAACAAGAGTAGAGCTCAAAGCTGCCCAAACTCACAGATATATGTTAGATCTATAAAGAAACATTTAGCGGTTTTGTATATTTGGCGTAAAAATCATGGCCTGGAGCAAGGACACACGTTCCATTACAAAAAGTATAAACATCATTCAAGAATAGATTACTTTTTCTAGATATATCACTTAAAGCAGAAGTAATAGACATTCTGCACATAGCAACCCACTTGTCTGACCATGCGGTAGTTCTCTTGAAGTTGAAATGTAATCATATTAACCAAATAAAGAGGTGGACCCTAGATCACTCACTCCTGGAAGATCAAGAAGTGATAGAAGCTCTAAGGGCAAAGACCAGTGGGTTTTTCTAAATCAGTACCAATTCTGTGGCACCCCATGTGGTCTGGGACTCCTTTAAAGCCGTTATAAGGGGTATTCTGATTAATCTTTCAGTGCAAAAGAATAGGGAGTACAGGAGGACGCTTCAGGAATCTGAACATGCCATCTCTTCTTAGAGGGGATGTTAGAATCACAGGTGCAGGAAGCGGAGAGGGAAGCCTTGCTGGAAGAGATCACGGCACAAAAGGCCATCTTAGCCACTGCTGTAGAAGCAAAGGGTTAAGGCTAGATGCGAGGCAAGCAAACTAGCACATTTTGATTACAGTGAAAGCACTGGGAAACTCCTGGCATGGAAAATCAAGACAAACTTGATCAGAAATGAGGTGAGGGAAATCAAATGTAACACCACTGGCAAAAAATTAGAGGCAACCACAGAGGTACAGCACTTTTTTGAGGGTTTATATACTGAATATCAAGCAACAACAGAACTTTAAAGATCTGAATGGTTGAAAGGGCTGCAGGTTAACAAACTCACAGAGTGGGAGAAGGAAGAGATGATAATAACATCGGAGGACATGTCGCAGGCTATCAGTAAGGGCAAAAAAGAGAAGGCAGCAGGACTAGATGGGTTGCCAAATAAATTATATCAATGCGTGAAAGAAGTTATTAAACCTACTTTAATGCATTTATTCGATGGCATTTTCAGAGGCGATATCCCCCTTCCAAAATCATGGGATGAGGCTGTGATCACCTTGATATTATATAACCAAGTAAAGATCCCACGATGTGCGAATCATACAGACCAATCCCTCTGCTAAATAACAACTTTAAAATTATTTTCAAATATTCTGTCAAAAAGGTTGGGCAATGTGACAGGGCAACTGATTGAGGAAGACCATAAGGGTTTTCTTAAGGGGAGATACATGCATGAGCTATCTCATGAACTAATTGGATCTATAGAGTTGGCAACTGCCAATAATAACACTCTTGCTATAATCACCTTAGACGCCACTAAGGCCTTTGATAGGGTCAATTGGGTGTATTTAAATTTTATCTTGATGCACTGCAATTTTGGTGAAAATTTTCACAGGGTCCTTAAGGACATTTACAAAATCCCCACAGTTAGAATACTGCTAAACGGTCATTTAATTACGGCTTTTAGGATTACTAATGGGATCAGGTTACTATTTAATTTATATATTGAGCTGCTTGCAGAGAAAATCAGGAGGGACCCATCTATTAAAACTTTCTTATATGCAGGTTAGGAAAATAAAATATCATTATATGCTGATGATATAATGGTCTACACAAGTAACTGGGGTTCCACTTTGGAAAGCTTAGATTGCTTGACATTGGAGTTTGGGAAGGTCTCGGACACGCAGTCAATATGTCTAAAACTGATATTATGACCTGTAATATTGAGGAGGTGCATAATTTAAATAAAAACAAATTAAAACATCTGGGCATTAGTATTCGTAATAGCATGGAAGAGATTGGCGAGGCAAATTTTAATAGCGTCATGAAAGAGGTTAACAAGTCGCTCCTAAGCTGGGCTCCTCTTCCGTTATCTTTGTACGGAAGAAAAAGTTCACCTTTCTCTTCAACATGATACCCCTGCACTTCAAGAAGACTTAGATACACAAGTTGCAAGGGTAAAAAGATTATTTTATTTGGGTGTCCAAAGGAGATAGAATTGCTAGGAAGAAGTTGAGAAAGAAATATGATAAGGAGGGAATAGAGCTTCCAGATATCCAGCTGTACGCCTGGCCTTTCAGTTAAAAAACACGAAGGACTTACTATCTGGGGCTGATGGAAACCTGTTAAGGGACACTATGCTGAAGGGTGTGGTAGGAGGTGGATTGAAACTAATGTACAAATTCGGACGTCCCAGATTCTACAAGAAAGTGAGATTAAAACTTTTGTAGGCGGCCGCTCAGTTATGGGCCCATATACGGAAAACAATGAACTTAACATTCTATAGTAAATATGCCCTCATGTGGGATTCCCCAGGAACACCAGAATGTCTAAAAGACAGTCTAGCACTCCCCCTGAGGGATGCAGGCATTACAGAATGAGGGCAGCTTCTTCAAGATGGGAAAATACCCTTGTGGGAGGAACTTGCGGCTAAAACCCCGGGGGCCCTATCAAAATTGAAATATTATCAGTTGCAGAGCTGGGCCCGATCCTTACATGAGGAGGTAACGGACACAAACAAGCTGGAGGAGGAGATGGCTAAAGGCCTAATCTGGAAGAAGGAAGTGGCAGTTTATTATAGCTTACTTTTAGACGCCTTAAACCAGGACAAGGACCCCGCAATTTCTACATGGGGGGATGTGTTTCCATATGAAGACATCTCTCAATTGTGGCTGACGTCTTGGCGTTTAATATATAAAATGGCAAAACCAGTGTACTTAAGAAGGAACCACCACTTTACTCTTCATAAGACATACTATACTCCCAAGAAATTAGCAAACTTAAGAGAAGTGGAAATCCCGGGCTGTAAGGCAGATGATCTACATATGTTTTTTCTCTGCCCTCATATCCAGATTTTTTGGACAGGAGTCAGCAGTGTGGTAAAGGATATTTTTTACTTGCAGATAGACACAGGTCCAGAACTGGTCTTTTTCAAATGGACACCTAAAGTAAGCAGCTTAAAAAGATATAAACTAAAATTGCTGTTTTATCTGGTGCCACTGTGTAGAAGGGAAATATGTAGGCAATAGACATCTTTAAAGGCTCCTACTAAGTTGTTGAATGCAGTAACCTACGATGCAAGATAGACTCTAGCTGTACCCATGCAAAAAAGGCCAGGATGATGTGAACTACTTGGTTAAGGTGGTTGGAGGAAAGGCGGGAGATGGTTCTGATATGGCTTTTGTGAGGCAAACTGTGCGATGATTAGGACCATATTGGAACAAGAAATGGTTTTAACCTTGTCCGTTTTGAGCTTCTTGTTTTTGCGAACCTCAATCTTCCTAGGGCCGTTTCTTACACAAACAGGGGAAGATCTTGGTGATCAGTATGGAAGTATACAAGTCAAATGAGAACACCCAAAAAAAAAAATCAGCTTTGGAAGGCTGCATTATACATGGTGTCTTCACAGCAAAGAACACATCCCTTCAGGGGAGCTGCCAAGATGGTAGCTACTATGAAGGCACACAGTTGTCCACCAGAAAGGGGGAGATTACTAAGTATGGTGTTCTGTAGTCCACAAGGACAGAGGAGTGTCCCTCCGGTGCCCTAGCATAAAGGAGTACAGCTTGCCATACCCTAAATTAGGCTGATTATCTTTATTGTGAATTTGCATTCAGTCTTGGAGATGTTAAAACCTTGTATAAGCCTAAAACCTATGTGTGACTTCTAGCATTAGTTTCTGCAGTAGTCCCAGCATCAGCAAGCAACAACTACAGTGCACTGGTATGTTACCAGGTGCAGACAGACCATACTACAACATGCTATACTTTAGAAAGTGCTAAAAAACTGATATAGATGCTATGTCCTAATGTCAACCATGTATTACATACATGAATGCCCTTCCTATTGCCTTGTTATTCCGTAAAACACTTGTATCAGAAAACACTGGAGGAGCCGCCATGATTCACAGAAAACACTGTTTTGGAAACAAATATTAACTTAATTGGTTTCCACTTCCAACTGCTTGGATGTAGAAGATAAAACCTCACCCTCTAAATCTATGTGGCTAAAGTATTGAGCTCCTGCGATTGCTCACATGCACTCCTATGCAGAGGCAAGGCTAAAGGCCTTGAGAAATGATTTATCATCAGTTCAGGCTGAACTTAAATGTCCTAAATCGCCACATATAGTGGTGAGGCAAACTTCAATAAGCCCAACTACAATCAAGTTTAAAAAAATTAAATACATTTCACCGATTTTCTTTTTATGGTGGCAACATTACGCAACTAAAATCTAAAAGGCTCTGACCTACTAAGGTCCAGGAGGAATCTCAAACTCTGAATATATATCTTGTTCTAAAAGTGCTCAAGTTTCTTTTCCGGACCTGTACTGGTTCATGTGTTTATTCACATCTTAGTTAACTATTTAACTATTCAACAACTGGTTCTTGCGGGTCTTTGCATACATATATGAAACACGTATTTATTTATTAGAAGCTTTTTATAGACGTTGTCAACTGAGTAGTTATAGAAGTGCATTACATAGAACAAAACAGAAGCACACATTTATAGTGTCAACGCGTCCCTTTATGATAATTTATTACACATCAGGACTCGTTTCAGGACAATGAATCTTTTGACCCAGTTGAGAGACACCTTAGGACGAGATAGCTAATGAATATGTCAATCAATACATCAATAATGTCATCAATATTTACCATACCAATACATTTCACTTTAGTCAAAGTCATCAATTAATTCAAACACTACCATGACCTTGCAGTCATGAATAACCACACCAGTTTAGTAGAATTTTATGAAGTTTTATTCCCTATTGATTACAATTCTATTAGCAGATGCATCAATCTCAAAACCAAGAAACATAATAGCATAGTCACGATATGGCAACTTTGGTAAGATTTCATCAAGGCGAGAATCATAAACATCAAAACATAACACGGCGTAAACATAGATCAATTTAGCAGAGTGACAATAACGCATTAATTCAACAAAGCATAGTTTCGGTTGTTTGTCTATTTGTGTCAGTTTAGTGAACACCTGTCCTAACCGCTGATTAGCATTGGCATGTTGGGCTTCATGCAAACCAATTTAGAACACCAATTTGGAAAACACCTAACTATGGTCCCTGTCAAAAGCAAGCAGTTGGTACCTAGAAAGGAAAAGCAAACAGACAAATCACAATTGTATTGTCATAGTTACCCTCCAAAGTTTAGTTCAGCGCACAGGCTCAGTCTTCGTCTTCAGGACATCAGTCAAATTGCCATCAGTCAGAACTTAGCCCCAGGGATAAAATGGGCACTTCCCTCATAAGGAGGTAAAGTGTAAAATGGACAAATCTAGGGGCGAGGATGTTTTTGAACAAACCAACAAGTCACCAAACAGAGTGACAGAGTTTCTGGATAAAATCAATAGCATTCCCTAACCCACCTCCATGGCTCCCCGTGTCATGGGTTTTTATCCCTTTTTCGTTGTACATTCCCCCAAAATTCTACTGGACATTTGTTATACCCCACTATCTTTAACCTATCAGGAAACACATTAGGTCACCTAACTTTCACCCCATATTATTTTACAAGTCTTTGATTGGTTCTTCCCTTCGATGTCTTCAGAGGTGGCACGTCAAGTATGATTTCATCTTTCTGTAATTCTTTGAACATCTTTTGGTCAGTAGCTCCATTGTCTTCACCGGTTTGAATTACCTTGTACGTTACATTAATCTACACTGTTTAATTTTGTTTTAACATCACCCTACAAGCAATGAAAAATTCATGGGAACGGATCTAGCATGGTTACATTCGTTTTCTAGGTTGGAAAAAAAAAAAGGTAATGTCCTTTTGTGAGTCAGCATACTGCAAGATAAGAAAAATACATTTAATATGAGAGCCAAGCAGCTAAGCTTCGGCTCATGCTAACTTAAGGCCTCTAAGGATTTCAGCACAAATTCAATAACGCAATCATTAATAATTAGTATAAAACTTGTTCTATATAACATTTTATAAACATTTTAGTCGTTATTATTAGTCCACGTATACATTGACGGCCACTCCCCGTGGTCGCATTTCATATGCACGTTTAAGCAAATACATCAATACAGTTTCTATGCAGCATTATCACACATTAATTCATAAACATTTATGTTAATATAGATTATATAAGCTACGCTCTCTCAGTCCCTCCTCTGATGACGTTCGTCATCACACAAATCTTTTTCTTTGACCTTTCACTTTTAATTTCTCACCTTGCGCATAATGCGCATTTCAACATCTTGGCCTTTGTGTGAACTCTCCCAAATTTCATTAAACATTTTCTCCCTTTCACTTTCTTCATTCTTCTTATTCCTCTTCGTCCAATTTCTTTTAATTTTATCATTAATTTTGCATGCTCCCCATAATCCTAATAAACAGGCCAGAACAATTAACAGACCCCCTAGTATTTTTGCAAGAACCCCATTCCAAATATTGGTAAACCAGCTCCTTACTCTGGCAATTCCTTTTCCCACTTTCTCCCACACTCCAGGTTCCTTCAAATCCTTCAAATCTGCACTATCTTTAGTTAGGTTAGTAAGCATACCTCTAATCTTTTTACTATTATCAGGTATATATGAGCAACAATGACGCTCGTTGAGCATCTTGCAGACTCTGCCGCTCTTTGCTAAAAGAATGTCTAAAGCAAGCCGATTTTGAAGAGTCATAGCTCTTTCCGCAGCAAGTTCAGTATCCATCAGGAGTATAGCCCCTGTAAAATTTGTCAACATGTTATCCACAATAGTAGACAACTTTTAAATCTTTATGGAGTTTAAGATAACCCCTACTGAAGGAATTATGGCTCCAAATATGTCACCAACGACAGCAGCCGCTGTTTCTCGTTTTTGTCTAGCATGTTGTAATTCAGACGTTTTAGGTATTTGCTTTAAGTCATCAATTTGGTAAATCTTTGGAAAAACTATTCCCAAATAACTTGTCCCATACCATCCCTTAGGGAGACGGTAATAAGCATTAAGTCCACAGATATAATAGATCCCAGGGATCGCTGGGTTCTGTCCATTTAACATGAATGTCCATTTACTCTGAAACAAAAACACATTCCTGCATTCACTCGTTTCCACAAATAAAGTGTCATGTTCAGATTTCGGCCTAGATATACAAAGCCTTCATACATGTAATGCATCTATAGCTAATTTGCCTTGCGTCTTTATTGCAGTGTAAGCATAATCATTTGCATATGTGCGTTTCTTTAGCCCCTTTTCTAATCTTTCCTTTAATGCTTTGCGTCCATCATCAGTGTGATCTAAAAAGCTTTTTTCTACAGGTGTCAATAAGCAATTCAGATTATTGCGGTGTGCATAAGCTTCTCCCAAATGTAAGTGTCGGTTCAAAGAAACCTCTAACTATTTTTATACTATGCTCCTTAGCTAACTTATTCAGAAACTCAATCACAGACACAAAAGAAAACACCACATCCAAATTTGAATAAAAATATTGCACATGCTCTTGATTATAGAATCTTGTTAGTAGCAAACTACAGCCTATCCCGCAAGTTAGTGGAAGACTATGGTAGGTGACCCCTTCTTGCACTGATGAAGGAATCTTTGTGCATACATAACAGTTTTTCGCATCCATGGTTTCAACATACTCTTTCAGCAGGCGATAGAAGACATTAGTGGAGAGTTCCCCTTTTGAGTTAGTTGCCTCATGCAAGTGTTTTGTATCCTGCTCAAACTTTTCCCATGGTGTTAGTATTGTAGTCTCAGGTTTTGAAGCATTGTTAGTTGCTTTCTTATCCAACCACTGCATTCCCACAATCACACCTACTATTATTATTGCGCACACAATACCTAATATAAGACTTCACCAACCACACACCTTACCCTTTTTGTTACTGCTTCTATTATAAGCCATGGTCTGTAAAGAATCAGATAGCAAAATAACTCAAAGCAAAACAATCAACTCGAGGACAATTTTAAAGCTCTTTTTTTTTTTTTTCTCTTGATGTAAAGTCTCTTTCTCTCTGCGTGTATTTACAGCGTTTCACTCACTCCAGGACCCTTTTTTGTCAAATCAGGCTAGCAGCTTGTCTTAATTGAGTTTTCAAAGTCAATTCAGGTTATCAGTGTCACATGCAGTAATTTATAAGTCTCTTTCTTAGCTTTTCAGCTTTCAATTTTTCAATTTTAACACAGTCTCTTTCTCTGATTGAATTCAGGTGCCGTAGTATTGGCCTGGTACTTCTCGATCAAAACAGAACGCTAAGAATTCTTGTTGCCATTCAGATGTTGTTGCATATGCCCATTCAGGACCTGCGTACCTTCTATTTGCAGTTCTTTTTCTTTTCAATCTGCGTTCGCCTTGCAATTCTCCTTCTCTTAGATCCTCTACTCGGGATGAATCAGTTTCTTCTGTTATTGTTTCACCTAGTACGATCTTTTCTTTCGCAGCCGGCTTCTCTGGCCAGTTATCTCCCTTATGCGTCTTCTTCCTGCTTGTCCTTTCAGGACGCTGAACAGCACCCTCCTCTTGTGCTATGGTGTTTTCTCTTGACGGACCTGCAACTGGCTCAGGGGATGCCGGTGTGCTTTGATCTCTCTCTACTATTTCCCCTTCTTCTTCTTCTGGATCTATAACTGGTTCAAGTTCTAACCCGTATCCGTCTACTTCTGGGAGAACCTCTCCTTGATTTAGTTCTCCTGCTGCCTCTACTGAGATAGGCACACTGTCACCTCTCTCGAACTCATTTACTGTTTGAGGGACTAGGCTGTTCTCAGCTGGCTCTCTTATAGTCTCAGTTCCCCTTTGGCTATTGTCCGACCCTGAGACTTCCTTCTCTGGACTTGCTGAGTTGGAGGCTTCAAGTTCCTCATCAGTCGGACACGTTACCTTCTTTGTGTGACTGGCTTGTATCCAGTTTGGAACGCCTGCACATTTCACAGCAGTGGTTGTTGTCAGTATTACATGATATGTCCCCTTCCAGCGCGGCTCCAAACACGACTTTCTCACATGCTTCTTGACAACCACCCAGTCGCCAGTCTGCAGGGTGTGACCTGGATCACTGATCGGTGGCAATGTGTTGGCTTCCACCTGGTGGGAAAAAGAGCGAACCACATCAGCCAAACCTTTGCTGTAGTCCAACACCATATCATCCGTGATATTCACAAAAGCATTTGCAGGTACTGCGGGCAGCCTCATAGCTCTGCCCATTAGGATCTATTGGGGTGATAGTCCTGTCTTCTTATCAGGGGTGTTCCTCATCGACATCAGCACTAAGGGTAATGCATCTGGCCATTTCATATTGGTAGCTGCGCACATTTTTGCCATTCTCGATTTCAAGGTACCATTCATCTGTTCTACTAGTCCTGATGCTTCAGGGTGGTAGCTACAATGCAGCTTCTGTTCAATGTCTAATGCAGCACACAAGAGCTTAATAACCTCATTGTCGAAATGTCTGCCCCTATCTGATTCTAAAGAGACCGTAAAACCAAACCTGGGTATTAGTTCCCTAAGCAGCAGCTTTGCAACTGTGAGACTGTCATTTCTACGTGTGGGGTAAGCTTCAATCCAGTGGCTGAAAACACACACAATCACCAACACGTACTTCAATCCTCTACAAACAGGCATCTCAATGAAATCCATTTGCATCTTGCTAAATGGACCACCAGCTCTTCCTAAGTGGCTCAAAGTTACCACAGTCCCTTTTCCGGCATTCATCTGTTGACAGATGATGCACCTGTGGCAAGTAACCTCTGCGGCTTGTCTGAACTTCGGGTTAAACCAGTCAATCTTGAATGACCTGATCATTGCATCTCTCCCAAGATGTGCCTGTCCATGGTAAAGTCTTGCAAATTGTGATAAAAGACTGTTTGGCAAAAACAATTTTCCCTCCTCTGAGACCCTTAAATCATAAGCCCTTTGTACACATTTCATTCTCTGGCAGGAGCGTTTCTCTTCTTTGCTAGCACAACCCTGTAGTGTTTTTAGCTCATCTAGTGTATCAACCACCCTTAATGCAAAGTTCAGGCATGTTTCATTTTCAGTTTGTGGTAACAATTCCCACTGATCCTTGAACGATATACAGTTCAATGCGCAAAACCTTGTGACTTGATCTGCATAGCCGTTTCCCATGGACACAAAGGGGGTCATTACGACCTCAGCAGTCTCGCAAAAAGACCGCCGAGGCCGCGGGAGACAGAATACCGCCATTGCCGGCGGTATTCCTGGCTCCCTATTATGACATTTCCGCTGGGCCAGCGGACGGTAACAGTGTTACCGTCCGCTGGCCCAGCGGAAATGTCACATCAACATTGCTGCCGGCTCGTAATAGAGCCGGCGGCAATGCTGATGTGCAGCGGGTGCAGTAGCACCCGTTGCGCATTTCACTGCCCGAAATTCGGGTACTGAAATGCGCGACGGGGCTATGCCTGGGGGCCCCTGCACTGCCCATGCCAAGTGCATGGGCAGTGCAGGGGCCCCCAGGGGCACCCCAAGTCCCCTCACCGCCAGCCTTTCAATGGCGGTGTTTACCGCCACGGACAGGCTGGCGGTAGGGGACTCATAATCCCCAGGGCAGCGGTGCTTGCACTGCTGCCCTGGGGATTATGACCACCAGGGCGAAGCCTGGCGGTATAGTGGAGGGGCCGGCGGTATGGCTGTGGCAATTCCGCCATGGTCATAATTGCTGGCGGAACACCGCCAGCCTCTTGGCGGTGTTACCGCCACCTTACCGCCGGCCGCCAGGGTCGTAATGACCCCCAAAGTCTTGTGACTTCACATGAGCAATGCATTTCACCACGGTAATTTCAAGAGGTAACTGAATTGCATGGAACAAATCCTTAATCTGTTCGCCATTTTTCACTGGAGAACCAGAAGAGGTCATGAAACCTCTCTGTGACCACAATTGGCCAAAATCATGTACAATTCCAAATCCGTATCTAGTGTCAGTCTAGATAGTGACTCTCAGATTTTCAGCTGTGTGGCATGCCTTAGTAAGAGCAATTAATTCTGCCACTTGTGCGGAATACACTCTCTCGAGCCAGGAAGCTTCAATAATACCAGCTATGGTACACACAGCATAACCAGCTCTCAGCATTCCGACTGAGTCTCTCAAACAGGATCCGTCAACAAACATAATGCAGTCATTTTCCTTTAACTCTGTATCTTGAATGTCAGGTCCGGGCTTGGTACATAGTTCTGTTACCTGAAGACAATCATGCTCCACTTCCTCTTCATTATTAATCTCAGTACTTTCAACAGGCAGTAGAGTTGCCGGGTTTAATACAGTACATCGTTTCAGTGAGACATTAGGTGAACCCAAAATAATTGTCTCATATTGGGTAAGTCGAGCATTTGTCATGTGCTGGGTTTTGGTTCGAGTCAACAGAATTTCAACTGAATGTGGAACCATTACTGTCAAGGGATGTCCCATCACTATGCCTTCACACTGCGTGAGGCTTTGACCAACTGCTGCAACTGCGCGCAAACAACCCGTTAAGGCTGCTGCGACGGGGTCCAGGGTAGCTGAAAAATATGCTACAGGGTGGTTTGCACCTCCATGGACCTGTGTCAAGACAGACAAAGAAGAAGCATCACGTTCATGACAAAACAGTAGAAAAGGTTTCGTGTAATCAGGTATACCCAAAGCTGGTGCCCTGCACATGCACTCTCTCAATTCAATGAATGACTTAAGCTCTTCCTTGGATAGGGTTATAGTATATGGTTCCCCATAGTCTCTTTGCCTGTCAGTTTTATCAATGGTTTAGAGATAATTGGGAAGTTGGGCATCCACTGGCGTCAGTAGCCCACCATTCGCAAAAACATCCTGACATCCCTCTTTGTTGTCGGGGGTTCATTTGCAAAATAGCTGTCACCCTCTCCTTTGATATTCTCCTGTACCCTCTCTCAATCAAATGTTCTAGGTATTTCACCTCTTTCTGAAAGTACTGCAGCTTCTTTGGCAACACTTTGGGGGTCATTCCGACCCTGGCGGTCCATGACCGCCAGGGCCGGGGACCACGGAAGCACCGCCAACAGGCTGGCGGTGCTTCCTGGGCTATTCTGACCGCGGCGGTAAAGCCGCGGTCAGAAAAGGGGAACCGGCGGTTTCCCGCCGGTTTACCCCTGGCCCAGGGAATCCTCCATGGCGGCACGGCTTGCAGCGCCACCATGGGGATTCCGACCCCCTTCCCGCCAGCCTGTTTCTGGCGGTTTTCACCGCCAGAACCAGGCTGGCGGGAACGGGTGTTGTGGGGCCCCTGGGGGCCCCTGCACTGCCCATGCCACTGGCATGGGCAGTGCAAGGGCCCCCTAACAGGGCCCCACAAAGATTTTCAGTGTCTGCTTTGCAGACACTGAAAATCGCGACGGGTGCCACTGCACCCGTCGCACCCCTGCAACTCCGCCAGCTCCATTCGGAGCCGGCTTCCTCGTTGCAGGGTCTTTCCCGCTTGGCCGGCAGGCGGCCTTTTGGCGGTCGCCCGCCGGCCCAGCGGGAAAGCCAGAATGGCCGCCGCGGTCTTTTGACCGCGGTGCAGTCATTCGGCGGTGACCGCATGGCGGGCGCGGTCAGAATGACCGCCTTTATGTCCGTTCTTTCCCAAATGATTCAGCAAGGCAATTGTGTCATACTTACAGTCATCCTTTGTCCTGGACGCAATCAGCAAGTCGTCAATGTACTGTACTAGAGTTGAACTGAAAGGCAGTACTAAGGATTCTAAGTCCTTTTTCAATATCTGATTGAAGATGGACGGTGACTCAGAAAACCCTTGAGGAATTCTGCACCAACTGTACACTTTGTCCAGGAATTTGAAACTGAATAAAAACTGGCTGTCCTCATGAAGAGGCACCAAAAAGAAGGCTTGTGACAAGTCTACAACAGTGAACCATTCAGCATCACACGGAACCTGAAACATGATCTCTGCTGGTTTTGGCACTATGGGGCAACATTTTACCACAATCTCGTTTATTTTCCTCAAGTCCTGCACAATTCGAACATTCCCACAAGGCTTCTTCAGACCCATTATCGGTGAATTACATGGGCTGCTCAACACCTCTTTCAGAACTCCTTGTTTTACAAAGTCCGCAATTATCTGCGACACCTGAATAAGGACATCTTGTGCCATGTGGTACTGCGGCACCTGGGAAACACTGCATTTGGTTTCACTTGTACTTTAACTGGTTCCACTCCTTTTATCAGTCCCACTTCCTTTCCTGTCAAATCCCACACTTTCTCCGTCACCGTTCCCAGTAACTCAGCTGGTAAGTCAGTTACTGTAAGCATCGAGAATAAGGTTATTAAAGGGTATTCTTCATTCGTGGTTTCTGTCTCTAACTCTGAAAACTGACCATCATCCCCTTCATCATCACTATTTGTCTGCACCTCAATTCCATCATTGGAACAGGTAATCAAACATTTTGTTTTGCACAGTAAGTCTCTTCCCAGTAAGGACACAGGACTTGAATCGCAGACTACAAACTTATGTAGTCCCTGGAAGTTTCCAATCTCAACTTGCACCGGGTCTGTAATTGGATTTGTCAAGTACTGATTTGCTACTCCGACCACTCTTATGGTACGCCCTGAAAGTGGTAATTTCGGAACCTCTGCACTTCTAACTGTAGAGCGTGTAGCTCCGGTATCAACCAAGAATGAAACCTTGTGACCCATCACCTTTCCTTCTACATAGGGTCCTCTTTGATCTACCTCTAGGGACTCTGCAAGCCTGCACTCTTCACTGTCTGAACTGTCATCCGACCATTCCTCATTCATTCCATCTTCACCTCGTAATGGGAATTGCTGTACGGTATTATTTTGGCTCATCACTTGACCTGTGAACTGCTGAGGAAGCATCACCTATTGCTGTCCCATTGGAGCTAATGGTAGTTGCATTTGCTGTCTAGGTACCATGGGAACCTGCTGTTGTACTTGCTGCATTTGCGCTGGTTGAACACGCAGCATTTGCATTTGATGCATGGGCTGTAGCCCTTGCATCTGAACCATGTTATTTTGGAAGTTTGGATTTTGACTTCTCAATTTTGGACCTCTCACATTTTGTAATGTACCAACATTAGTGCTTTGTTGAACGACACCATCCTGCACCACATTTGGGCATTCCTGCTTCCAATGCCCCACGCCCCGCACGCGTGACATGGAGACATCTTTTTCATCCCTAGCACATCATTTTGGATCACCACAGTATTCAAATCTGGACCGCGATTCACAAAACCTCGACCTCTCGGTTGTGCCTGAAACACACCAATCCCTTGCGGTTGCTGCTGTATCATCTGCTGAATTCCATTTCCTTGCATACCTGCCTGTGCTGCCCTTATCTGCATCACCATCACTTTCTCCTTCAGTTTTCTCTGCTTTAACTCAATCTCGTCGCTACGGTATTTTGCGTACTGCAACACCTCATCAATCGGTTTTGCTTGCCAACAGATCAAATGATTCTTAATCATCTGGCTAACCTCTGGTCTCAACCCTTCAACAAATCTGAACACGAGATGGTTCATATCTTTCGGCTCAATAGTCTCAGTGCCACTGTAATGTTTGAATGCCTTCAACAATCTCTCATTGTAAGCATGTATCGATTCTTTAACCTCCTGTGAGGTCCGGTCGATTTTCTGCCAATCAGTCACTTTCGGCGACATTTTCTGCTTCAAAAACTCAATCATTTTGTGATAATACTTCATCACCTCCTCAGAGGGTGCTCCGGTCACCTTATCCCTTGCCGGCTCCTGCGTCGACCAGTTTACCCCACTCTTGCACCAAACCATAAGTCAGGTGGAACATTGATCTCAAACAAGGTATTCAAGTCTTCCCAGAGACACTTTGCAAGCTTCACAAACCTATCCGTCTGTTGATAACACTCGTTCGGTTTCTCCCTCAACCTGGGATAATCATTTGTGGAAGATAGGATGTCTCTCCTGGACCACGGTACATGTATTAGAACCCCACCAGCTGTTTCTCTCATGGGTAACATCTTTACTGATTCCGTATCTGCTGAAGCTTTAGCTTTACTCGATCCCAGACTGTCACTTTTCTCCTTGTCTCCTTTCTTTGCCCATCTGCCTTCCCACTTTTCTAAAGCTCCCCAGATCTGCGCACTTTGCAGTATTTCCTTTAAATGTGCTTTCATTCCGGCAGAACTCAAATGCTCGAAGTCTTTTGAATCAAAGTCTATCCTGTAGCTTCTTTTCAAATGTTTAGTATTCTCAATATCAATATTGCATTTGTCTGCCAGGTTCGCTAATCTCTGATGTACCTTACCTACTTCTTTAGTGATTTTAGGGCACAGATATCTCAATTCTGATTCTGTGTATGACTCTAATCTGTTTACCCCCATTGTTCCTTCCACTAATTCAGCAGCTTCCTCACCCAGTCTCACAAAGTTCAGGTATTCATCTTTCTCTGGCTTTTCTAACCTCTCTACAGTTGTTGTGGCTTTTGGAGCGTAAGTTTTCTCTAACCACTCATTCACTTGTTGCACCGTAAAAACTTGCAGTGAAATATTTCCTGCATGCATCATTGGCGACTGTGAAGCATTCGTACTTATTGTCTGTGGGGTTAGCACACATAGCCCTGCCTGTCTCATTGCCTCCAACAGTGCTTCAACCATGCTAAGGTCTAGCAAAGACCTTGGTTTTTTGACCAATTGCTCTCCTGGGGCCATTAACTGGGGAGTTCCTATGGACCCTCCTCTTATTACATCTTGTGTCATTACTCCCTGATCACACATGCCAGGCTTACCTTGTGCATACAATGGCACAGGTAGACCAACAGTAATTGGCAATGGTATGGCAGCAGGTGTCTGACCTGGTCCAAAACTCCGTGGAGCAGAGACTCCAAAGGTCTGATTCTCTGAAGCTGGGGCAGGTATTAATGGAGGTCCTGCTGCTGGGTTATACCCTGGTATCAGTTGTGGCTGCGGCTGGGGCAGCAATTGAGGAATTTGCTCAATCTGCACTAACCTTGATTTGGTATATATCGGGTCTGGTGGCACTAACAGATTTGTAGTAGTCTCTAGTACTGGGATGTCTGGATAGATTCTCTGTATCTGCGGTGGTGGTTGCAACTGTATCTGCATGGCTGGCGCAGTTGGTACACTGACACCATTTTGTATCGAACCCGTATCACTAGTCTGTGCTGTATCAGTAACTCCCTTCTCCTGCGTCTGGTTCCCAGGACCCGCACTAGTTCTCGGGACATTGTCGCTTACCGCATAAGGTGGCGGGCAATCATGCAATAACTGATTTATAAATTCTTTGTTATCTGGATCATCTTCTTCTTCCCAAGACCTCTTGGTCTCTTTAGGCTTATTAGAGTCCTTGTCTGTCTTACAGGTGGCTTTTTTCCCCTGCGTCTCGTCTCCCTGTGCTATTGCTGGGAATAATTTGAGTCTGTCAACTATCCCCCATCTCTACATTTTGCTCTCATTATCCCATCTAGCTTCCGCTAAAGTCTTTTCTGCCCTTTTTATTCTCCTTTGGAATTTTTCTTGTCTCTGTTTAATAGCCATCAAATCCCAAATTGCTAAAGCCTCGTACTGAGCTGGCCTCGGAGGTGAATTCTGTACACTTAACATCCACCTTAATTTCTCTAGAACTCTCGTATTGAACGTTCTGTGTTCCGGAAACGCCAAACATCCCTCTTTTTCCATCAATTTGTGCCACTGCTTCATCCATAAGCAAGGCGCAACACCTTTTTCCTCCATGACTATATAAGCTGGAGTACCCTCAGGCGGTGTAGGCTCCCCTTCACTCGCCATAATGTATGCGTTTCCTTTCAGAGCGCTCTTAAAAGCTTTGATAAAGTTCATCTTTGTGTCTTTTCTTTTTGTTTGTATTTAATCAAGAAGTGACTTTAATTCCCAGGACACTCTTCACCCACCTTTCTCAACCTATTGCCTCTCATGGACGGCAGCCAATCCGTGCGCGACCCTTCTTGACAACTGACCTATCTCAGCGCGGCACCACTGACATCACACTCACACACTGCAGCTGACAAAGTCTTGCGGCTCGTCCACCCCTCACTGGATTCGCACCAAACTAATCCAAAATTACTGCGAGCACCTTAACAACAACAACAACACAAATTTGCCGGTGTACTACAGGAAGTGTAACACATTCGCTTCAGAACTTTACAGAGATCTCAGATGAAGCCTTGGCCGCTATTCTCTCCTTCTCAGTTCCCGCACTCGCAAGCAGAATTCGACGCGCAAATCCTACTCTCGACTTGTCAATGGTTCGTCCTAGTGCACTTTAGAACTTGCCAAATCTCCATCGAAGGTTTCACTCATACAATTTGACTCAAACTCGACTTGTCAACCACGCCCGATTGACCTAATTAAACCGCACAAATTACAACATAAACCCAAGTGTCTCCTACACTTGTCAATATACTCCGTAGTCTTAGACCACGACGGGTCCGTACATGAACAACCAACCACGTGGATAATTTTGAGCACAAAGCGCCACACTCATATGAAGTACGGGGACTTCCCTACTCTCATTCTGCGGAGTACGCCCACTCCAATTAAAACAACATTTACCTGGCCTAAATACACACAAACTTCACAAACCACCTGCAAGATGCATAAGCTGAGCAAGCGCAAATCCTACACCACACATACTAAGACGCCGAGAACATCCCCAACTCACTTAGGCAGGCTCCGAGATCCTGGGAAAGTCATTGTGAATTTAGAAACGCATCATACCTTTAATTGTCATTATCTCAGAAAAACAATTTAAACAATAATTCTTCATCCTAGGGCCCAAAGGGCCAAACCATCGCTCTGCTACCAGAACTGTCAACGCGTCCCTTTATGATAATTTATTACACATCAGGACTCGTTTCAGGCCAATTAATCTTTTGACCCAGTTCAGAGACACCTTAGGACGAGATAGCTAATGAATATGTCAATCAATACATCAATAATGTCATCAATATTTACCATAACAATACATTTCACTTTAGTCAAAGTCATCAATTAATTCAAACACTACCATGACCTTGCAGTCATGAATAACCACACCAGTTTAGTTGAATTTTATGAAGTTTTATTCCCTATTGATTACAATTCTATTAGCAGATGCATCAATCTCAAAACCAAGAAACATAATAGCATAGTCAAGATACGGCAACTTTGGTAAGATTTCATCAAGGCGAGAATCACAAACATCAAAACATAACACGGCATAAACATAGATCAATTTAGCAGAGTGCCAATAACGCATTAATTCAACAAAGCATAGTTTCGGTCGTTTGTCTATTTGCGTCAGTTTAGTGAACACCTGTCCTAACCGCTGATTAGCATTGGCATGTTGGGCTTCAAGCAAAACAATTTAGAACACCAATTTGGAAAACACCTAACTATGGTCCCTGTCAAAAGCAAGCAGTTGGTACCTAGAAAGGAAAAGCAAACAGACAAATCACAATTGTATTGTCATAGTTACCCTCCAAAGTTTAGTTCAGTGCACAGGCTCAGTCTTCGTCTTCAGGACATCAGTCAAATCGCCATCAGTCAGAACTCAGCTCCGGGGTAAAATGGGCACTTCCCTCATAAGGAGGTAAAGTGTAAAATGGACAAATCTAGGGGCGAGGATGTTTTTGAACAAACCAACAAGTCACCAAACAGAGTGACAGAGTTTCTGGATAAAATCAATAGCATTCCCTAACCCACCTCCATGGCTCCCCGTGTCATGGGTTTTTATCCCTTTTTCGTTGTACATTCCCCCAAAATTCTATTGAATTTTTGTTATACCCCACTATCTTTAACCTATCAGGAAACACATTAGGTCACCTAACTTTCACCCCATATTATTTTACAAGTCTTTGATTGGTTCTCCCCTTCGATGTCTTCAGAGGTGGCACGTCCGGTATGATTTCATCTTTCTGTAATTCTTTGCACATCTTTTGGTCAGTAGCTCCATTGTCTTCACGGTTTGAATGACCTTGTACGTTACATTAATCTGCACTGTTTCATTTTGTTTTAACATCACCCTAGAAGCAATGAAAAAATCATGGGAACAGATCTAGCATGGTTACATTCCTCTTCTAGTTTGGAAAATAAAATAAAAAGGTCATGTCCTTTTGTGAGTCAGCATACTGCAAGATAGGAAAAATACATTTAATATGAGAGCCAAGCAGCTAAACTTCAGCTCATGCTAACGTAAGGCCTCTAAGGATTTCAGCACAAATTCAATAACGCAATCATTAATAATTAGTATAAAACGTATTCTATATAACATTTTATAAACATTTTAGTCATTATTATTAGTCCACGTATACATTGGCGGCCACTCCCTGTGGTCGCATTTCAGATGCATGTTTAAGCAAATACATCAATAAAGTTTCTATGCAGCATTATCACACATTAATTCATAAACATTTATGTTAATATAGATTATATGAGCTAAGCTCTCTCAATAGTATAGATCAACATAGGTGAAGGGTAAAGGCAAATTACCGAGTACAGACGGAATGGTATGGTTAATCAGAGTACCAGCTCAGTTTCAATTGTTTGTAAATTGTAGTCTTGATTTAGGAAGTAGGCGCTGAGCTGCCGGAGTACTTGATGAACAATGTAGTCGCTCTTTTAAATGAATAGATATTAAGTATAGATTACTCATGCAGCGTGATTCACTCTTATAACGTTTTCCTTTATTTTCCCTTTTATCTATTCTTTTATTGTACACGTCTATATTTATTGATGGTGTTTATTGTTTTGTGATTATAGTTGTTATGGCATATGCTGAAAGCAATAATAATAGATACATACCGGGGGATTGGTTTCATAAGCCGAGAGCTTCAATTGCCCATGAATCAAAAGTTACAGTTCAGCCCTATTTAAATTGATTTCAACCCTATTTAGTCTAGATGACACCATGAGACATGAAAGAGACCAAAATCCCCTACCATATAGTTCAAACATCCACTTAGGAAATCACATCACGTTTACTTGAGTATTGTTTTATGTCGATATTTCTCAATAGAGCACTTCAGTGACTATTTCAGGTGTGCCTACAGACACCCTTTTATTTTTTTTCTTGTCATCTTCACCAGACAGTGCCTGAAATATTTCATCAGACGTTTGTGACATGCCTGGCTTTCTCATCTCATTTTTAAGTCCTATGTGTAAAATAGTGCTTCCAAGCTAGCCCCACGTAGGTACATCAGACTCAACTTTACTAATCTCGAGCGCCCAATGGATTTCCTGTCTCTAATGGATGCCTCTTCGCTATTGACACGAAAAGTTCTATGAAACTAATATTTGTCTATGACTGTTTAGGGCGATAATACTAAAAACATTTCTGGATTATCCCAAATTGCTCTTCCTGTCGCCACTGTTTGCAATTTCCATGTGCACTAATGAAATAAGGAAAGCCCAGATCACCTGAAAAACACCAATGTCAGGCACTTCACATCGGGGTCAGAATCACTCCATCTCTGGGGAAAACTTCTTATATTAAGTGGCCGTGAAGTAAGTTCTATCACAGTGATAAAAGCTTAACTTTAAACATTTCAATACACCTTAGGCATGTATCTAGGAATTAAGCTCCTGTCCACTCTGCTTATTACTATGGCCACATCTGTACACCTTTCTCCCTAACATCTTAAAGGAAACCGAACATCCAGGAGTGCTCGGTATAGTAAGGTTACCGCTAACTTTTAGTTTCCTAATGTTCAAACCAAATGGAGATCAGTTGGTGGTCAGTTTCAATTCCTTCTCTGTTTTTCGTTCATTTGACAGCTTTAGAGACAAACCCATATGTCATAAATTGCAACGAGGCACATCTTGAACTTGGGAAGGTCCTGATAAGTCCTGTTATTATTATGTCATACAACTCTCTGAAAATCGAGATATCTCTGCTTACCCAAGCTGCTAAATTGGCAGCAAAATAAAGCAATGATCCTGTATCTATTGAACTGTGAGATCAAAATGTGGCATTGCAACACGCCAACCTATAGAAGCGCTACCCAAGCATCATCGCTGCCCAGGTGCCTGGGCACAATGCATCACTGCATGTTCTCTCTCACTGTGCCTGTGAGAAGTCCAGACTGTCGGGGAGAGGGAAATAGGTTGCTAAAGCAACATGAAGTTGATGGGCCCTAATTCTGTTCAATTGAACTTGCATACTCCTGCACACAATCACAGTGCCTAATAAAGCGGCAGAGGAAGGCTTCTGGTTTCTTTGTAAACCTTATTTAGAGTATCCAAATCACTGCTGCCTTGGTGTCTGAGATACTTTTTTTTGTGTTGTCAGAACCCCTTTTAAAGGGGCACGGGCATTCAGGAGCTACTGGGCCCAACGGCGAAGGCTGAGGCATTTTATCCCTGATGCCTTGGGGCCCAACCTACTATTGGTACCTCAGGCCCTGCCCCAGTGAGCCCTGCTGCCCTGAGTGAGAAGGCTATTGACCTCCTGAAATCCATCTCTGTAGGGGAGTAAACCATTGTGAATGCCATCCAGGGGCAGGCAGCCCAGATGCAACAGACTAACGCATTTCTGGAAGACATTCACACTGGCTTGGTGGTCCAACAGAGATCGATTCAGGATCTGAGCTCCTCTCTGATAGCAGCCATTGTCCCTGTTTCCATCCTCCCCCCTCCAACTTCCTCTTCCCAATCCTATTACCCTCAACCCCAACTTATCCTAAGCACACAAGCAGATGAGTATGCACACAAGACAACACACAAGAGTGGCACAGGCAAACAAAAGCACCACACATCATCCCACAGGCACTCACTCAAACACCATCCAGATGCAGACATACCAACATCCTCAATTCCCACTGTCTCCCTCTCATCCTCCTCCCCCTTCACCTCCGTCCCAGTTCCGTCTACACTCACACCTGCAAGCACTAAATTCTCATCCACTATTAGCATCACCACCACACCTAACAGAACACACACCTCACTTGCAGACATCTCTACAACAGCCATGCACACATCCCCTGTGTCATCTCCCAAGGTGTCTGTCCCCCCTCCTAAAGTACACAAACACAAGCACTCAGACACCCAACAGCCATCCACCTCACAACAGCATCCAGCCCATGCACCTGTACTCAAAATCAGACACCTCCTACAGCCACTCCCTCTTCCTCCACTCCCAAACCTTTTCCCTTTTCCCGCCCCAATGTCCCTAAGAAGCTTTTCTTATCCACCATTGACCTCTTCCCTACCCTTCCTCCCGTGCTTCACGTCTGGCCAAGGTGGCGAAAACCCAGGGAAGCACCTCAGCCACCCAGTCCACGGTCCTAGTAGTCGCCACACCCACTCATGGTGGGAAAGGATCCAGGGCACATGTCCAGAGGGTGAAGGAGCCTGCACCAAGCAGCCTCAAGGAAAGGGTGCCTGCCCCAGCTGCTGCCCGGAAGAGCAAGGAGCCAGCCCCAGCTGCTGCCAGGAAGGGCAAGGAGCCAGCCCCAGCTGCTGCCAGGAAGGACAGGGAACCAGCACCAGCTGGCAGGAAGGACAAGGGGCCTGGGGCAGGGACTCTGAGGGAGCCCCCACCACCAACCATGGTTGTGTATCCGTCCGAGGCTGCAGGGGATGGGCTGGAGCCTCAACCCACCAGCAGTAACAGCACAACCACCATCAGTGGGCAGCCGACTGAGGCTGCAGGGGATGGGCTGGAGCCTCCCCTCACCAGCAGCAGCTCCACCATTGAGCAGCTATCACTGCCGCAAACGGTATGTAATCCTGCATCCATGGGCTGCTGTGCAGCCTGCCCCCTGCAAATCCAGTGGGTATGACACCCATCTGAGAGACTGTGACCTTGCACTCCCCAGGATCAAGAGCACAGGGCACAATGTCCCCTCCAGAACCAGTGGGTCAGACACCCACCAACCCCAGCCTCCCCAGGATCAAGAGCACAGGGCACAATGCTCCCTCCAGAACCAGTGGGTCAGACACCCACCAACCCCAGCCTTCCCAGGATCAAGAGCACAGGGCACGATTCCCCCTCCAGAGCCTGTAGGCAAGTCACCCACTTGAGAGACTGTGGCCTTGCACTCCCCAGGACCAAGCACAGGGCATGTTGCCCCCTCCAGAGCATGTGGGCAAGTCACCCACTTGAGAGGCTGTGGCCTTTCACTCCCTCATGTCCAAGCAAAGGGCATGTTGTCCAGTGGTCTTTTTCCACCTGCCAGTTGAGGTGCCCCCAGTCCCCCTTCCCCCTGAGGTGCTTGCCTATTTTCCAACTGATGCCCCTGCAGTGTTCTTTCCGTGTTGATGCAGGTGACAAGTGGGGCCTTGGACTTTGGCCTGTGGCCCTGTGGCCCACTCACACTGAGGACTGGGCAGTGTCCCTTGACCTGCACAATTGTATTTACCAGTTACATTGCATATTTCTTATTTATACTGTTTTGATCTTATTACACTTACTTTAGTAAATTCCTGTTGTCCTTGCATTATTCAACCGAGGTAGGGGGTAATTATGTTTTATTACAGCAGCTGTTTGTGTGTATGATGTTAGGGGGAGTGTGGTGAGTGTGTGTGTCACTCTCTTTTTTCTTCCCCGCTCCCCTGTGTGCTATGCGGCTGTACTCACCGTCATTGTCTTCACCGTCGTTGATATTCGTGGTGGAGCAGGACGTAGAAAATCAAGGGGAAGACATGCAGCTCAGGCTCCATGGAGGTGTGGTTCTTCCCTGTGTCTCCAATGGTGAGTCCATTCCCTTCTGTGCAGTTTTTCCACTAGGCTTTTGATGTCGTTGTTACTGCCTCGAAAAGGTGGCGGATTGGCATGTCTTAATATGGTGGGCGGAACATTGACTTCCGCCTGGCTGTATGCGGCTTTCGCTGCAGTGGCTGTTATTTCCACCTGGTGGCCTGTGTGGTAAAGTGGCTGTTTATCTGAGTTATCACCGCCATGGTCATAATTTGGCGGTAATTACCGCCAGATGTAGGCGGAATTACCGCCACTTTTACACCGACCGCCAGGGTTGTAATGAGGGCCATAATGTCTTGTCTTAGTGGCTTGGCTTCCAATGCTTTGTAGTCCATCCTATTTTTGAACGCTAGTCCTGCATCAGCCTATATTATCTTGGGAATTAGCTCCTGTTTGTAGAATACGATCAGTGGAACGACTGATAGACATGCATATTTTAACTGAACCAAATAAAGCTACCCATTACCCTTAGAGCACTTGCTCTGATCCCCCAGGTAGTATTCACTATAATTCTGTTTTTCATCAATCAATATTCCAATTATTGATGGTAAGTTGGGTATATGAGTTATAGGTTGCTAAAGATTTTAAATGTCTTTATAGGCTCATTGGCGTACTATCCACAATAATTAAATCATTCGGTCAGAGCAAAAGATTAACTTTATATTCTCTAGTTTTCAGTGGAAACGTCTCATATATAGAATGCCACGAACAAGTCATTCAAAATAGAGCAATAAGTGCTTGATATCTTTGTACTCATTCCTGTTCTTGTGGAACCTAGGAGAAGACACTTCCTGTTTCAACTACCACAATGTTATGTTAATGTTCGAGGGAGCAGGAGTGGACATGAAGTCCCATATCTATACTTTTTGACGCAAAACTGTGTTTGCCAGGTTTTGCGTCAAAAAGTATAGCGTCGGCTTGCGCCATTCCAGGACGACAGCCAGGCACCAAATTTATGGAATGGTGCAATCTGCGCGCAAAAGGTGGGCTAGCGTAAAAAGAAAAAATGACGTTAGCCCGGTGGAGGTGGGAGTGGCGGGATGGGAGAAGGGGGTTTTACACCCAAAAATGATGTTAAGCTGGTTAGAGGCAAGAAAATGCCTATAACCAGCCTAGCATCATTGTCTGACGCTAAACCTTCCATACCAAATGACACCTGTCTTAGAAAAGAGAGGAGCCATGCCCACCACACCAATGATCAGCTCAGGGGACAAGTGTCCCCTGGGCATGGCCATTGCACACTGTGCCATGCAGGGGGCCCCAAGTTGGGCCCCTGATGGCACTTTGATTAAAATAAAATGCTTACCTATACTTGCTCTGCTTACCTGGTAAGGGGTCCCCCATCTTCTGGTGTCTCTCTGGTGTGGATGGGGGTGTTCCTGGTGCTTGAGGAGGGCACCTGTAGACCTATTCCATGGTATTTAACCATGGAATGGGTCCACAGGTCCCCTAATGCCTGGTCTGACCCAGGCGTTAAATAATGGTGCAAAGCAAGCTTTGCACCATTATTTAGCCCCTCCTCCCACCCATGTGTCATTTTAGCACGGGGATAACTATGGGGCTATGGGGTTAGCACCATTTTTTAGATGGGAATGCCTATCTTGCACCTCATTGACACAAGGTAGGTTCATGCATTTAAAAATGGTGCAAACTCCAATGTTTTGACATTAGACAGGTCTAACGTCAAAATATAAATATGGAGTTAGTTTTGCGCCGCATTTGTGTAATAAAACCCCCCAAATTCAGCACAAATGGGGTATAAAATGGCCAGAACTGTTTAATGAAAATTGCCAAATGTGCCATGTTCTATAAGGTCTTTTGGCTGGACTATCAGAAGGAGGCAGGCCTTCCACCTAAAAATGGAATCCTAAGCAGTGTAGAATTTGAAAATATATGATTATGTGCATAGTATACATAGGGAAAATGTCAAAAGGAGGACAGCATCTGATTTTGATAGAGTTTACACTGAGGATTAGGTTCATAATTTCCTCCTCATCATCAAAAAAGTGAATTCTTGCTTCTATATCTTCAATGGATTCCGGGCAGCCTCAAATCATGGTGATCCTGTGCCCTCTGTCCAGATGAACTGGCAAACTGTGTGTTCTCTTTGAGATGTGGTGCAAATGTTTCTCCATGAAGGCCAATATATCTGTGACCCTCCCCCCCCATTACAAGGCCCCTAACTCCTTATCTCATTACACCTTGTGTGGTTTTCCCTGTGTTCCTGCTTGATTGAAATCTCTTCATATTGCTCCTCCGAGCTCAAAAGCCAATTCGGTGGATCTCCTCTGAACGCTTTTCCATCACACGCTCTAAGTCATCCACCCACAAGCCCAGCTCCTTAACATCCTTCTGTATGTCCCTCACATACTCTTTTAGGCCAACTCTAATTGTTGCTTTCTCCTCATTTATTTCATTTAAAACATGTTGTTTGAAGTCTAAAGAAATGCGTATCATTTGCATTTGATCTCCTTCATTATCCTGGGAAATTCTGTAGAAAGAGGCTGGTCTCTTTCCTTTGTCTGTTCCCACCTTTTATTGTCAGTATTTCTTTAATTTATGTTTCTTTGCTGGCCCTGTTAACAGCCTTCTTAGGTGTTAGCATCCGTCCAACACTATTCTTTATAGCCCCAAGGTGTCCAGAGTCCCCTTTCCTAATTATTGAGGGCCATCAGGGACTATATGCTATTCACTCACTTGCTCTTCAAGCAATTCTACTAATGAGGTGACTCTAGCCCACATGTCTGGTCTTTCCTCTCATGTCCAAAAGGGGAAGGTTCATCAGTGTTTTATGGCCGGATAGTGGTGCCCTGCCTACGGGATTTCATTTAGCATCATCTTGCTATCATCAATAGTAGGTGGTACGATTAACTGACTCAGTAATTCACCTGGGAATACCTTTTCTATGTGACTTATTGCAGGCAGGCATATCCCCTTCCATTGCATGTGTTTATGCCTGTGGGTGCACAGTAGTTTCTCTTGATTTCCATATGCCGCAGGCTGGCCAGCCAATTCACATGGTGGTTAAAGATTGCTATACTTTCGAGTTTTCACTCCTTACTGCTGTCTGCTCTATTCCAGCCTGTTTCTTCTCGTTTGACCACTGGAATCTCACTTGCTGCACTCAGGCTTCTCAGAGCCGAGCTGCCTTCGAGGCCTTATGTCATTGACTATGCCAATGGAGGCCACCAACTCCATCCCAGTGACAACTCAAGCCTAACCACCAGCAGCAGATAAATCCCATTCTTCAATTCTAAAGCAGCAACCACCTCCGCAGTTTACTTCTTTGTGCATGGTGTTTGGGGTGGGCAAGGGACTCTGATGATTACGGATGTGAAGAAGGAACAGATCCCCGGAGCTCACCCTGGCTTCATTCGCTCACTTGCCCCACCTTCATATGGCCATGCTAACATGGCAATTTAAAATATAAAAAACAAGTGTGTGAAACACAAAAAAGGAAGCAATCAGCCTAGCCGCACTTTGCAGCTGTGAGACCAAGTATATATATATTTTTTTAATTAACCCAGGGCATTGGATGAGGCGTGAGATGGGAGTGGGGAGCATGGGAATATGAGTGAAAAGAGAATTGTGTCGGGAGGCAGAAGAAAAGGCATGTGGGACAACAAGGAAACACATGCACTCCAATTAAGTGCTGAATACAAAATAAGAAAAGAGTCCTCTTAAGTATGCAGTGGAAGGATACAACTCATCCAGCCAACACGGTGAGACCCAAATGTCCCAGGGCAGGACAAAAACAAGAATAGGACAGAGAGCAATAAAATTAATAACAGCCAACTGAAATAGACAAGTCATGCGGTCATGAGCAAGGAGATGACCCAAAGCCATTGTAAACATATGTTATGTATTAGAAACAATATGCTTGCCTACACACAGCTAAAACTGTCTGCCGAGACCTAATATTGCTTATCCCCAGGGGTAGCACATGCCCTACCTCAAAGCTAGAAGGCATTAGATTGTCCTCTGCAATAGGCTAGAGATTTGCAGCTCACCTTGCAGTGGAAAATTACAAAACTCTTTCTTAAAGCAGTTAGGCTATCTTCTTTTCAACGTTAAAAATGTGTCTCATATCTCTTTTGAGGAGCATGGTTTCGAGACTTTTTCATTACCTTTCTCTAACAGATAGCGGTTCATCACTATCTATAATATTACTAAAAAAAGTTGGTATACTTGAATACGTCTGGGACTTTAGGATGGCGATAGCACATTAAAATCCACGATCCTATTAGCTAGGCACTATAGTACGATGTCCAAAGATAATAACGTTTTAAAGAGTAAACTTTCTAAAAACCATATGAAAGTCGAGCTGTGATATTCCTATTGCAGAAATCAAGGGGAGCATGGTGGAGGGGTGGGACAGTCAGCGGATAGCCAGGCAACCTTGAGTGCAGTCATTAATGAGATGGTTGTTAAAACCTTATATTTAAGCCATATTCACAGTGAAGTCAAGGCGCGTCACAAAGCAGCTGTAGAGGTACTAGGAAGCGTTAGTGAGCGGACTCAGACCTCATAGTTTCAGTAAAGCAATCTTTATTTAAAAAAAAAAACGGAAATTGGCTGAGTGAAGGGCCACACTGCAAACTGATTTGCTCCTGCTATCTATTTATGTCTTTGACTGTCCAAAATTAGCCGCCTTAAAGGTCGGTCTGTTTTATTTCATTTGTGTGCTGTTTTCTTTGATGGTTCCTGATAGATTTACCTCTGTTTGCTTTTGTTATGAGCGATGGCTTGTATTAAATCTGAGGACAAAGTGATGTTTGTGTACGATTTGAAATGACGTATTTTCCACATTAACATCCACATAATTGTATCCTCCTGTTTTGGTCAAAATAGTTGTGCATTTTCACCATGTACATTAGCCTTGCGCTCGTGCAACAATGAACTGCTGTTGCTATTATAAATACTGGCTTTTGTTCCGCTATGTGAGTATGGTCTCATAATGTTCTAGGTCATAAAAGTTAAAATGAATGGGAACAAATTGATAGTGTTGTGGTTAGTCTGCGAGAAAGGACACGGTATGAATGGCCAACGCAAACATGCTCTGCTTTAATAAAACCTGAACAACTAAATGCCCTTGGTGTTAAGCTAGAACTGAAATGTACTGCGCTGCATTATAAATACTCCACTTTACAGGGAGATGGATAGCAGGCGGAACGTGGCAGCATGCAGCGCAGGGTGGAATGCAACTTTTGTTGGGAATGGGCCTAGTGAAGTACAGTGCACATGAACATCATACAATCATTTCAGTGTTTGTTGGTGCAACTTCTTAGTGGGAAATACATATACTTTGGCCACTGAAGATGGTAGTCAGTGCCCTTTGCACTGCAGTATTGCGGAGCTCACACTTTGTTATTAGTGAAGGGATGGAAAGCACATCATGTAACAGAACATGTACGGGCACTGGAGCTTCTCTGGAATCAATGCTTGACCATATGCATATGCCCCATAGAGCCTGCACTGCATCGAGCCACCGCCTGAAGGACGTAGATCATTCTATTTATTTAATCATTATTTATTTGTCGTTTGTTCATTTGTGGTTTTGTACAGTAAGAACTAGACCTAAGGGATGGTAGAGCGTTTTACAACGATGTAAGATCAATATTTAAAATGTGGGGAAATTACACTGCAGTTAAAAGGGAATCAAGTACAGTACTTTTGACAAGTCACAACAATTACAAAGTGAGGTAGACCAGTGATATGTAGAAGGGGTGGTTATGAGAAAGGTTTCATTTGAGGTGAGCCACTTTTATAAAAGAAGGGTCTTAAATTTGAGCCTCAGTGGGGCCATTGAAGTATCAGTGGTGGATGTAAGGTCATGACAGAAGGGGTTGTACTAATAACCTCTACATTTCACTTGCAAATTCATAGGACTGGATTGTTCTGATGAATGGTAGGATGTAAATTCAGCGGCCTCAACGTCCCCTCAGTGAATGATTTCTTTATTGCATATAGGATGTTCACGCATAAGATCATCTGCATTACAAAGCAGCATTTGCCTCTCACTTCCTGAGATAACTAATTTTTGATAGATGCTTTGGGTGAAAAAGAGAGTGGAAAGATTGGAGAAATAAAGAAAAGGGGCCAGGGTACGGACACCCTGATGCCTTAGGTCTGGTGGTGGGGTCCTAGAGGGCTAAAAAGCAATAAAAAAAAAACATTTTTGCCTTGAATTCCAGATGGCGTTACGAAACCGGAAAAAAAAACAAGCGCTGGCTCCCATACTTGTTTTCTACCAGCCCCCGGGTGGGCCAGGTCCCAGGTGCCTTTAATATTTCAATGTGGGGCAGGCACCCCCCCCCCACAGCCCCGGGGACTGCCTCCTCCCTGGGAAATTCAAAAAATTGTGTGTGGGGGTTACGCCCCCCCACTGCCCGGGACTACCACCTCCCCAGGGCAAATAATAAAAAATGGTAAGGGGGTCTGTTTAGGACTTCCCACAGCCCCGGAGACCACCACCCCCCCATGACTGTTTTTGCTGGAGGGGGCCACGCAGCCACCATCAAGGAGCCACTGATGTCCCTGGGGACCGCCTCTCCTCAGGGCCAGCTCCTGCTATGTCTCGGGGTGCCCACCCCGGGACATAACTGTTTGCTGTGCTTTTGGCTGCACCTTTCACAGCTGCTGCCAAGCCACAGCAAACACTCTTCCTCACTGGGCGCAGAGGTTTCCTCTGTCTCCAAGACAGAAGAAACATTGCTCTTTTAGAGGGGGAGCTGCCTCTCTGGGACAGCAATGCTTTCTCCCGCAAGAGGCGGGAGCCAGTTGGGATTGTGGGAAACAGGTTACATGGCCACGCCGCGGAGGATGGGGCCCCAGGGCTGATAAATACCCTTGGGAGAGGGGCCATGCACCCCTTGTCCCCCCAAAAAAATAATAATTAGGAGGGGCCCAGGGGGATGGGGTCCCCTGCACCCCTGATCAGCCAGTGGGGGGCACACAGGCACCCTTTCTAAATAAAAACAACCAAATATTTAGACCCAGTCTTGGGGGGGATGGGGTCCCGTGGCCAAGATTGGTCTAGGGAGGGGCTGTGCATGTGCCCCAAGGAGGTGGCTGTCCCCGGGTTGCGAGGGGGTCTGCCTCAGTTTTAGAGATGTGCCCTGGGGAGGTCCTCTGAACTGTGGGAGAGCCAGGCGTCCCACCCACATTAGTTTTGGAGATGTGCCCTGTGGAGGTGGCAGTGTCCAGGCTGAGGGGGGAGGTAGCCATCTGCATTTTTTTCACATGTGTCCCAGGGAGACTGCGGTCCCTGGGGCTGCATGGGGTCCCACCGGCCCCCCACAATACTTTAGAGAAGTGCCACAGGGAGGTGGCGGTCTCTGGGGCTGCGAGGGAGCCAGGTGGCCCACCACATTAGTTTTAGAGATGTGTCCCAGAGAGATTGTGGTCACATGGGCTGTGGGGTAACCAGGTGGCCTCCCTCATTAGCTTTACAAGTGTGCCCTGGAGAGGTGGTGGTCTGCTTCCCCCCCATTGAATTTCAAACATCGGCCCTGGGTAGGTGGCGGTCCCCAGGGCTGTGGGTGGGCTGGGCAACTCCCCCATGTTGTGTTTTATTAAAACCGCAGGGAGGTGGCAGTCCCTGGGGTTGCAAGGGGTGCAGGGCTCCCCCACATTCAATATGGCAATGTCCCGGGGACCTTGTCTACCTGGGAGCTCTAGTTAAACAAGCACGGGTGACCGTGCTTGTTTTTTTAAAATTGTCAGTGGATCTATTGATCCGCCACAGCCCCTGCCAAAAATTGGGATCCCTGTACCAGAGCTAAGGGGTCAGGGCGTCTCTACCGTGGCCCCTTTTCTTATTTTTTTACATTTTTGCCTGGGGACATGCTGAAGCCAAGTCCCAACATGGCTGACCATGCTTCTTTGTTGAAGTGTTGGCAGCCAATCAGATCTCAGCACTACATCAGGAGGGGTTGTGGAGCCTTTGCGTCCCTATATAAACAAATTAGGATTTTCTTTAATTTCTCTAAAACTACTGAACAGATTTACACCAAATAATGAAAAGGGCACTTTCTGGACCAAGAGCTAATGGTTCAGGCGCTATGGAAAAATGCACGGAGAAAAAGAGTTTTGGGATTTATCTCGGCCTCTTTATCTCGGCCTCTGCGCAATGGATCACCCCAAACTTTCCAGACAGATGCTGAAGTGAGTGTTGTAATTTCTTTAAAAAATTTGTGAAGATCCATCAAACGGCACCAAAGTTATTAATAAAACCAAAAATGTTTTTTTCTATATAAATTAGGTCCTAACTATAACTACCTACGTTTCATAACATAACGCGATGTGTCCCCTTGATAGCTTAAGGTGTTGTAATTCCTTATGAAAAAAAACTCTACATGATTTTATCTTATTCAGTTTGAATTTAATTTTGCAAAGTAAGTTTGTACAAAACACAATTCCTAGAGACAACGTGCGATCTCCTCTATACCTTACAGTGAAATTTTCATGAATGCAAATATGTTTGTGTATGATTGCATTCATGAAAATGTCACTGTCATTTATATAGGGGACCACAGGTTGTCTCTATGAATTGTTTTTTGTACTAATTCATTCTGTGGGCATATTGCGTTACATTATGAAACATTGCGTGTTTTTTCGTGAAGCAGCTAAAATGATTATATAGTATAATTTTCATACAATTTTATAATGTTTCTGTTTGTTAGAAATTGGCTTTCCAGTTGGAAGAGGTGCTCATTCAATCGAAGCAGGAACTACAATCCTATTCAGAGTAAGTCAAATACACACCATAAATTAACCTGTGCACACACTCTGGAAGCTTGGCACAGAGCAGTCAGGCTTAACTAAAGAGGCAACACTTCAAACAGTAACACAGTGAAAACACCACCCAGAAAATCTGCAACAGGTTAGTCAAATAGAATATATATTTATAAATAAAACAAGTCCAAAAGCGACAAAAAGCCAACACGTTAAAGTTGAGATAAGAATTTTTAAAGAATAAATATGAAAGTAGCGCTTAGAAGCAATAAGCACATATAGAGGTTTCTGGTGGCACTCAACTAGGATAAAGTCAAGAGTTCAGGGTGCCCCCGATGGAGTGCATGCCGGCTACAGAACCCGCACAGGGCCCGCTAAGCAAAGATACCCTAATCATGTCACAACAAGCGATGCGTCGATGAGCAGTCAGGCTTAACTAAAGAGGCAACACTTCAAACAGTAACACAGTGAAAACACCACCCAGAAAATCTGCAACAGGTTAGTCAAATAGAATATATATTTATAAATAAAACAAGTCCAAAAGCGACAAAAAGCCAACACGTTAAAGTTGAGATAAGAATTTTTAAAGAATAAATATGAAAGTAGCGCTTAGAAGCAATAAGCACATATAGAGGTTTCTGGTGGCACTCAACTAGGATAAAGTCAAGAGTTCAGGGTGCCCCCGATGGAGTGCATGCCGGCTACAGAACCCGCACAGGGCCCGCTAAGCAAAGATACCCTAATCATGTCACAACAAGCGATGCGTCGATGATCCTCACACAGTTGGGGTGTCGTGCAAGATTTCTCCATGCAGCTGTGACAATGCACCAGTTCTGAGTGTGGCAGTTCTGAATATGATGCACCAGGCTAATCCACGCTGGAGGGGCAAAGCGTCAATCTTCTCAATGCAGTGCCAGCGATGCCTTGGTTCCGAAGCGGTGGTTCCGGAGGCAATGCAGCAGTTCTGATTGCGATGCGACGGTCCAGTCCCTGCAACAGCAGTGGTGCGTCGATTCTGATCTAGCAGAAGGCAATGCATCAGGTCCGATTGGTGCAGTGGAGTCGTTGTGAGGGTTCTGGCAGATGCAATACTTTATACTCCCTCCCAAGGACCCTGGACTGGATTGGCACCACTTGCACCAAGCAGAGTCTAGGTGCTGTTTGCGGATGGAAAAGAAGTCTTTAATGTCCCCTAGACTTCAGAAAAGGAGGCAAGCCAGCAAACCATTCATGTCACTTTGGTTCTGGGGTGGGGAGATGCAGGTCCAGTCCTTCGCACTACCAGGCAAGGAGGGCAGCAGGCAGCAGATTAGCACAGCACAGGAGTCCAGCAGAGCCCTACAGAGTGACAGTTCTTTCAGCAGCACAACAGTCCCTTTTCCAGGCAGAATGCCCTCAGGTCCAGATGTTTACTGAGTTGGTAGTGTGTGGGGCCCAGTTCTTGTACCCAGTGGTGGCCCTTGAAGTAGAGGAGACTTCAAAGAGAGGCCTTTGAAGTGCATAGAGTCCGTTCTGCTCCGGCTCTAGACTCACTATGAGGGGTTATGCAGCCCTTTATGTGGATCATGACACAGCCCATTCAGGTGTAAGTGTCAGCTCCTCCCTCCCATACTGGCCAGAATGGGCCATCAGGATGTTGCTGGTCCATCAGTAACACCTAAGCTCTCTTTGTGTGTGGCTGTATGGAGGGTATGCACCAGAGCCCAGCTATCACCCACCCAGACGTATATTCAGAGACAGGCAGAAGGCACAAAGTGCCAGATGTATCAAATTTCCATTTTGCATTTCCT
Organism: Pleurodeles waltl; assembly: GCF_031143425.1. NCBI lineage: Eukaryota > Metazoa > Chordata > Amphibia > Caudata > Salamandridae > Pleurodeles > Pleurodeles waltl. Next base: position 515,714,564 of record NC_090448.1, read on the forward strand.
AAATAGCAAATTTTAGGTAATCACTATTTAGTAAATGCAAAATGGAATGGAACAAAAAAGCAATTCCTTAATAGCAATTCCTACAGAGTTGCAATTGTTATTAGGGAATCGCAATGAAGAAATGTAACTCCATTCGATCCTGTGGGTCTTCAGGCCCATAGGTTCGAATGGTTTTGCATTTCCTAATTTCCAATTCCTTATTAGGGGATCACAAATTAGGAAATGCAAAACCAAGAGTGCCAAGGGCCCAAGGCCCCCTTCGATGCACCCCAAAAATTAATTGTGCACAAGTGAAGTGCACAAATGCCCTAGGGGCATGTGTGCGGTACATGGCACTTTTAAAAATGCATTTTTAAAAATTGCTCATGGTTACCATCAATTTGGAGTTGATGGTAATAGCATTTCCTTAATGCCCATTTTGCATTCAGGAAATGCTTGATACATGGGTTTATGAAATCGTAAATAGGGAATCTCAATTTGCGATTTCATATTTAACTAATCGCAATTTGTAATTCCCTGTTTGGAGTCATAACTTTAAGGGCATCCCCAAAAAATGTGATTCCCTAAAATGGGACTGCCAATGCCTTTCATGCATTCGGAAAGCTTATTTTGCATTCGCAAATGGTGGAATTTTGTGATTTGATACATCTGGCCCTAGATGATTTAATGAAATTGCCAACTTTCTAAAAGTTGCATTTTCAAAATTACAACTTAAAATCCAACTTCGCCATCAGTTGTGATTTTAAATAGTGATTCCAGAGACACAGACCTCTGGGGTTCCACTTGTCCCAATTAGAAATCACACTTCTAAAATGTAATAAGGCAATCCCAATGTTGAAAAATAGGGCTTGCAGTAGTAAAAAAACAAATGTGAGAGTTTTTCACTACCTGAACAGGTAAAACTAAAAAGGACACATCTAACCTTTTTAAATACACTGCACCCTGCCCCTGGAGTGAGTAGGGCCTACCTTGGTTAAATGGCTACTAAAGTGGGCGGCACAATCAATGCTGCACACCCACTAGTAGCATTTAATTTACAGGCCCTGGGCACATGTAGTTTACTTTACCAGGGACTTATAAGTAAATTAAATGTGGCAATTCTGGCTAAGCCAGTGTTGCCATGTTTTAAGCAGAGAGCACATACACTTTAGCACTGGTCAGCAGCAGAGAGCTAAAGCCAACAAAAACAAGATCAGAAAAAGGAGGAGGAAGGCAAAAAGTTTGTGGTGATTCTGCAGAAAGAGCAAGGTCCAACACTGTTGTTCGCCTTTATCTTGTTACTTGTATCACCAAGATGCTACTTTATTGTTTTGGGAGAAGAGAATGCTGTCAATTTGGTGCCCATTTTTTTATCCAAGTTGCACTGTCATGTATTGATTAGTCCATTTGTCTGCACAACTTGTATCACAGTTAAAAATAGAATTTGAATGTTAACTCCTCTACCTGTGACCAATGAGACCCCAGTCTCCAAAATGCGTCAGGAGTTTTGCACGTTGCCTAATAAAGGAATCGTTTTCCCCCCTGAAGAATTGTGGAGTGTTTCTTTTCAAAATTAAGCAAGCCATGGATTGTATGCTGTAGTTCATCATAGCCAGTGTCCGAGGGTTTTTGTAGACTTCGCGACTTGACATATATATATATATATATATTACCTACTGGTGGTTGTTAGTTGGTAGTTATAGTTCAGACCTAGTTTCCATAGAAAAAGTATTTTTTGACTTGCCTATATCTTTGGCACCGTTTGACGAATCTTGATTAAATTTTCCCACATAAGTGTGCCCAAGAATCTTGTTGTGCATTGAAAGATTCAAAGTGACCAGTCAAACAGGGGTCGAGAAAAAGTGGGGTATAAAAAAAAGTGCATTTCCTCTATTAATTCCCATAGGAGTTTTGAAGACGACTACGGCCTGAACCGCTAGATGGAATTTCACCAAATTTGGCAGCTTTTGGTCTGCAGATTACATATTTTGTTATTTGGTGTAAATCCATTTAGAGAAATTAAAGGCAATCCAAATTTGTATATCTAGCGACACCAACAAGTTGCAAATCCTCCCGATCACATGCAGCGATCTGATAGGCTGCCAACACTTCAAACACGAAGACTTGTCAGCAATTTGGGCTTCAGTCGAGTCTCAGGGGCAAGATACTTTTATCCTAAGCCCCTAGCCTTGGTCCAGGGGTCCCCTGTGGCCCCCAAAGCTTAAAAGCATTTTTTTAATTCACGGTGAAATTTGCAGACTCTTGAGCTTGTTTTTAATATTGGCCCCAGGTGAGGCAGGTCCTTGGGGCATTGTATAAATATGATGGAGGGGAGTGCACAGGTAACTCTTCTAGGTCTTTAAAAAGCCCCGGGGTCCATCACCTCCCCGGGGCAATCAATGTTAAATGAATCCAGAGGAGCCCCAGCCCCCACACCCCGGGGTACCGCCACCTCCCCAGGGCAATTCATGTTAAATGTATGTGACTTGTGCCCCAGGGACCGCCACCTCCCCAGGGCCATCCATGGAAAATATATGTGGGGGGTCCTGTGCAGCCCCTCGTGCCCCGGAGATCGCCACCTCACCGGGGCAAATGCTTTGTTATGTATGCAGGGGGCCCGCATGGCACCACTCACACCATGGGAACCACCACCTCCCAGGGCAAATCATCTCTGATGTATGCTGAAGGGGCCTGTGCGGCGCCCGCACCCTAGGGACCATCACCTCCCTGGGCCAACTGCATTGTAATGTATGTGGGGGACACGCAGACCCCTTGTCCTGGGAATCACCACCTCCACGGGGCAACTGCATTGTGGGGTATGTGGGTTGAATGTATGCGGGAGGCCCATGCAGCACCACTGTGCCCCTGGGACTGCCCCCTCCCTGGGGCAAAGGGATTGTAAGGTTTGTGGGGGGCCCAAATGGTCCCCCCATGCCCTGGGGACCACCACCTCCCCTTATATATGAAGAGGGGGCGAGCAGCCCCCCTGCACTCCAGGGACTGCCACCTCCCTGGGGCAAATACAATATAATGAGGGGGGCCGTGAGGCCCTCCTCTTAGAGCCATTTATGTTCCTGGGTATGGACACCAGCAGGGTCGGCTCCTGCTACCTCCTGAGATGCCCACCCTCGGAAGGTAAATGTTTGCTTTTGTTTGGCAGGAGCTTACATCTTCCGCCAAGCAAAAGAAAACATAATTCCACTTTCAGCAAGCAGGAGCTGTCAAACTATTCCCGCTTGCTGAAAGCAAAGTTTTCATCTGTAGGGAGCTGCTATTGAAAACCACTCCCTGCTTGTGGGAACAATGTCAGATCCCTCAGGAGACGGGAGATGGCCGGGACCACGGGTCCCTTGATGATCCCTCTGCGGTCCCCAATAGAAAAAAAATAAAGATCTTTTCTAGGTGAAACCACAGCTCTGCAGTTCCACCTTGAAAAGTTATCTGATGAAGACGCTCAGGAATAATAACATTGCCAAAGTAACAGACACACAAGGTCACTGGAGTCCTTTAAGCAGTTGTAGTATAGGAGAGGCACTATACATTTACTCAATGAGGTAGCACTTACTAGTTATTCACTAGCAAGTATTCCAGTTCGGTAGACATTTTACACAAAACAGTGGCTCTTCTGGGATAAATAGGTATGTCAGGATTCATTTTGGCACAATGACCATTTCACAGAAATTAAACCTCAACAGGATGCACTTACAGATATAAACAAAGCAGGTGCTCAAGTTGAATCTCCACTTCTGTAAAGCACTAATCATCCAAATTTCTAGCGCATGGTCAAGGCAGAGCAAGTGGTTTTTCTCTGCATTTTTATATCACTGTAACATAGGCAGTAAAATTATTGGTGAGAAATCTGTCTATGGCGGGTGCGTGAGTTATAGTTATCTTAGGGCACAAGTTATAGTTACTTGAAGTAACTCTAACTATAGCTGCTGAATTTCTATTATTGTGTTACTTTAAAATGAAAGCCTAACCATAATCTCCCTGTAAATTTTCGGTTTTTTATTTAATTTCGATTGTTTTTTAATGCTAATCCCTGACGGTTTATATATATATATATATGTATATATATATATATATATATATGGAGAATACATAGTTCCAAAATTCCAGGATTCAAATTATCCACACAATTCTACTCATTTATTGGTTTCTTTTAGGCGTTATTCTTATTTATTTAAAAAGTTTCCTATTTGCAAATCTTCATAAACATAGTAGATAAGATTATGGTCTACAGCCATCACTCATTTCATGGTCACCTGCTTTCCCAGAGCTGCAATACCTTATACAAATACTAATTAATAAAACTATAATTCAAAAAAATGAACATTCACAAACTCATTTTTCCTACAGATCCAATGTTCAAATAAAAAGACTGCCATGCTTAAATAGAAGCTATCAGTTTGTTCATATTTTTTCAAACTTCTCATCTTTACCTCATCGCTCACTTGCTATATGAGTCTTTCACATCTGTTAAGGTCTATTGTCACAGAGACTAATTAAAAAATGTATTGATATCACATCACATTTTGCATCCATAGGATTTCTCTTCTTAATCAGATCATTCTCACATTTCACTACTAATAGGCAATTACCCAGAAGTACAGTCACATGTTGTGGTAATATTGCACCACTGCAAAAGTTTTTTTATATATCTTAATAATAATTATTCAACCTAGAATCAAGATGTTGTCTTAGAACAGTACAATTGTGTTCTGCGTTCCTACTTATCTCCTATCAGAGCTTACAGAACCTCTCTGGAATGCACTTCTGAGTTCAAAGAAGACCTTTATTGTTGTTAATTCTTCCCCACCCACAAGTTCTTGAGAGACGAATTAATAGACTTCAAGCACACGTTCAAAAGAGTAAAAGTAGTCGCAGCAATGAAAACAAAATATATCACAGTACTTCTCAGTTGCAATGTACACAGATTATATTAGCAAAGCATATAAAATCAAATTCATCACCGTTTGAGCAAGGCGGCAGGGCCTAACTCAGCTTCATCTTTCTGGGTTCTGCAAGTTGATGACTCCGGTCAACTGCGAGAAAGAGATTATCTACCCAAACGGGAGACTGGCAACTGGCGCCTAGTTCCAGCCTGAAGTTAAGCAGATTCGAATCTAACTCACTGTAGCCCAGAGTCAGCCTTACAAAAGCGTGCCCCCTCCTCTCAGACTCGGGAAAACTATGCAAGCCTTTGGATACTGGCCAGATCTCCTAGACTTCTCCTCTTCCCAAGCCTGAGCAGAAAGGAAAACACCAAATGTACTCTCTCTTATCAGGTCTAGTCTGGTGTGAAGAAAACAGCTTGGTTCATCTTGTGGAAAAACATAGCTTGGAAGAATACAGACATCTGCGATGTTTCAACTGCAATGTCTAACTCCACGTTAAAGGCAATAGGCAGCTAACCTAAATATCAAATGTAATGTCTAATGTCATGTCAAAGCCAATAGGCAGCTAAACTGAATACAGCATGTCAAAGCCAATAGGCAGAATACAGAATGTAATGGCTAATGCCATGTTAAAGCCAATAGGCAGCTAAACTGAATACAGCATGTCAAAGCCAATAGGCAGAATACAGAATGTAATGGCTAACTCCATGTTAAAGCCAATAGGCAGCTGAACTGAATACAAAATGTAATGTCTAATATCATGTCAAAGCCAATAGGCGGCTAGGCTGAACAAAACATACAATGTGCTACTAGTGAGCACTGAGCAACTAATATGCGCAGTGGTGAAACACAAAGTCATTGGTCAAACACAATTAATAGCATCACATTCCACCCTATGACCAATGAATTTCTGTTTCACATATCTCTTGTTTCAAACAAAAACAAAAACATCAACACAAAAAACGTTATCAGCAAATCAGATTTGAATGATAAAATCAATCACTGTAAAGCAGTGGAAGTGGATTAACATATTGATCTCATAACCTTTCACATCAGAGACATCTACACAGAAAAGACTGAAACGTTTATACTCTGAATGAGATTATAGTGTCTCTAAAATAGCAATTTGATGTAGCATGAGTTCTACTCATGTAAAGGTGCACGGTCCACCTGAAAGGTTTGCTGGAAGGTAAGTGAAAGTCAGAGTTCCATACGAAAAAAAAGAGACAGTTAACTGTTAAGGTTGCTTAGTTCTAGTGGAAGAATGCAATCAAACAAGTTGAACTTGAACTGAAGGCGCCATTTGCGCGAAATGGATCCATGGTGCTTGCACTTTACTCAATCAGGTTCAGGTTGGGGGTTCGGTCCCTTCCCCGATCCCACATGCACACACCCGAAGGGGGACCACACAGCACACTCAGGGTCAGTGGCGAAACGTGGTAGGATCTGCAAAAGAAAAAAGTATGACTTTTCTTGCAAATAACATTTGTCATTTGAAATGTACCATTCCTCTTTTTTTCCCTGTTTTATAATCAGCAGGACGTTTTTGGGGCCCTTTGTTATATTTTCTGCAGGTTCTGGAGGGTCATTTGGGGCTTTAACCCACACCTCAGCACATAGGTTTTTATCTGCTGCACCACAGCTTCCATTTCTTTGCACTGTCAGAAGGGCTGGGGCAGACTCATTCTTTACCAAACCTCCATTCACTGCATTTTTGACAAGTTGGGCCATTCTGTCTCCAATTTGTATGAATGAATCAGATTCTTTTCTAGGTATCAGCATAATTTTGATTTCTCCTTGGTAATCTGCAAGAATCATTCCCCCTAAAACCTGATCAATTTGCCATATCTGTCCTGGTAACTTTCCTCTCCCCAACTGCTCTGTGACTGCTTGTGGGACAGATTGCTCTTGTGCGTGCTGCACAGTTTTTATCAAATCTAGGGGAATGTGCATCTCTCTCATCTCTGCCCACCTGTAAGTGGCTTTTTCTCCCAGCTGTTCTCATTTCTGGTGCACCCACTTAGCGATCCCCACTAAATCAGAATTCTGGGTGTACACTTCAGACTCTGAATTTTTCTCTTTAACATCTGCAAGGGAATTGAACCAGTTAGGTACAAGCAATGTGGAAAACCAAACAGCTAAGCCATTGGCAGTGAACCAAGAATCGGTGTAAAAATGACACATCTCACGCAGCTCTTGCTTTAAAATCTGAAACACATTGTACAACGCTGTTCCTTCTCCTGTGCTAGAAAACAACATTTCAGTCAATGAATCATTAGTCAAACAAACATGCTTTTTATCCTCAGTGGACACGCAATCAAATGGTGCACTCAATTTCACTGGTTACTCTTTTACCTGTGGTACTCCCTGCACCCTCTCCACATCCTGAAAAGGGGCTTGTGGCACCTGTTCATGTAGGGCTGCAGTGACTCTAACCCTGTCTTGCATGTACCAGATCCAGTGTATGATCCTAGCTAGGGGCACTCTTTTCTTCCCCTGTTCCTGATTTACATGCAAATTAGTGTTTTCCTCTTGCACTGCGCAGAAACCGAAAGTCATTATTTCATTTGCCAAATCACAAGCGCGCAGCTGCTTATATTTTTTCCTAGGGACCATATACCAAAGTGTTAGGATTTCACTCAGATGAGGGCTATTCTGTTTCCAAAAATCAAACAAGCAAATTAAATTCGGTGTCTCTTGCTTAGTGCAAACAGTAAGAAACTCTAAAATCTTTTGTTTTACTTGTGCCAGTAACTGCACATTTTGCGATGGTACCTCGTAAATCACATTCTGAGCTCCGTTCTCTGTGTTATCAGTTAAGGAATGCTCTTCGACTGCCAAAAAACCTGGCTCACACGGAGGCTCAGACTGGCTCACAGCTGTCTTAACCCCCTCATTACTGGAATGGGAAAAGACAGATTCTTCTAAAACAGCATTTTTATACATTTCAGCATTATCATGCATTAATGTGTTCTGGCTAATTTGCTCGCGTAAATTCTTATTTTCATGTTCCAACTGCCTACATTTCTCCTGCATTTTTCTGTAAGCAGATAAAAGTATCCAAACCCTTCTGTCAAAAACAAAAGGATCATTATTTCCTTCAAAAGGCACATTTTCTAAATATGCTTTATCACAGAAAGAAAACATGTTTCTCACAGCACCATCAGGCAGTTTAACTACACATGCATTTTCAAACATGGTCTGCTGTGCTTCTGTAATTCTCCAAACAACAAAAAACAATTACACTTTTAAATTGTGCACGTAGAAATCTATAATTCGACCCCACTTCTGGTACCAAATGTTCTGCGTTCCTACTTATCTCCTATCAGAGCTTACAGAACCTCTCTGGAATGCACTTCTGAGTTCAAAGAAGACCTTTATTGTTGTTAATTCTTCCCCACCCACAAGTTCTTGAGAGACAAATTAATAGACTTCAAGCACACGTTCAAAAGAGTAAAAGTAGTCGCAGCAATGAAAACAAAATATATCACAGTACTTCTCAGTTGCAATGTACACAGCAGATTATATTAGCAAAGCATATAAAATCGAATTCATCACCGTTTGAGCAAGGCGGCAGGGCCTAACTCAGCTTCATCTTTCTGGGGTCTGCAAGTTGATGACTCCGGTCAACTGCAAGAAAGAGATTATCTACCCAAACGGGAGACTGGCAACTGGCGCCTAGTTCCAGCCTGAAGTCAAGCAGATTCGAATCTAACTCACTGCAGCCCAGAGTCAACCTTACAAAAGCGTGCCCCCTCCTCTCAGACTCGGGAAAACTACGCAAGCCTTTGGAGACTGGCCAGATCTCCTAGACTTCTCCTCTTCCTAAGCCTGAGCAGAAAGGAAAACACCAAATGTACTCTCTCTTATCAGGTCTAGTCTGATGTGAAGAAAACAGCTTGGTTCATCTTGTGGAAAAACATAGCTTGGAAGAATACAGACATCTGCGATGTTTCAACTGCAATGTCTAACTCCACGTTAAAGGCAATAGGCAGCTAACCTAAATATCAAATGTAACGTCTAATGTCATGTCAAAGCCAATAGGCAGCTAAACTGAATACAGCATGTCAAAGCCAATAGGCAGAATACAGAATGTAATGGCTAATGCCATGTCAAAGCCAATAGGCAGCTAAACTGAATACAGCATGTCAAAGCCAATAGGCAGAATACAGAATGTAATGGCTAACTCCATGTTAAAGCCAATAGGCAGCTGAACTGAATACAAAATGTAATGTCTAATATCATGTCAAAGCCAATAGGCGGGTAGGCTGAACAAAACATGCAATGTGCTACTAGTGAGCACTGAGCAACTAATATGCGCAGTGGTTAAACACAAAGTCATTGGTCAAACACAATTAATAGCATCACAAATTGGGACACAAATATTTGCATTTCTATTGTTTCAAAATACTGGACCAGGAGATCTCTTCATATCGTATTATGAGACGCCTTACATATGTTAGATAAAACATCAGCATAACCATTGTCCTTGATTACAATGTTTACATTTAAATTTCTATTCACAATTTGTCCCCTGAACCCTAACAAATTATAGATAAATATAATTATAAATATTACATACATTATTTTACATCCCTATCCTAATGGTCAACTTTCACCTCTTCTGTTTTACCTTTTAGCTTGTTAATCCTTATATCATAGTAATAAGGCATCTCATCAGCTATCTAGGTGAAATCTAGAAATCCTTACTTATATTCTAAACAGTATGATTTCATACTTTGCATTTCTCCTATTCAGAATGTATAGCTCTCTTATTATATAAATGGAATTCTTCTTCCAGACGTTAATTTTAGTACTGCATTTTTTTAAAGTTGAAATAAAAATAATTACTTTCATAACTGGAACCTATCTAAACCTTTCCCATATTACAAGCCCAATTGACTCGTTCCAGTAGTGTGCAGCCGTTACTGGTACTCATTCTGGTTGAGTTGCAGTGTAGCTTATGAATCTCTCTTATATTCCTCGCGGTCTCTCACAATGAGAAGTGCCACGAGGCTTGAACTGGAAGCTAAAGTCTGATTTCTTTAAAGTTTGCTTGTTGCGTGAAAAGCTCGCAATCTCATTCATAGTTATGTATTTCTCCTTCAACATTATATGAATAAAATGAATATTAGTTAACTTCATCATCATCATCATATACTTTATTCGACCATAGGTCATAAAAGTTACACATTAAATCGTACAAAAAGGGTGCGTTTGTTCCATTATGCTTTCACACTGGCTTAAAATAAATTTTAGAATAAAAATAGCTTCTCTAAAACCTTCAAAATCCGACCAAGATTTAAAAATTTAAAGTGCTAGGTTGATGTTACATAGTGATACAGTTCCTTGATAGTTTAGATAGCATACTTTGACATGAAGAGCCTGCTCCCGGCGCAATCATCATATAGGCAAATTTAGGCACTGCCAAGTCATTGGAGACACAAGCACAATGAAATAAAAAGCTTATATAATAGCTTAAAATGGATATCGGATTCATGTTAAGATGGCACGAATACCAGACAGGTGCATAAAAATAACTCTTTGCGGCTAACACTAGTAAAAAAAATAGCAGAAACTCAGGATGATTACCCACATATTTGTCTGAGAAAAATCTATTCCAGGCCCTGTCCAGACCACATGGTCAATAATTAATCATCATCATCATTATCAACTTTGTTCAATCAATGACCATAAAACATATAAAACAAGATAATAAATAGTTCTTAAGCAAATAAATAAATACACATCTATAAATTGGTGTAGAAACATTAGAACAATAACTTAAATTGCACATATGACTCTAAAACTTATCTATAGAAGAGATGAGACCTTAAATTACTTTTTGGAGATGGCATTGTATGCGCCAAGCTGTTGCTAAATACTTGCTTACTGAAAGAATTACGTCGGTTGAATTGTGGCTTTTTAGAACCCGTAGAGCCAAAGAGCAGTTCTTGAATCCCATGTCCCTGCAAATATTGCGGATCCATTTTAGTCGCGGAATCGCATAGGCTGGGCAAAAGAACATGAAATGCTCAATGGTTTCGAAAGTACTGCCACAGGCAGGGCATATATCGGGAAGATTACTCGACCCCCACCTATGAATCAATGACATCAGGGGCAGAGAGCCAAAACGAAACCTTGCATATAAGCTCTTGCCCTGCAAATCCGGTATAACATCCAAATAGGATTCAAACTTTGGGGACCATATAATATCAATGAAGGAATTAGTTAAGCGGCCGTGGGATTTGTGGGTTATGTAGTTGTCCTTAACATAAGACCAATAGGTTAACTTTAAAACGTTTTTATGCCGTCTCTCTAATTTATGGGGATTTTCCCAATAATCACCCAGACCCAATAGTCGGAGCCAATGGGCCACGTGGCGAATCCAGGGTAGAGTATTAGCGTTCTGGCATTTCAATAGATCGAGTAATGCGGTTTTATATATATCTAGTTCGGGGGTTATCCATAACCTGATCCAATAAAGGAGGGTCTTAGAGTAGCTAGATCTGCTACTCGGCTTAACCCCAGATCTAGAAATAATGGAAGCAAGGGTGTAGTGCGTGGACATGCAGTTAAGGCTCTTGCAAAGTTGTTTTCCCCCACACTGATCTTGTTACAGTTAGCGCAACCCCATACCTCCGCTCCGTACAGGGCTGCACTTTGAGCCTTAGCTGTATAAATTTTTATTGCTGGGGAAACAACTTTGGTAGAGGTGCTTTGATAGAAACGCAATATAGATGAGGCTCTGTGTTGTAGGAGCCCTGCACTTTTTGTAATCTGCTCTTCCCATAATAGTTTGCTGGTTAGCCTAACTCCCAGGTAATCTATAGAGCTTACTTCCTTCAACTGTACTCCCTCAATATGAATGGAACATTTTTTCCTAGGTCCCTTGGATAACACCATCAGTTTGGTTTTGTTAATATTAACCTCCAACCCATGATCGCTACAGAATTGGTTAAAACGGTCAACAAGGGTTTGCAACCCCATTGGTGTCTTAGAAATGAGGAGTGAATCATCAGCAAAGAGCAGGATAGGGATTTTTTGTGTATTCTGGGAAGGGGCATCATTCTGGCCTATGGACACAGCCTTTACTACTTCGTTGATAAATATGGTAAACAGTAGGGGGGCTAGCACACAACCTTGGCGAACTCCCCTTCTGATTGGGATCCGCTCTGCCAGTTCGCCTTGTTCACCCCACCTCACTTGGGCATAAGTGTTCTCATGTAGTCGTTTTAACAGGAGTAATAGATCCTCTGGGACTCCCAATCTACCCAGCACTTCCCACAGTTTGGCTCTCGTGACCAGATCAAAAGCCGATCGCAGGTCTATAAATACCACATACAGGCATTGCTTGGCCACAAGAACATATTTCCAATGCAATATGGCCAATCGGAAGACCTGGTCTATCGTGCTAGTTTTTGCACGAAACCCTGCCTGTAAATGGGAAAGGATTTGATACTCCTCAACCCAATTGATTAGCCTCTGCATAATTTGTTTAGCAAAGATCTTTTGTAGGTTGTCTATAAGGCTAATTGGCCTATAGTTAGCTGGAAGATTAGCATTTCCTTTTTTATAAATGGGTATGATCTCTGCCCCCTTCCATGTACCTGGAATTTGCCCTCCTGCAGCTATGCTATTTGAAATGGCATTAATATACCAGGACCAGATGTATGGTTCCGATCTGTAAAGATCTCCAGGAAGCTTGTCTGGTCCAGGTGCTTTACCAGGTTTTAGGCTATTTATAGCCTCAAGGGTCTCTTCTACTTTAAAGATGAGGCAACCCTCAGGAACACACTGGGCCTCCACTTGGAGGGCCATGCTGGAATTTGATTCCAACAATTTTGTTGGAGAGTGGACCACATTGGTGTCCATTGGGCCCTCTGGTAGGGCGTAAAGAGTAGTAAAATGCTCTACCCAGCTTTCTGGTTGAATGTGGTTGCTGGGACAACTCCTACCTCCATTTTCTCTTTTAGACAGGAGTTCCCAGAAACGCTTGTTATTCTTCTCTCTGGAAGCGTCTAATAATTCCTGCCATGGGGAATCCTCCCACCGCTTTTTTGCGTTAGACAAAGTTACTTTGTAAAGGGACCTAGCTTGTTTAATTTCCCCCTGGGAGCCAGACATTACTGCTACTCTTAACCCAGACTTAGCCTTTGAGCACCTCTCGTCAAACCATCCCTTGCGTGCCCCTTTCCCTTCATGTGACTTTGACCGCCTTGTTTTATAAAAGAACCCCCGTAGCTGAGTAGTCATGCTGTCGTGTATTTCGAGAATCGGAATATTCCCCACTGCCTGGTCTTCATACTCAGCCAAACTATTTAAGAAAAGCTGATATATTGCCCTAATATGGTGAGGGTTGGACATCACTTTTGGCCAAGTAATCTTGGTGAATTTATTGTTCCAGCAAGGTGGCGGAATTGTTGTAGCATAGTTGTTAAGTGTTCTCCTGAACATTTCTCCAGAAAGGGTAAGGAGCAAGGGGAAATGGTCACTATCACATCTAACTTCTACTTTCATGTCTACCAAATGGGGCCACAATCTAACATCGACCAAGAAGTAATCAATAGTGCTTATCGACATGCCCCTTTTAAAAGTAGGTGCGCTGTTCATATCGGATGGAGTTCTACCATTACAGGCCCTAAGGCCATGGTTTAAACATAATGTGGGTAGTTGCATGGCCACCCGAGATTTTTTGCAAGGCCGGGTAATAGATAATTGTGGGATCCCCCACTGCTCATCTTCTTCATCAGTTAAACCACTTGTGAGAATAGAAGGCTCGAAGGTACAGTTAAAATCTCCAGCTATGATTAAAATAGTTGAGGGGTGGAGGCTTCCCACAAATTCGGACAGAATAGCCAGGGTGTGGGACTCGGAGCCATATGGGACCGATCGTATATAAGCATTAACAATAACAATTGATAATCTTCTGTTGAACGTAATACACATGGCTTTTAGATCTACGGAATCAATTTCCAAAAGCTTATAGTCACACTGCAGATTCTTGTTAACAAGTAATAAGAGCCCACCTTTTGCCCGGCCTCTCCCCTTCTCTGGAGGTATAGCAGGTGCACTAAATGAGAGAAATCCATCTATATAAATAGCATCCTCCGCCCAAGTTTCCTGAAACAAACATATGTCTATTTTTTAGTTTCTTTGCCAGGCCCGCAACGTTCCATGACATAAGTTCTAACGTACATTTATCTTGGTTTATCGCCACGGTTGTGCATCCAGCATCTACCGCGCTCGAGTCATTACTGCAAATATTTAATGATGAAGCTTTAACTTAAATTACAAAATCTCCAAACTATAGTTTGTAAATATCTCTATTTTCAAACCGATGGGGATGCCCAAACCCATATCAAATATGTCAATGTTACTTTAATTCCGACTCTTAGGTAGCTCAGTTTTTTCTTTGTGTAAGGCTATTTTTTAAAATCATATGGCATGGTCTTTCATTTTTTAAAGCAAGTTTGTTTCTTTAAGATAAATATGTATGTTCCCTGAACTTTCAAAGGGCCCGAACCTGATGCCTAATATGTTCAGGCTCCAACAATTCAATATCGAGCTACAACTCTGTTTTCCTTATAAACAAGGACAATTCAAATATGATGACCTCATTCAGAAAAATATTTGCCATGATATTTATCCAATAGAAAATTTTAACACTCTGTCGCACATATTTGGGAAATGTTTCCTAATGTTCTGTACCACTTTAGGATACCTACTTCTAGTCTCTTTATCTACCCCCCATGTAAATATATTAAGTCGTCTTTGAAAGTATGCTATGATCCCATCAATCTAATTTCGCTTTATGAATTAATACATTAATGTAACCTCGGTTGTAACTTATTCATTAAAAATGTGTGTCACATGACTCTACTGCGCCATTTTGTATAACTTCCATTTATTCCCAATTCCTGCAATATGTGATAGGTTCTTAAATTAGTATTCACAGTTCCTTGCCAGTGTTCAAACCTTCTTTTAGTGCCAATGGTCTATTAATCCAAAAGGTCTTCCTTAGTCTTACTTCTCTCTCTATATTCCCTCCTCTTCTTCTTTGGTCTTGTCTGACTCACTCAATACCTAGAAAGCTAATCTCACCTTGACTACGTCCAGTATTTTTTATTATATGTGTGTTACATGTTTCTGCTGACATCAATCTTGATCACCCTGGTGTGTTCCTCTCATCTGTCCATTACCTTACGGATGGTTTAATCCACATATTGTAAACCATATATACAAATGATGAGATATATGCAGTTCGTTCTTGAAATTTTAAGACTTTATCGAGCACATGTTTACAGCAACTGCATGTACAGCATCTATAACAGCAATGTGGTGCTCCTGCAAGCCAATTGTATTGTTATTAGTTTTCATTCTTATTAATCTCATGACTCAGAGCCTTAGCAATTTTTTTTTAAAGTTGGTGTCCTTTTTTTATGTGTAATAAAAGATTTGTCTGTCTGTTTTCCCAGTTTTTTAAACTTTTATTAATACAATTATTATCCCTGCCATGTTTGTAGATTAATCTGATATCACCATAGTCACTTGCATCCTTATTTGGTTTGTCTTTTGGCAGTTCTAATCTATATTTTTTCTTTGTTTTCCTATTGAATTGCTTAGAACTTTCAGATTATAAGTGAAAGAATTGCTGCCCTGTTAGCTAGCTTTTAACCATGGATTCTTTTCTATCTATTAGCAAGATGACAAGTTGTTCAACCCTGTTCACATCAGTGGCATAACAAAACTTGAGGGGGCCCCCTTGCAAAGTATATGCAGGGGCCCCCTGGACCCAGTCAGGAGCTTCCAGGTCAGGGGCCCACTGCTCGTGTACAGTGTATTGTGCGGAGTGGGTCATCTGGAGCTCTGGGTCTGTGGTTTCCACCATCTCTGTAAGCGCCACCGATCCAAGGGCAGTTGGTTCCATGCGCGGCATTAAAGCATTGCTTTACTGTATGAAGTAGCCTCTCTGGTTTAGGCCCACTCAGGCTGCTCACATTTCTTTAGGTACATTTCACTTAGCCTCCTCCATGATTTTCAAAATTACCCGCAGGTGAGATCTTCGGCTGTATAGACTTTCCTGTTAAATCCCAACCTAGTCCACCTTAATAGGGTTTTCACTCAAGCCCAGATATATTATACCACAGAAGGGCAATATGTATAGTTTAGATTTCCAGACAGGCATAAGGTGCTGCATTTGTTGGGACAAATGCTTCTTCTCAACTTAACTCATTGTTTAGAGCAATTTGTTTTAGAAGTATGTGGATTATATTTACTAAGATTTTACATCAAATTTGCATCACAAATGTGACATAAAATCAATGCAAAATCTTTTGTTACCTATTTACTTCCCAGCACAAAACTTGTTTTGTGCTAGAAAGTACCCTAAAGTAACACAAAGCAGCGAGAATCAATGCTTTGTAATACTTAGCACCAAGGGGGCATTACATTGGTGGTACATGGGCGTTCCCATGCAGCCACCCATGGGAATTTTGATGCAAAACCCTATCTACCAACAATATTAGAAAGGGTTTAGCACCAAGGGGCATATTTATACTCCGTTTGCACCGAATTTGCGTGTAATTTTTTTCTACGCAAATTCGACGCAAAACTAACTCCATATTTATACTTTGGCGTTAGACGCGTCTAGCGCCAAAGTTCATGGAGTTTGCGTCATTTTTTGGCGTGAACACCTTCCTTGCGTTAATGAGATGCAAGGTAGGCGTTCCCGTCTTAAAAAATGACTCCGAGGCATATGCGTCGGATTTATACTCCCGGGCAAAAATGACGCCCGGGAGTGGGCGGGGCTAAAAAACCTGCATTAGCGCCGGATTTTAACGCCTGGGTCAGGGCAGGCATTAAGGGACCTGTGGGCTCAGAATGAGCCCAGAGGTGCCCTCCCCTGCCCCCAGGGACCCCCCTGCCACCCTTGCCCACCCCAGGAGGACGCCCAAGGATGGAGGGACCCATCCCAGGGAAGAAAAGGTAAGTTGGGGTAAGTATTTTCTTTTTTTTTTGTGGCATAGGGGGGCCTGATTTGTGCCCCCCTACATGCCACTATGCCAATGACCATGCCCAGGGTACATAAGTCCCCTGGGCATGGCCATTGGGCAAGGGGGCATGACTCCTATCTTTGCTAAGACAGGAGTCATGTTAATGGCGTCTGGGCACCAAAAAAAAATGGCGCAAATCGGGTTGAGGCGATTTTTTTGGCTCAGCCTGACTTGCCTCATTTGTGGACGCCTAAACGCCATTTTTCCCTACGCCGGCGCTGCCTGGTGTACGTCGTTTTTTTTTACGCACACCAGGCAGCGGTGGTCGGCTAACGCCGGCTAACGCCATTCAATAAATACAGCGCCCGCATGGTGCTTCAGAATGGCGTTAGCCGACGCTAATTTTTTTGACGCAAAACTGCGTTAGCGCAGTTTTGCGTCAAAAAGTATAAATACGGGCCCAAATGTTAATGACATGTGAAAGAAGGCATTAAAAGGAGAATTGTTTTCATTCCTCCTTTCTTTTACAATTTTGCATGCCTGCTGCACTATGTAGTACACATACAACATAGGAACAGTTTTAAAGTGTGCCTATGCATAGTATTTTGTACTGGAAGGTTACCCTTACAGTACAAAACCTATGGTAGACTCACATACACACCATGTACTTGCACTATGGCGCAAAGGTGTGTGTGGCACACAGCAGAAAAAAATCAGCTCTGACGCTAGGGAGAAGGAAGGAGAGATCCATATTTCTGTAAATATTGCACTGTCCTGCTCTCTCCTTCTCACGCAGTGCAGCATTTTTCTCTACTGCAAAGCGCTGCATGACTAGTACATCTGGGCCTGTATTTTTCTCATGGAATATGTTTTTCTTTCTTTCATACTTGTATAGTACTTTGGGCCTGATTTAAGGAAAGTGGCACTGCACCCAGTGTAGCACCACTTTTCTTGTGCCCCTTAACACCTCCCTAATGCTACCATATGTGCACCAAAGCTAAGATTCGGCACACCATGGCGGTAGTTAGGGAAATTATCATCAACATTTTTGATGCTAGTTCGACCTTTGCAGGATTAGCATTAAAAATTGTGACGCTAAACCTGCAAAGCCCCCAGGGGCCCATTGAAACCATTGGCATACTTTAAACACTTGCTCTAAGCAGGCGTTAAAAGTGTTGAAAGAAATGACGCAAAGAAATCTTTTAGGGGGCACAGGCATAATGTAGCACAAAGGGTTTACACTAATGTGGCGCAAGGAGGCGCTAGGGACTCTGAAATCTTCCCCTTAGAGTTTCTTCATTAATTCTTTATATTAGCATCACAGCAATACATTTCATTTTCCCCCAGAAGATCAATACTGGATATCTCACAGCTGAACCATTTTTGGTCATACTTTCTACTTTGAAGTATCTCCTAGGCCATCCATTGTCATTTCGGCATATACCAGCAACCCGTATAAGCCATTTTTTCAGCTCTTCTTTATCATCTGGTACGTAATCTTTATAGCATGTAAAGTCACATATTTTCACTATGCCCTCCATTTATCATATTTTCTGCTAACTAGGTTGTCATTCCTTCTAGCGACGTTCTTCTGTTCGGGACACAGTTTTATCTTTCTGCTAGAACAGTTAAAGTCATCTTTTGAACACAAAATGTAAGTTCTCCATATTAACGGGGTGATTCCAACCCTGGCGGTCGGTGATAAAGCGGCGGCCAACCCGCCAACAGGCAGGAGGTAAAAAAAAATGAATTCTGACCCTGGCGGGAACCGCCAACACAGACCGCCACTTTAACACTCCGACCGCCACGGCGGGACAAACAAACAGCGCGGCGGTCACCGCCAACAGGCAGGCGGCAGACAATGTACCGCCCACCCTATCACAACTCACCAATCCGCCACCTTTTCCGGGGCGGGAGCACCGCCGATAAAAACACGGCGGAAACAGACTACGAACGGGAAAACGCTCACCTATACACACTCCACGAGGAAGGAGGACAGCATGGAACCCGAATTGAACATCCTACCAGCTATTGTCTACCTGCTCATCTACCACGAGTACGAACTCCGGCGCAGACGACAACGGTGAGTACTGCACCTACGACACAGGGGAGGGGGGACGAGAAAAGGTTACGTGCACACACATACGCTACACACCCACCCACCCCCCCTCCCAACTATCTACACACCAATGCAGAGCAACAACTCAGAGTGACACCCCCCACACCCCCTGGAAAAATGCAAAGACAAAATAAAAATTATCATTTAAATTTATGTATAAAATAGGTTCATTGAAGTCATGGAAAATTAACTATATGAAATATAAAAATGAAAAATATGAACAGTGCGAAAGCTATATACATAGTCAATAGGTCCTGCTCAGTTTGTCAAAGTTCCACAGTCCGTGGGCCAATGTCCACAAACACATGGGCAAAGCCCACACAGGAGACCAGATTCCGTTGGAGAGAACTCCTGGGGCATCAGATGATAAAACTACAGGCACCTCAGGGGGAAGGGAAGGGGGTCACCTCAGCCACATGAGTCCACGACGCCAGATCCACGAGGGGCCTCCATGCCCACTGTACCATCCTGGGGAGTGCAAAGCCACAGTCTCTCAAGTCTCTACAGTGGGTGGGTTGCCCACTGTTCAATCCTGGGGAGTGCAAAGCCACAGTCTCACAAGTCTCTACAGTGGGTGGATTGCCCACTGTGCCATCCTGGGGAGTGCAAAGCCACAGTCTCTCAAGTCTATACAGTGGGTGGATTGTCCACTGTGCCATCTTGGGGAGTGCAAAGCCACAGTCCATCGGATGGATACCCGACTCCGCTGGTATTGGAGGAGGCAGGGTGCCCAGAGTGCAGCGTGAACACCAGCTCCACACAGAACCGGCACTGTCAATGGGCCAGCGGTGCTTGACAGGAAGGGCCCAGCGTGGAGCGGTGCTTGACAGGAAGGGCCCAGCGGAGCGGTGCTTGACAGGAAGGGCCCAGCAGAGCGGTGCTTGACAGGAAGGGCCCAGCAGAGCGGTGCTTGAGACGGCGGGGCCCAGCGGAGCGGTGCTTGACAGGAAGGGCCCAGCGGAGCGGTGCTTGACAGGAAGGGCGGAGCGGTGCTTGACAGGAAGGGCTCAGCGGAGCAGTGCTTGAGACGGCGGGCCCAGCGGACGGGTGCTTGACAGGAAGGTCCCAGCGGAGCGGTGCTTGACAGGAAGGGCCCAGCGTAGCGGTGCTTGAGACAGCGGGGCCCAGCGGAGCGGTGCTTGACAGGAAGGGCCCAGCGGAGCGGTGCTTGACAGGAAGGGCCCAGCGGAGCGGTGCTTGACAGGAAGGGTCCAGCGGAGCGGTGCTTGAGACGGCGGGGCCCAGCGGAGCGGTGCTTGACAGGAAGGTCCCAGCGGAGCGGTGCTAGACAGGAAGGGCCCAGCGGAGCGGTGCTTGACAGGAAGGGCCCAGCTGACCGGTGCTTGACAGGAAGGGCCCAGCAGAGCAGTGCTTGACAGGAAGGGCCCAGCGGAGCGGTGCTTGAGACGGCGGGGCCCAGCGGAGCGGTGCTTGACAGGAAGGGCCCAGCGGAGCGGTACTTGACAGGAAGGGCCCAGCGGAGCAGTACTTGACAGGAAGGGCCCAGCGGAGCGGTGCTTGAGACGGCGGGGCCCAGCGGAGCGGGGCTTGACAGGAAGGGCCCAGCGGAGCGGTGCTTGACAGGAAGGGCCCTGTTCAGCGGAGCGTTTCTTCGCGGCGGGGCCCTGTTCAGCGGTGCCTTTCTGCACGGCGGGGCCCTGTTCAGCGGTGCCTTTCTGCACGGCGGGGCCCTGTTCAGCGGTGCCTGTCTTCACGGTGGGGCCCTCCTGGTCCGCGCACCTGCTGGCTGACTTCTCCGCCCTGCTGCCCTTGCCCTCCCTCCTTCGATGAGGCTCTCTGGCCCTTGCCTCCCCTTGTTGTTGTGGCAGGTGACGGGCCACGACTTAGCTCCTTGGTGGCAGCCGTGGTAGCCTTCTCGCGGCGGCCCTTGGTTTTACGGGTTCTCTTTCTAGGGGGTGGGCTGGCTGTCCCCATGCTGCTGGCCGATGTATCTGGACTGGGAAAAGGTGGACTCCAATACCCGTGCACAATGGTCGCCCTCGATGCAGGGCTGGTGGTGGCTGAGGTGCTCTTAGGACTCTTACCAGATGGAGGGGGTGGGTCAGGTGATGCAAAGAGGTTAACTTTGGAGAGGAAAAGTTTTTTAGGAGCAATGGGAAGGGTAGGTGCAGTGGGTATGGGAGTGGAGGAAGAGGATGTGGTTGTAGGAGAGTCAAGTGTGCTGTCTTTGGGTGCAGGTGCTTGTGACGGAGGCTGTGGTGAGGTGGATGGCTGTTGGGTGGGTGGCTGCCTGCGTTTGTGTGTTTTGGAAGAGGGGGTGACAGACACACTGGGAGAGGACAGAGGGGACATGTAAATGGCAGTGGGGGTGGTGACTGCACGTGTGCGGACTGTACTGGAGGGTGTGCTGGTGATGGAAGTACTGGCTTATGGTGGTGTGCATGCAGGTGTGAGTGGAGACGTCACAGGGAGGGAGGAGGGAGACGAGGAGGAGGGGGACACAGAGGTGGTAGTGACTGTTGGCATGTCTGCATCTGGATGTTGTTTGTGTGAATGCTTGTGGGATCTGTGGTGCTTATGTCTGGATGAGCTGCCCTTGGGTGTTGAGGTGTGTGCAGGCTGGTCTGATGGTGTGGATGGGATAGGCAGAGGAACAGGAGACTGGGACTGGGTGGAGGCAGTCAGAAGAGGGAGGCTGGAAACAGGGACAATGGCTGCCGTCAGTGCTGAGGCCAGAGCATTGAACGATCGTTGATGGGCAGCCTGACCCGAATGAATGCCCTCCAGGTATGCATTGCTCCGATGCACCTCCCTTTCTACACCCTGGATGGCATTCAAAAGGGTAGACTGCCCAACAATGATGGTCTGGAGGAGGTCAATGACCTCCTCACTGAGGGCAGCAGGGGTAACTGGGGCAGGGCCTGAGGTGCCTGGGGCGAAGGAGATGCCCGCCTTCTTGGGCGAGCGGGCACGGAGCGAAGGCTGAGGGGCTGCTGGGAGGGCGGGGCTGGTGCGCTGGGTGGCTGCTGTACCTGTTGTGGCGGGGGGCACGGATGTTGCCGCCACCGCAAGGGAGCTCCCTTCCGAGGACGTGTCGGTGTCGCTGACGTCTCCACGGGTCCCCGTTGTGGAGCTCCCCTCGCCCTCCGTATCACTGGTGACCTCGGTGTCTGTAGCATGGCCCACCGGGGCCATGTGAGTTGCAGCTCCCTCGTGCTCCGATGCCAATTCTCCTCCGCCTGATGATGCTAATGCACACATGCACAAGAAGATAAAGAACAAGGGTGGGGGGAGAAATAAAGACAGGTTGAGTGCATGCATTGTCAACACCGTTGTCGGAGAGGACAGACACAGGAGCCTCCTGCACTACTCTGCGCAATCGGGGTACACTACTCAATTATTGTGACTAGGCCTACAGGTCTATGGATGACAAATGCACACATAGGTGAGGCCGGACCATGGATGGCTGTACTTGGTACCCTACAGAGGTGGGGGACGGGGGCACAGGGCCATGCCTAAAGGAGGGGACTAGACTACAGAATGCGCCCTGGCCTAAAGTCACCCACAGCCCTCCTCCCCAACCCAGACACCTCCACTGCGCGCAAAGATAGCAGAATGTGCTTGTACTCACCCCCTTGTGTCTGCCGTGATGTCCTCACGCGCCCATCCAAATCAGGGTAGGCCACCGCCAGGATCCGGGACATCAGGGGGTCAAGGTACGACTGGCACCCCTCCTACGTTGGGAGGCCATCCCCAGCAGTGACTCGGCGGTCTTCCTGGTCCCGCGGCGGATGTCCTCCCACCTCTTTCGGCAGTGGGTGCCCCGTCTGTTGTGGACCCCCAGGGCCCGGACGTCCTTGGCGATGGCACGCCAAATGTCGACTTTCTGATGGGCACTGACCTATTTGACATGTACATGGTGGTAAAGGAAATATCATCAGTTCTCTGCATGTTAGATGTGATTGGGCCCCCCTCCCCAACCTTGCCATGTGGCACATGCTCTCATCTTTCGTGCGTTGCACTCCTCATTCGCTCCCCTCCCCACCATCTTACATACACCCTACTCAACACAGGCATAGCCCATTCAACGTGCACCCAGTGTACTTACCTGTTGGTCTGGAGGACCGTAGAGTAGCGCATACTGGGGGAGGACCCCATCCACAAGTTTATCCAACTCTTCAGAAGTGAAGGCAGGGGCCCTTTCCCCAGTCGCAGCAGCCATTGTATCTTCCAGACTGAGGTCACAGCAGCACTTGCAGTATAGGTCCTCTCCTGTGGATGATCAGGTCTCGAGTGATTAATCAGATGGAAAATGGCGGTCACGCCCGCGGCGGTGCGTACCGCGACCGCCGGCGCACATCGTCATTGGCTAATGAAACCCATAGGCTTTAATGTTAACCAATGCGGCTTCGCACTGCGGTCTTTGACCGCCTACCGCCACGGTGTGCCACACCAGCGCATTGACCTCACATCCCACTGTCACACTTCTCAGGTCAGGCAGCCGCCATTTCAAGGACCCACATGGCTTAATTTCTACTGCGTCACACAGGCCTAGACCTTGCATTGCCACTCATACAAGCCTTTCACTGCATTGCGATTCATTTACTGTGCAAGCTGTGTGAACGAACCTGTGGGTTGCTTGACTCTGTACTCCATGTTGTCCTTCCTAGGCACCGTCCACTGGGACTTGCGAGGAGAAGGATGAATCCTCCCGTGTACCGACCGCTGGTGGACCTGTCGACAATGGAAGAACGACATATTATACTTCGATACCGACTTGACAGAGCCACTATACATGAACTGTGTGCCCAGTTGGAGCCAGACCTGATGTCCCCCATCCGCCAACCCACAGGGATTCCCCCTCTGGTGCAGGTTCTGTCAGTACTTCATTTTTTAGCAAGTGGGTCTTTTCAGACAACAGTGGCCATGTCATCAGGGATGTCTCAGCCTATGTTTTCTAAGGTTTTGTCCAGAGTGTTGTCTGCCCTGATGAAATACATGCGGAGCTACATTGTTTTCCCTGAGGAGGATGAATTGGCTACAGTGAAGGGTGATTTCTATGCCCTTGGACATATCCCCAACATCATTGGTGCCATTGATGGGACCCATGTGGCTTTGGTTCCCCCCAAAGACAGTGAACAGGTGTACAGAAACAGAAAAAGTTATCATTCTATGAATGTCCAGGTGGTCTGTTTGGCAGACCAGTACATCTCCCATGTAAATGCCAAGTTCCCTGGGTCAGTGCATGACGCGTATGTTATGCGAAATAGCAGCGTCCCCTATGTGATGGAACAGCTACAGAGACACCGTGTGTGGTTATTAGGTGACTCTGGTTACCCCAACCTCTCCTGGCTATTGACCCCAGTGAGGAATCCCAGGACAAGGGCAGAGGAACGGTACAATGAGGCCCATGGGCGAACTAGGAGGATAATAGAAAGGACCTTCGGGGTCCTGAAGGCCAGATTTAGGTGCCTGCATATGACAGGTGGATCCCTAATGTACTCACCAAAGAAGGTGTGCCATATCATCGTGGCCTGCTGTATGCTTCACAATCTTGCATTGCGACGCCAGGTGCCTTTCCTGCAGGAGGATGGTCCAGATGGTGGTGTTGTAGAAGCTGTGGAGCCTGTGGAGAGTGAAGACGAGGAAGACGACGGGGACGACACGGACAACAGGGATACAGTTATACAACAGTATTTTCAGTAGCACACAGGTAAGATTCACCCACGCCATTTTACATTTACTTCAGGCCTCCTGCGTCTCTACTTTCTGTGTTTCCCACCATTTCCTTTTAACTGAATTGTGACTTTCCCTTCACTTTTCAGAGCTGTTTGACCAACTGCGTGACTTCTGCTTTGTTTGCCCATGGACTACAGCTTGTTGTCATTGGTAAGTTGTCATTACAATGTAACAGAACATAATTGCACCGTTATGTGTGATACATAATAGTAAAATAAAAGCAGACTCCTGTAATTGTAAGTGCAATAAGTGATTTATTATAAGTGCTACATATAGGTACATGATAGTAAAACGGTGATGGGTGGGGGTGGAGAAATGTCCATGGCAGAGTCCAATTCTCAGTCGCACAGGTGCATTGTCCATATCCCTGTGGAAGGATGGAGCAGGGGCAGTTCAAGGTTGGACAGGGTGACAATGTGGGACAGTGGGATGACATCAGGGGGTATCTTATGCTGGCGGGGGTCTTGCAATCCTACTCTGTCTTCTTGTGTGATCTCAGGTTCCGCTTGCGGGGTGGTTCTTCTTCAGCAGGAGGTGGGGTTCTGGTGGCCTGTTGTTGTGTGGGGGCCTCCTGTCCACTAGCGCCGGCGGAGGTGGTAGGCTGTTCCTGGCCTGGGCTAGTGACAGGGGCCCTTTGGGGTGCCACATGGTCCTGCAATGTGGTGACTATCTGGTTAAGGGCCAGGACGATGGTCCCCATTGCGGAACCGATGTTCCTCAGTTCCTCTCTGAACCCCATGTACCGTTCCTCCTGCTGTGCCTGGATCTCCTGGAACCTGCCCAGTACCGTCGCCATCGTCTCCTGGGAGTGGTGGTATGCTCCCATGATGGTGGTGAGGGCTTCTTGGAGAGTCGGTTCCCTAGGCCTGTCCCCCCCCTGTCGCACAGCATCCCTCCCAGTTCCCCAGTTTCCCTGGGCCTCTGTCCCCTGGACGGTGTGCCCACTACCACTGTCCCCAGGTCCCTGTTGTTGTTGGGGTGGTGGGTCCACCTGGGTGCCCTGTAGTGGCGGACACACCGCTGATTGACGTGTCCTGGAGAAGGAGGCATGGGCCCCCTGGGTGGGAGCTGTGCTGGTGTTCCCAGAGGGGGTTAGGTCTGGTGTAGCCTGTGGCTGTCTGTGGGGAACCGACTGTCCAGAGGTCCCCGATGGGCCGGGCTGGTCATCTGGGTCCAGGTCGACAGAGCTGCTGTCATCGCTGGGGGCCTCTTCTGGGGGTGGGATGGACATCTCTGGACCCTCCGTGGCGGTGTGGTGGCCTTTGGGTCCTGCAGGGGTATAAAGGTATGGTTATTGGTTCTGTGTGTGGCTTTTCATGGGATGGATGGGTGTCCGTGTACCCAAGTGCAGGCATTCCCGTGTGGGGGCTTTTGTGAGGGTGGCTTGTGGGGGAGATGGTTATGTGCAGTGGTCATGCTTTGGTTATGGGTGTCCATGCTTTGTGGTTGCATGCAGGTCTAGGTGTTAGGATGGGTGGGTTGTGATGGTGGTACATTTGGAAGGAGTTGGTGTGATGGGGGTGGGGGTGAGGGTGGGGCTATGTGCTGGCATGCAGATGGGGTGGGGGTGGGAAGTAGTAGTTAAGATTTGACTTACCAGAGTCCATTCCTCCAGCTACTCCTGCGAGGCCCTCAGGATGCAGGATGTGCAAGACTTCCTCCTCCCATGCTGTGAATTCTGGGGGAGTAGGTGGGGGTCCGCCGCCAGACTTCTGCACCGCAATGTTGTGCCTTGATACCATGGAACGCACCTTCCCCGTAGGTCGTTCCATCTCTTCCTGATGTCCTCCCGATTGCGTGGATGCTGTCCCACCGCGTTGACCCTGTCGACTATCCTTTGCCATAGCTCCATCTTCCTAGCAATTGTTGTATGCTGCACCTGTGCCTCGAAGAGCTGGGGCTCTACACGTACTATTTCCTCCACCATGACCCTGAGTTCTGCGTCAGAGAACCTGGGGTGTCTTTGGGGTGCCATGGGGTGGTGTGGATGAGGTGAGGGAAGTTGTATGTGTTGTGGAGTGTGATGTGTGTGGTGGTGTATGGTGTTTTGTGCGTTGAAATTGTGTGGGTGATGTTGTGATTAGCCTCTGTGTGATGGTCTACTCTAAGCAGTTCTGTCTCTCTCTGTCCTTGATTTGCAATTGTGGAAGTAAGGGTTTGTGGCTAATGTAGGTGTGTGTTTTATATTGTATTGGGTGTGTGGGGGTGGTGTGTGTATGTGTATCAGGTGTGTGTATTTCGAATTGTCCAATGTGGTTGTGTTTTGTAAGGGTGTGTGTATTTTGAGCGCGGCGGTGTGTACCGCCAATGGAATACCGCGTTTGAAAGACCGCCGTGTGGATTCGTGGGTCGTGATTGTGTGGGCGTATTTCTGTTGGCGTGACGGTGGAGGTTTGGTCATTGCCATTTTTTCGCTGACCTTTGGTGTGGCGGACTTTTGTGGATGTCGGGTTTTTGGCGGTTTGCCAGTGGTGGGTCAGAATGACTGTGGTGGTTTACCGCGCCGCGGCGGTGTTATGGCGGTCTTCTGACCGGCGGTAAGCGCCTTTTACCGCCGAGGTCAGAATGACCCCCTAAGTAGTTTAATATATTGATTGGTTTGGTTGTTCATCTATCACATTCCTAGTCTTCAGTTGCCCTATTTGTTTTTTTCTTGTCTCTTCACACTTGCGGTGGAGTTTTATTGGTATACATGACACTCACATTTCTATGTGTACATATCTCATTGTTAAACCGAGCACTCCCTCTTTGGTTTCCGAGCACACCAGTGTTTTAGTTATGAGTTTGATTGAGTTTATTTTCTGCACATTGAGCCTTCTTTTAAATCTTTCAGTATTCTACAGGTGATATCCCTCTTTGGCTACCTCTCCTTTCTCCTTTTAGTAATCTCATTTCCATTGCGCACTAAAGATGGTGGTTGACTGCATTTGGTTTTGCACCAAAACACGCGTTGGCTCTAATAAAGGGGGTCCGGAATGTTACACATAGCTAATGAAAATACAGAGACATTTTCTCTATTCAAAGAGCTAATTATTCTCAGTTCTATGGATATGTTGAAATCTGTAAAGTAAAAATCAGAATGGATCGATTGTCTATCAAAAGAGAGTATGTAATTTGTTGCACTGTAATTAACTGAGTACATTCTTTTCTTGACGTGATTCGATTTATAACAAGTTGAATATGGTGATGTGTTTATTTCCTTTAACGTTTGAAACGTTTTACACGTGATTGCATGTGGATTTATGAGTATTTCTGTTACCACTTTACATAATTTTCCCACAAATAAGGAGCACATTTGTGGAGTGTATAGAAAAATATACTGAAAAGAAAAGAAAAATAATACAAGAGATTGTGAGAAAATATATAAACCATTTTCAGCTAGCATGTTTTTTGCTCAGTGCCTATGTTGTGAAGACAGCAATATCACTGGATGTTTACGAATAGAAAGATTCGGGGTTGACAGTCTCTGTTCCTTAGTTTGAGTTAGCTTCACCTGCCTTCGTCTCCCCCATTTCCCCTTTTCAGGGGCCCTCTTCTTCTTCTTTAAGCCATTGGAGATAACCTCAGTTGGGGAGGACACTAGGAACAGGATAGAGAACCGATCCTGTGTACTGAGCTAAAGAACAGGAAGAGCAAGCTTCTACAAAAATATAAAATGTTAGGCCCAGGAGTTTGAAAACCAATAGTCCCGATGACTAGATAATGTCACCAGGAACATAGCAAGACTTCCCTGTGAAAATTGGCCCACCAGGGCCCAAGAGATTGAAGCAATAAGTGAGGCCCCCCTTGGGTACTAAGGGCCATATTTATACTTTTTGACGCACAACTGCGCCAACGCAGTTGCGCGTCAAAAATTTGACCGCCGGTTAACACCATTCCAATGCGCCATGGGGGTGCCTTATTTAAGGAATTACGTTAGCCGGCGCTGCGGACTGGTCTGAGTAAAAAAAAATCACTCACACCAGTCAGCGCCGTCGTAGGGGACAATGGGGGTTGTGCGTCAAAAAATGGTGCAAGTCAGGTCTGAGGCAAAAATCAGGCCTCAAACCGGACTTGCACCATTTCTTTTGATGCACAACCCCCATTGACATGACTCCTGCCTTAGCAAAGACAGGAGTCATGCCCCCTTGCCCAAAGACCATGCCCAGGGGACTTCTGTCCCCTGGGCATGGTCATTGGGCACAGTGGCATGTAGGGGGGCCCAAATTAGGCCCCCCTATGCCACTTAAAGAAAACTTTAAAAAATACTTACCTCAACTTACCTTTACTGACCTGGGATGGGTCCCCCCCATCCCTGGGTTTCCTCCAGGGGTGGGCGAGGGTGGTAGGGGGTGTCCCTGGGGGCAGGGGAGGGCACCTCTGGACTCCTTCCGATCCCACAGATACCTTAACCCCTGCCCTGACCCAGGCGTAAAAAAACGGTGCACATCAGGCTGTGCACCGTTTTTTAAGGCCCACCCCCTCCTGTGCGTTTTTGGAAGGGAACGCCAACCTTGCATATCATTAATGTAAGACAGTTTCCCACTTCCAAAAAATGACGCACACAGTGGAATTTTGACGTCCACGTACTCGGGCGTCAAAGTTTAAATATGGGGCAAGGTTTGCACTGAAAGTGCGTCAACATTTTTGGCGCACATTTGGCGCAAACAGAGTATAAATATGGCCCTAAGACTGGCTGGGCATGAGTCCCCCTCCAGGATCCCAAGATCACCCTCAGAGAGGGCCAAGGGCTTTAAGGTTCAGCGCAAGAACTTATGACGCAGAGGGGGCATATATGGAGTCACCTCCCTAATGATTTCCCCTAATTTCCCCAACTTGTCCCCGAGGATCATGAGTTCCCGGGGACCAATACACAAACAGTAAAAAAAACACAAGGGGCATATTTACAAAAAATTGGAGTAGGGCAGTCTCTTTGCTGCACTGCCTTATGCCAATTTGAAAGGGCAGGGATGCACCGAATCTACAAGACAAAGTGAATTCCTGTACTTTCAGCCAGCACCGGTGCACAATTTGATGCTTAGCACCAACGCAGGCACCCTTGCAGCATGGTGCGAGGGTGTCTGCAGTGTCGGCAGGATTGTTTTTTGTGCAGAAAGAGGCACCTTCCTGCACAAAAACAATCCATGGAGGTGTTTACCTCTTTCTTTGTGTGCTGCACAATGCAGCACACATAGAAAGAAGGAAAAATCAGGAGAAATAAAGAATAAAGATATTTCTCCTCGTTACACCTCCCGTGGGGAGGCATACGGTTTTGATGCATTCCCAGGTATAAACGTCCTTGTAAATCCATGGAATGCATCAAAACCCATCGGTGTTGCATGAGAAAACCCATTGCAACGTCCACCTGATGCAGTGTAAGACAACATAGTGACTTCTGCTTCATTGCCTTACACCAGATCTACTCTACGAGGCCACAAAAAGCCACCCAAAGTGACTTTTGCGTGCCCTCGTAGATATGGGTCTGTACTCTGCGTCACCTTAGCATCAAAAAAAGTAACGCACCAAAAGTGCAAGGGGCTTGTAAATATGATCCTAAGTTAGTGCTGTAGCGCTCTATTGTATTTTTCCCTTGAGGGTCCCCATGCCCCTAATGAAACCAGTCCTGCCGTTTCATAAATACACCCCGTTATGTTATGTCTAGTATAGGCGGGGGTATTGTGGTTTTAAGATTCACAGCTTGTTAGGGTTGTGCACTGTTAAGCGTGTGTCATCCTCCTATGTATTTCCATCTGCTAACTTGTATATATTTGTGATTTAATGTGAAATATTAAATAGTGTGTGCATGATAGAGAATTTTGACTTTTGATAAGGGACAGCACTGACTGGACAATGATTTATTTTGGTGTTGTTTGCGTATGCCTGTAGACTGGAGTACTAGCCCACACCGCCTTTAATGAGAAGGCTTTGGAGTCCCCTGCCTCGCTAACCTGTGAGGGTGAAGTGCTACAACGTGAACTTGGTCATCAGCAGATAGAAGGTTGCAGACCTATTACCTGTGAAGGACTCACATTCTTCCCTCCTAATAACCGGATTCCTTACACTAAGGCTTTGCACTGGCCCTAGAATAAAGCGAATTAGATTTTGCCACAACACCTGAATTAATAGGATAGGCAGACCAGGTTTTGCATCAAAGTGGAAACAGGCACAAACAAAATGGAATGCATTGATCTTCCCCAAAAACTGACACATTGCACTTGTGCAGTAGTACATAGCACATGTCCCATTCTTTTGCCCTTATGTGTTTGTCTGCACATAGGACATTGTGAAAGATTAAGTACAAATCCTATGCCACACAGTACCCAGTCACGTTTTCACCTTGTTGTGAAGATGTCGTTTGTATGCCAGGGCAAGGGAAGAGATCAGCCAGTCCTAGAGGAAATGGCTCTGTGTCTTACTTTTTCCTTCATGTAAAACAGCTTAGCATAATTTGATGTTGCATTATGTGAAATCTTAGTAAATCTGGGCCTCAGTCCCATGAGACATCATCTAAGGAAACTCTAGACAGACAACCACATTGCCATTTAATAGAGTTTGTTCTGGCCCTTAGTGTTAATCAAGCTTGATTGCTTGTAGGAGATTTTGGAAAAGAAGAGGAAGTATGTGTCCTTTAACAAGTTTGAAAAACAACCAACAGGAGCTCTTAGTATCACAAATGGTTTATATGTAGGATCCTTTTAATGTTTTAAAAGAGCCCTATGAGAACATTACCCACCATGGAAGAAAGATTGTTCATTTTGGCAGCAGCAATTATTAAAAGTTCCCATCTTCTATTTTCTGGAGTGGTTTTGGGGAAATGATGCCTTACATTAGATCATACATTTGGGGCCTGATTTGGATTTTGGCAGTAACGGTTCTGCTGTTGATTTTCCGTCTGATTTCCCATCCGCCTACTAGGTGGTCCTCATGCTCCAGTTAGATGTTGATGGGCACATAAAAAAGACTTCTGACAAACTTATCTCACTGTCATGAATCTCCACTCATGTTGTCAGCACCATAGGCAAAAGCGGCTGGTGGTGGGACACCAGCCACTTTTACCATCGAGCCAATCACAAAGTGCTTTCCTTCCAATGCAGCTGTGGCGGCTAAACCTCCACATCTGAGTTGGTGGACTGGAAGGGATGAAAGGATGAAATTCAACTTTTTATGCACTTTTCCCATTTCCTGCCACCATTCACTCAGTCATACAGGTCCCGCTGTTGCTGCTGCTCCTCGACCAAGACAAAAATCAACCCCATCATCGCCTGAACTGTAGGTGAGACACTGTATTACCTGTCATCCTCAAAATTGTCGGGGTGCATCAGCACTGGATTCATGCATGTTTAAAAACTACTTCAAAGCAATAATACAATGGTGTATGCAATGCATATGTGCGTAATGTCATACTCAGAAAAATGTTTGAAAAACACCTCAAGATATTAGTAACACCCTCTAATCTGGTACTAACTGCCTTCAGGGCAAAGGAAACCTACACAATAAGTTACAGCAATACCAAATAGAATTGTGTCCATACAGGTGCATGTACTAATTTTCCCTGAACTGCCATATCATATACATAACCAGTATACCCAGTAGAACCTACTCAGATCCATGATAATGTAGCAATTGTACTACTAAACACTACAAGTGGGTGTGCAAAGAAAAGTACAACCATTCTTCCCACTAAACTGCAAACATGTCGGAGATGTCCTCTTGGTTTGTGCAATTTATAACAAACATTAGATGCCATTTGACTCTAAAGAGTTATGCTTCATGTGTAATGCATATGTGCATATTATTCACATTATGTCAAAATAAACACACATGCATTCTCTAATGACAATATCAGAAACACATAATTTTGGTGTAAGTGTCTAGTAACACGATAAATGCTTGCACCAAAATTAACATGTCCATCACAAGTATACAGCAGGGATATATGCTTTTAACAAAATAACTAAAAACTACAACCTGTGCTTGTCACTGTCACAAATGAGAGTAAGTGCATGGCATACACATTAGCAGAAATAACATTATCAGCAAACGATTAGTAACGATCAAAAAATAACGGCAGGACAAAGGTATTCCAAAATTAAATGCTCTTTAAATAAATTAGATACATCTCTCATTGCACACCTATGAATTAGGAACAAATACCAAAATGTAGAGGCTCTAGGCCAAGTTCAAAGTATGGGTTGCATGCCTACAACTTGCCTCCTGAAGTCACTACCAAAATAAACCTCCTTGAAAAGGGGCAACCATGGGAAATCGTGCAGGCATCTCAATGACCTTACTGGGGATGGAGGGTCCTTGGGTTTGGGAGGGGTGGGTTTGAACTGGGAGGGGTAGATTTGGATTTGGGAGGTTTGGGTTTGGATTTTGGAAAGGTAGATTTGGATTTAGAAGGGGTGGGTTGGTATTTGGAAGGGTTGGGTTTGGGTTTGGAGGGGGTTGCTTGGGATGTGGAAGGCGGGGTTGGGGTGTGGAAGGGGTGGTTTGGGGTGTGGAGGAATTGGATTGGGGTGTGGAAGGGGTATGTAGACTTTTGGGTGGGGTGGTCTAGGAGGAGGAAGGGAGCAGTGCCAGGGCAAACATTAGGTCC
The DNA here is from genome assembly GCF_031143425.1 of Pleurodeles waltl. Lineage (NCBI taxonomy): Eukaryota > Metazoa > Chordata > Amphibia > Caudata > Salamandridae > Pleurodeles > Pleurodeles waltl. The sequence goes on from NC_090448.1 coordinate 515,747,834, forward strand.
TCCTTGGGGAAACAGGTAGGGTGTGTGAGATGGATTTGGGCTTGAGAGATAAAGGGAGTGGCAGTGTCTGTTGTGCATGCGTCTGTTGATGGTGGGAGTACCAGAGGGTTGGATGTATGTGGTATGTGTTTTGGTTTGTGCTTTTTACTGGTTGTCTGTTGTGTGGGTGTTTCTTTACAGTATGTGTGTGTGGATGTGTCTGCTGTGGAGGTGCTGTGTGTGGTTTTGGTGCCTGTGGATCTGATTGTGCATGTGTGTGTTATAGTGGGTGTGGTGTCTGCGGGTGTGGTAATGGTGGGTGTATGTGTTGTAGTGGGTGTAGTGTCTGCGGGTATGCTAGTTGTGAGTGTAGTTGTCTATGTCATGGTGGTTGTGGTGTTTGCAGGTGTGCTGGTGGTGAGTGTTGATGGGTGCTGGGGTTGGTGTGGTGTCTGTGTGTATGCTTATTATTGTGGTGGTGGTGGGTTGTGGTGCCTGCATGTGTGTGTTTGTGTGGGTGCATTTAAAGGTGTGCATGTTCTCTGGATAGGGCTGGTTAAAGGGATTTGAGATAGGTAAGGGGGTGGGAGTTGGGGAAAAGGTTAGGGTGAGTGGTCATTAAGGAGGCCAGACCCTGGAATGACCGTTTAGACCAGACATGGCATGGGGAATGGTATTCAGGTAAGCTAGCATCTCGATCATCTCAACACTAAGCCCCTGGATGGCATTCAGTAGTGCAGTCTGGGCTACAGAGATAGTCTGAAATAGATCAATAGCCTCCTCATTAAGCACAGCCTGGGAGACAGCAGTGGGGGAAGGTGCCTGCAAAGGTGATGCCACCCCTTTTAAGGGTGTGGCTACGGCCAACTGGGGGGGGCAGCAAGAGGGAGGGTGGAGATGGAAACACAGGTGGCAGACGATGATGCAGGTGGAAGTATAGCAGTAGTAGGGTCTGTCACCACTAAGGACTGGTTATCTGTGGAGGCCTTCGAAGATGATGTTGATTCGCTCATGGCTTCCGCACCAGTCCCCTAACCCTTCATGGCACAAGGTCACTCGGTGTCAGTGGTGTCTACACCAGGAACACAGTGCCCAGCTTCTTCGTCACTGACGTGGCTGCAGTCACCTTCGTCTTACCCAGATGATGTGGTAAAGACAGATACAACAGTTTTAAGGTATTCAGGTAGATAATTTTAATATGAGCTTTGCATCAAAACCTTTGCCAAGTCTACATATTAAACTAGCCTCAAGGTACTCAAACTTGGCTTCTTAATCTTCTGTATCTCATGCCTGCAGGGGAGAATTCCACAGATCATTTGCTCAGAGTCTAGAAATTCCCCATGCTAACTCCCATACCATGTATGACTGTTGTCTCTTATTCATTTTTATTTCTCTGCATGACAAATGGATTTGACAGCATTGATAAATACATAGGACTGGATACACTCCTAAATCACTTCAGTACAGAGCAAAAATGTTTCCACACACCCAAAAGAGACATGTCTTAAGTCTAATATGGACTCAACGAGATTTACTGTCAGTTTCAAGCTGTGGGGTCTGCCCGAATTTTTCTGCCTTTTCTTTACCAGCCCCAGTGTCTTCGCCTGCGGTCAAGGATAGCTGTTCTAGGAGGGAGCAGCTATTTGTTGTGAAGACAGGTCAGGGTAGACAAATTGTTTCAAATAGTGTGGATCCAGTGGAGAAAACTAAAATAAGTTGGAGTTGGAATGCCAGTGCAATTAACTAAAAAAAGGAGTCGTCAAAGCCCCTATTCCATAATTCCTGAAACCCTGGGGTTAATTTTTTGTCCTGGAACATTGCAGGGCTGCAAAGGAACTTTGAGGCACTTCAATCAATTAAGCACAATAAAGTTGTGGTTACGGCCCTGCTAGAAACTTGGGTTATGGAGCAATGAGTGTTGCCAGAATTTGTTTTCAGTTCAAGGGCAGTGAAGGGGCACTTTGGAGCTATGGCGAAGAATAGTGGACAGGGTCAACGCAGTGGGACAGCACCCAAGAAATCGGGAGGACATCAGGAAGAGGTGGAACGACCTACGGGGAAAGGTGCGTTCCGTGATCTCAAGACACCACCTTGCGATTCAGCAGACTGGCGGCGGACCCCCACCTCCTCCCCCACAACTAACAACATGGGAGGAGCAGGTATTGGCGATTCTGCATCCTGAGGGCCTCGCAGGAGTAGGTGGAGGAATGGACTCTGGTAAGTTACATCTTAACTATTACATCCCCCACCCTACCTGCATGCCAGCACATACCCCCACCCTCACCCCCATCACTCTAGCTCCTCTCAAATGTCCCAACATCACAAACCACACATCCTAACACCAAGCCCTGCATGCAACAACAAAGCATGGACACCCACCACTAAAGCGTGGCCACTGCACATACCCATACACCCCCCTAAACCATCATCACACAAGGTCCCACACAGGAATGCACGCACTGGGGTACACGGTCACCCACCCATTGCACACCATGGCACACACAGATGTAATAAACATCCTTTTATACCCCTGCAGGACCCCTACCCAACGTCACAGGACAGGAGGGTCCACACATGTCCACACCACCAACAGAAGAGGCCCACAGTGATGACAGCACCTCTGTCCAACTGGATCTAGATGACCAGCCCGGCCCATAGGGGACCTCGGGACACTTGGTTCCCATCACCCAGTCACAGGCCACCACAGAGCTTCCCCCCTTTGTAAACACCAGCACAGCACCCACCCAGCGGGCCCATACCTCCGTCCCCAGGACACGTCAATCATCAGTGTGTCCACCACTACAGGGAACCCAGGCTAACCCACCACCCCAACAACAACAGGGACCTGGGGGCAGTGGTAGTGGGCACACGGTCCAGGGGACAGAGGCCCAGGAACACAGGGGAAATGGGAGGGCTGCTGTGCGACAGGGGGCGGACAGGCCCAGGGAACTCACTCTCCACGAGGCCCTCTCCAACATCATGGGAGCCTACCACCACTCCCAGAAGACGATGGCAACAGTACTGGCCAAGTTTCAGGAGTCCCAGCGCCTGCAGGAGGAACAGTATTTGGGCTTCATGGAGGAATTCAGAGCCATCAATTCCACCCTGGGCACCATCGTAGGGGTGCTGAAGGAAGTACTCAACACCAGGAGGGACACTGTGGCACTACAAGGGGCCCCTGACACTAGCCTGGACAATGAACTGCCCACCACCTCCGCCGGTGCTAGTGGACAGGAGGCACTGCCACAGGACCACCACACCAGCACCCCACCCCCTGCAGAGGGAGAACCACCTCGCAAACGGTCCCTCTGATCCAGGACAAAGACAGAGAACGATGCCAAGACACCCGCCAAGAAATGAGACCACCCTGAATGTCATCCTACTGTCCCACTTTGTCACCCTGTCCATCCTTAAACTGCCCCAGCTCCACTTCCTATGCCCATATGGGCCATGCACCTGTGAGACTAATAGACTGGACTCTGCCATGGGCATTCCTCCGCCATCACCCCTCACCATTTTGCTACCCCCTCCGAAATTGAGCACTAAAATAAACACCCTTAAAGGACAAAACAATCTGGAGTCAGTCTGTGATTTCGGAATACTGTAGTAGCAATTACTGTGACAAAAAGCTCTTTCATTTGTAATGTCAACATACCTATGCCACACAGCTCTAGTCCATGAGGAATCAAAGCAGATGTCACACATTGGGACCCACATCTGTGAAATCGTAAGGGAAAGTGACAACTCAGTGACCATACACTGGGTGAAAACGACAGACAGTAGAGAGGTAGTAGTGTTTAAGTACATGTAGTAGGCAGGTTTGTAGTCTTACCTGTGTTTCACTGGAAATATTGCTGGATTACTGAGCCCCTGTTGTCCATGTCTTCTTCTTCTGCTTCCTCGTCTTCACTGTCCACAGGCTCCACAGCTGCAACAACCCCGCCATCTGGACCATCCTCCTGCAGAAAAGGCACCTGTCGTCACAAAGCCAAGTTGTGAAGAATACAGCAGGCCACGATGATCTGGCACACCTTCTTTGGTGAGTAGAATAGGGATCCACCTGTCATATGGCATATGGAGGCACCTGAACCTTGCCTTCTGGAGGCTGAAGGTCCGTTCGATCACCCTCCTAGTTCGCCCATGGGCCTCATTGTAGCGTTCCTCTGCCCTTGTCCTGGGATTCCTCACTGGGGTCAGTAGCCATGACAGGTTGGGGTAACCGGAGTCACCTTCAAATGGCGAGGGACAACTGTTAGACACACACTAACCTGTAGGGATATCCCCAGACCCAGACAACCATTCCCACTGTCTTGCTTCCAGGTGCTCACCTAATAGCCACACACGGTGCCTCTGGAGTTGACCCATCACATAAGGGATGCTGGCGTCATGCACTGAGCCAGGGAACTTGGCATTCACATGGGAGATGTACTGGTCTGCCAAACATACCATCTGTGCATTAATCGAATGATAACTCTTCCGGTTTCTGTACACCTGTTCACTCCTGTGGGGGGGGAACCAAAGCCACATGTGTCCAATCAATGGCACCTATGATGTTGGGGATATGTCCCATGGCATAGAAATCACCTTTCACTGTAGGCAAATCCTCCACCTGAGGGAAAACGATGTATCTCCGCATGTGTTTCAGCGGGGCAGACAACACTCTGGACAACACATTGGAAAACATTGGCTGGGACATCCCTGATGCTATGGCCACTATTGTTTGAAATGACCCACTTGCAAGGAAATGGAGTACTGACAGCAACTGCACTTGAGGGGGGATTCCTGTGGGATGACGGACAGCTGACATCAGGTCTGGCTCCAGCTGGGTACACAGTTCCTGGATTGTGGCACAGTCAAGCCTGTAGGTGATGATCACATGTCTTTCCCCCATTGTCGACAGGTCCACCAACGGTCGGTACACCGGAGGATGCCGCCATCTCCTCACATGTCCCAGCGACGGTGCCTATGAAGGACAATGGCGAGCACAGAGTCAAATAACTCAGAGGTACGCACCCACATCTTACACAGAACACGAATCCTAATCCAAAAAGTGTCCTGTATGTGTGTTGAGTCTAGGCCTAGGTATGTGTGACGCAGTTAAAAATTAAGCCATGTGGGCCCCTGAAGTGGCAGCTGTCTGACCTGTAAAGTGGGACAATTGGATGTGAGGTAACTGTGCTGGTGGTGTACACCGTCGCGGTAGGCGGTCGAACACCGCGGCGCAATGCTGCATTGGTTAACATTGGACCCTATGGGTCCCAGGAGCCAATGACGATGTATGCCGGTGGTGGCGGTACGTACCACTGCGGACGTGACCGCCATTTTTTATTTGTTCAATCAGTCAATACCTGATCTTCGACAGGAGAGGACCTACACTGCAAGTGCTGCTGTGACCTCGGTCTGGAAGAGACAATGGCTCGAGTGTCTGGGGAAAGGGCCCCTGCCTTCACATTAGAGGAGTTGGAGAAACTCGTGGATGGGGTCCTCCCCCAGTTCACGCTACTCTACGGTCCTCCAGACAAACAGGTATGTACACTGGGAGCATGCTGCATGGGCTATGCCTGTGTGGAGAGGGGTGGATGTAAGAAGGAAGGGGGGAGAGTGCGGCATGCATGAAATGACGGTGAGTGCATGTGCCACATGCCAAGGGTAGGGATGGGGGCCAATGACTGTGACGGTGCAGTTGGTAATAAGTTTTTCTTCCCCCTGTACAAATCATGTAGGTCATCGCCCACCAGAAAAAAGATATTTAGCGTGCCATCGCCAAGGACGTCCGGACCCTGGGGGTCTACCACAGACAGGGCACCCACTGCCGGAAATGATGGGAGGACATTCGCAGCTGGAGCAAGAAGACGGCGGAGGCTCAGCTGGGGATGGCCTCCCAACGTGGGAGGGGTGCCCGTCGCACCAATGACCCCCCTGATGTTCAGGATCCTGGCGGTGGCGTACCTGGAGTTGGATGGGCGCTTGAGGGCATCACAGCAGCCACAAGGAGGTGAGTACACTCTCATCCTGCTGATTTTGCGTGCAGTGGAGGTGTCTGGGTGGGGGAGGTGTGCTGTGGGTTTCCCTAGGCCAGGGCGATTTTAGTAGGCAAGGTCCCTCCGTAAGGCAGGCCATGTGGCACCCCAGCCCACCTCTGTAGAGTGCCAAGTACACCTAGTCATGCCCCTGTGTCATCCATGTGTGCAGATGTCGTCCATAGCCTAGTAGGCCATTTTCCAGGAATTGAACAGTGGAGCCCAAGAGCGCGGCGTAGTGCAGGGGGCTTCTGTGTCTCTCGTGTCCGCCAACGGTAGCGGTAATGCATGCACTCAACATGTCTTTCATCTGTCCTCCCCCCCTTTTTGTGGTCTCCCTGTTCTTGTGTGCATTAGGATCATCAGGCGGAGGAGCAGTGGCACCGGAGCAGGAGGGAGCTGCATCCCACATGGCCCTGGAGGGCAAAACTATGTACTCGGAGTTCACCAGTGGGACGGAGGGCGAGGGGAGCTCCACGGCGGGGACAGGAGCTGACACCAGCGACACGCTCTCGTCCTCTGATGGGAGCTCCCTTGTTTTGGCAGCAACATCTGTGCCCTCCACATCTACAGGTACAGCCGCCAGCCCCCCTACCAGCACTGCCCTCCCAGCAGCCCCTCAGCCTTTGACCCGTGCCTGCTCACCCAGGAGGGTGGGCATCACCTTCGCCCCAGGCACCTCAGGCCCTGCCCCAGTCACCCCTGCTGCCCTCAGTGAGCAGGCCATTGACCTCCTCAGGTCCCTCACTGTTGGGCAGTCTACCATTTTGAATGCCATCCAGGGTGTACAAAGGCAGTTGCAACAAACTAATGCATTCCTGGACGGCATTCATTCTGGTCAGGCGGCCCTTCAGCAAGCTTTTCAGACTCTGGCCTCAGCACTGATGGCAGCCATTTTCCCCGTCTCTAGCCTCCCCCCTCCAACTTCCTCCACCCAGACCCAATCCCCTGTACCCCAGCCTATCCCAAGCACACCTTCAGACCAGCATGCACACACGTCAACACACAAGTGAAGCTCTGGCAAACATAAGCACCACACATCCCACAGGCACTCACACAAGCATCACACACATGCAGACACACCAACATCCACTGCCTCCACTGTGTCCCCTCCTCGTCATCTCCCTCCTCCCTCCCAGTCTTGTCTACACTCACAACTGCATGCACTACATCTACAGCCAGTACTGCCATCACCAGCACACCCACCACCACACCCCGCTCACGTGTAGTCACCACCCCCACTACCATTCACACATCTCCTGTGTCCTCTCCCAGTGTGTCTGTGACGCCACCTCCCAAGATACACAAACGCAGGCACACACCCATCCAACAGCCATCCACCTCACGACAGCCTCCTGCGCATGCACCTTCACCCAAAGTCATCAAACGAACACCTCCTACAACCACAACCTCTGCCTCCACTCCCAAACCCCCTCCAGCTACCCGTCCCAGTGTCTCCAAAAAACTTTTGCTGTCCAACCTTGACCTCCTTCCCACACCTCCCCCACCCCGTCCGTCTCCTAGGTCCCAAACTAGCACCTCAGCCACAACATCTCCCAGACCAGTGGTGCCTGTAGTCACCGGAATCTGGAGTGCACCGGCCACCAGGGCAGCCAGTGTGGCACGGAGCCACAGCACAGACAGTCCCCCACCTGTGAAGCATCAGAAGTTGGCCAGTGCCCGGCGGGAGAGGGGGAAGACTCCAGCCACCAAAGCCGCTCCCAGGGGTACCGGTGGGAGTGTGGAGTCAGCTGCGACACCTTCCAAGGTGGGGATGGGCCACAAGAAAGCAGGAAAGTCTGGGAAGAGCAGCACAGGGGAGGAGATCGCCATCATCCCCGCTGCCCAGGAGGCGACAGCCGTCATCCCCGCTGCCCAGGAGGCCACAGCCATCATCCCCGGTGCCCAGGAGGCCACAGCCATCATCCCGCTGCCCAGGAGGCCACAGCCATCATCCCCGCTGGGCCAGAGAGGACCTCCAGCACAAGCCCCGCTGGGCCAGAGAGGACCGCCAGCACAAGCCCCGCTGGGCCGGAGAGGACCGCCAGCACAAACCCCGCTGGGACAGAGAGGACCGCCAGCACAAGCCCTGCTGGGCCAGAGAGGACCGCCAGCACAAGCCCCGCTGGGACAGAGAGGACCACAGCACAAGCCCCGCTAGGCTAGAGAGGACCGCCAGCACAAGCCCTGCTGGGCTAGTGAGGACCGCCAGCACAAGCCCGCTGGGCTAGAGGGGACCGCCAGCACAAGCCCCGCTGGGAAAGAGAGGACTGCCAGCACAAGCCCCGCTGGGACAGAGAGGACCGTCAGAACAAACCCCACTGGGCCAGAGAGGACCGCCAGCACAAGCCCCACTGGGACAGAGAGGACCGCCAGCACAAGCCCTGCTGGGCCAGAGAGGATCCCCGCTGGGCTAGAGAGGACCGCCAGCACAAGCCCCGCTGGGACAGAGAGGACCGCCAGCACAAGCCCCGCTGGGCCAGAGAGGACCGCCAGCACAAGCCCCGCTGGGCTAGAGAGGACTGCCAGCAGCTGAGTCATTGCAAAGGAGCCTGCTGCTTCAAGCACCGCTGAACAGGGCACCGCCGTCTCAAGCACCGCTGAACAGGGCACCGCCGCTCCAAGCACCACTGAACAGGGCACCACCGCCTCAAGCACCGCTGAACAGGGCACCGCCGCTCCAAGCACCGCTGAACAGGGCACTGCCGTCTCAAGCACCGCTGAATAGGGCACCGCCGCTCCAAGCACCACTGAACAGGGCACCACCGCTCCAAGCACTGCTGAACAGGGCACTGCCGTCTCAAGCACCGCTGAACAGGGCACCGCCGTCTCAAGCAGCGCTGAACAGGGCACCGCCGCTCCAATCACCGCTGAACAGGGCACCGCAGTCTCAAGCACCGCTGAACAGGGCACCGCCGTCTCAAGCACCGCTGAACAGGGCACCACCGTCTCAAGCACCGCTGAACAGGGCACCGCCGCTCCAAGCACCGCTGAACAGGGCACTGCCGTCTCAAGCACCGCTGAATAGGGCACCGCCGCTCCAAGCACCACTGAACAGGGCACCACCGCTCCAAGCACTGCTGAACAGGGCACTGCCGTCTCAAGCACCGCTGAACAGGGCACCGCCGTCTCAAGCAGCGCTGAACAGGGCACCGCCGCTCCAGTCACCGCTGAACAGGGCACCGCAGTCTCAAGCACCGCTGAACCGGGCACCGCCGTCTCAAGCACCGCTGAACAGGGCACCGCCGCTCCAAGCACCGCTGAACAGGACACCGCCACTCCAAGCACCGCTGAACAGGGCACCGCCGTCTCAAGCACCGCTGAACAGGGCACCGCCGTCTCAAGCACTGCTGAACAGCGCACCACCGCTCCAAGCACCGCTGAACAGGGCACCGCCTTCTCAAGCACCGCTGAACAGGGCACCGCCGTCTCAAGCACCGTTTAAATATGAGCCATAGTGTTCAAGAAAGCACACCGAATATCACCAGACAGGTCTGGGGGAGCCAGAGAGGGGAGTTGGCAGGTAGGCACCTAGGGATCCTGCTTCACAGCTTTAACTAGACAATTAATAATGGTAGGTGTCCGGGAGATCAGCCCTCGCAATCAACTTTTGATAATGGGAGGGTCATATCCTTGCACGATTATGAGATAATTTCTTCAGAGTATTTTACGATGGTAATGAATCTGTCTGTAGGAGCACTGGAAGGTAGAGACCGTAAGCCCATTACCATCTCACTGGATAGGGAGTCTTTGGAAAAGGATCGTTGGTTCAACAGTTTGCATTTGTGCTTTAAGAATAACAACAGAATATTGTGGTCTGCCAAACTAAAACTTCATGTTATAAATGTTTTGAGGAAGTTAGCGGGGGGTCACTTGGGAGGTTCGGACCTGATACTTATTAACACGTACCTTCCCCTAAATCTTAGCAAGGAGTCTCAATGCAAGTGGCTGGCCTGCTTTTTTTAAATGATCCAAGAGGGCTTCCCGTTGGTGCCTATTCTTTTGGTTGGGGTTTTCATAGACAAAATATCCTCAAGGCAGATGAAGGAGGTCACTCATAGTGCTGAAGAAAGGGCATTGAATATCCCCAGCCAGGTCTGAGGGAGACAGAGAGAGGAGGTGGCAGGTAGACACCTAGGGATCCTGCTTGACAGTTTTAACCTGACAATTAATAATGATAGGTGTCTGGAAGAACAGCTGATGCAATCAACATTTGATAATGGGAGGGTCACATCCTTGCTTGATTATGTGATTATTTCTTCAGAGCATTTTTAAGATGGTAATGGATCTATCTGTAGGAGCACTGGAAGGTGGTGACCATAAGCCCATTATCATTTCGCTGGCTAGGGAGGCTTTGAAAAGGGATCAGTGGTCTAACTGTTTGCATTTACACTGTAAGAATAACAACAGAAAATTTTGGTCTGCCAAATTAAAACGTTATGTTATAAATGTTTTTAGGAAGTTAGTAGAGGAGTATGCCAGTTCATCCTTTCATCATGGAGCCCAGGACTTTGAAAAATGTGTGTCCTCCATAAAGGTAGCGGTGGGATTGGGGATGAATAAAAGGTGCGCCGGTAAGGCTATTCAGAACCTGGAGATAGTACGGGACAAGGTTATGCTTAATAAAAATATTCAAGAGGCGTTTAGGGTTGGGGGCCCATTTAGGGAGAGTCAGATTAAACTGCATAGGAAAGATTTTAGGAAGCAGATGCAGCACATTAAGTGGAGGTAAAGAGAGAACATGTGGGCAAGGGTAATCTCTTCCTTGCGTAGCCGTAGCCTTAAGAGGTTTTGGAGGGTTGTAAATGATACTCTGGGATTAGTTAAATGAACTTCAGACAGCTTAATTTCGGTGGACACCTGGGCCAGTTATATTTCAGAGTTATATAGAGCTAGAGATGATAGGCAAAGGTTTGTGGATACTCAGGCGAGGAGCATGTCCAACAGGAGAGAGGAAGAGAAAAGCATACCCATCCCTACAGTCAGTGAGATTGTAGCAGTGATCAAGGGTTTGAAAAGTTCAAGGGTGCAAGGGCCAGATGGTATACCTTCAGACATTATTAAACTTAATCCTCAGTTGTGGGATCAGTCCTTGGTACCTGTGTTTGAGGAAGTAATAGAGGGGCATGAAGTGATTAACACTTGGAACGGTAGTATCAGGGCACCTCTGTTCAAAAAGGGGGAGAGGTACCTGCCCTATAATTATCGTATGATCACTCTGCTGGATATCACAAGTAAAATTTGTGCACAACAGTTGTTGAGTTTATTAGAAGATTGGGTGTGCTCAGTTAGAATTCTCCCTTTGACCCAAGGGTATTCAACAAAATCGAACTGTCCAAGGGGGTCTTCTGAAATTAATAGTTCAGTTACATGAGGGTTCATGGACTAGAATTGAGTTGGGGGGTAATGGAGCTATACTGCAAGGTTGTAGGGGCCATGAACCAGGTGAGATTTTTTTGCCCTAAGTTATGGACGGAACCTATAGAAACATTGTTTTATGCAAATGACACAGTGCTATTAGACCTGACGCCAGCCAGACTGCAGAGGCAATTAGAGGCCTTTTAGTTGTTTTGTAAGAGAAATTAACTAAGGACAGACTGCTAAAACTAAGATTATGGTTTTCTCAAAAGGCGAGAGGTGGTTTCTGGGGTTTAAGTGGTGGTTGGAGGGACCACAAGTTGAGGTGGTTAAGAAGTATAGATACTTGGGCCCACTGTTTAGATATAATCTGGACTTTGGGGCTCACGTCTCTTTGCAAGAAGCTAGTGCCAAGTCGGTTGCAGGGACATTGCAGAGATTGGATTCTTCCCTAGGCCACAAATCTATGGAAGTGGTTAGGGAGGCGTATAATGCCAAAATTGTCTCTCTGTTGCTTTATGGCTGTGAGGCTTGAAAACCTGGTGAAGCACATCCAAACTATAGAAACAAACATTTAGAAAAGATGGTTAGGCTTGCCCAGGGTTTAGGATAGTAGTGCCTTGAGGCTAGAGCTGGGCCTTACAAATATATTATATAACATAGACAATGCATGCTTCACTATTAAACTGGGGTCTTAATAGCTGAGGCAGGGACTTTTAGGTTTTAAAAAAAATTACACTTGCTAGAGATATATTTGCGTGAATGGGTAAATATTGTACAGGCCATTGAGTCGGCTCTTAACTTGCCAGCAGAGTATGTTCCCTTGAAGATGTTGGTGTTTCATCAAAAACAAGCATTGAAAGGTTTAATAAAAGAGTTTTCGCGTAATAACGATGTTGCCGATGTCCACAAGATAAATATGTTGTGGCTCCTATGGGAGGTTGAATATAGGGGCCATTTACAGCCTTCCCTGAAGGATATTAAGAGCAGGCCAGTCTGGCTGTGAGCCCTGAAGGCCAGGCTATGCCAGGTGCCCACCTTTATTAGGTGGAGAAATATTAGCCGGAGTAGTTGGCATGGGATCCCTGCCCTTTCTGTAAGATGGAATCACTTTCATTGGTGCATATCCTCGTTTTATGTCACTCCTTTTGTGATACTTGACGCAGTGTGCTTTTACTGGTTTTAGAAAATTGAAGGTTTGCCACGTGAGAGATTTGGAAAGGTTAATTATGCAGTGTGATCTTATGTTGGTTTGTTGGGCCATGGCTACATTTCTGTCTTTGGTATCTGAATGGTTAGCTGGTGTGACCTGACCTTACAATATTGCCATTTTTGCACATCATTGTGGATTGTGGGAAGGCATGCAGGGGTCTGATAGCCATTTTCCACTGTTGTACTCCCAGTTTATCCTGCCTGATTAAGTTAAATGTTCATAATTTATATATTTGTCGCAATTAAATATGGCTGTGAACAGGGGGGATTGGGGGATGATTCCATATATGTGGTTGAGTTCAGGAAGGGGGAAGGTCTAGTATATACTTTTCAAGTATATTTATATTTTATTGAATGTTATGCCTATTGCACAATTTTTATTATATAATGTTATTGTCATTTGTATAACAATTGATGAGCAGGGTCAGGAGTATTATGCTCAGGGATAACCCCCTAAAGTTGTAAGATGAATTTGAAAATGGATTGGGACATGTTCGTTTTTTTTTCACATCACGTTATTTATGCAAGTGTTTCCAGGGTTGTGAGGGTTGCATCTGCTTATGATTAGTAAGCTGCTTTAGTGATATGTTTAAAGCATTTTAGGATTGTTGTGTATTGTTATTGATGAGTAATGGGGTATAGCTTATTGTTATTTCATGAGTTACAGGGTTTGTATGGCCTAATTGGCCTGATATCAAACTAATAAAATAAGTACGAAATACGAAACACTACTCATCAAGATGGGATACTCCACCATCTATGTGACGGAATCTTCCATCTGCAATTATCATTTCAAGTATCACTTTGGTCACGAACATTGTTTTCTCATCTGAACATAACCAAGGACACTCAAATGTCACTTGGGGTAAGTGTACCACTGTCAACAATGTGGATACTTTCCTGTCTGTTTCAATCCATATATTTTGGCATGAAAATGCATGTTGGTTGACACAAAGTGGCTTTCACGCACATTTGGGAAGGACTGAGGCTTCATGACAACCTGCTACTGTCCAGATGAAAAGAACTAAATTGTGCTGTTGAAACATTTTTCAAACATATATTGGATATAGAATGATGCCATTGCACATGTTTCCAGTCCTTTTGGTGCAGATGCTCACAATCTCTGTTTTCATTGTACCAACTTACCAATGTACCATCTGGAACATGAACTATCTCATAGGTGTTTACTATGCCATGTTAGCAAGAATAGGACCTACATTATCTACTCACATTTCTGATGGAGCATCACACCTGACCTAATCCTCAAATGGGGCATGTTTGGTTCAACTGTCCTCAGAAAATGGAGAAAATGGAGGTACCTCTTATATCGCATGCTGTAAGTAAAAAAGGATAAACAACAAGTTTAGCTACTTACAATAACTCACCCCCTTGAAGCTGCTGTTGGGCCATGGCTTCCCTCTTTGGCTTACCTAACGGGAGGCAGCAGTCTCAACCCTCTGGGGATCTCCGAGGCTCGGACTGCTATCTTCCCTCATTGGCTGACCTAAGGTCAACCAATGCGGAATGGCAGCAGTCCCAACCCTCCTCGGACCTCCGCGGCTGAGCCGAAGGTTAGGGTTTTTTTATTTTTTATTAATGTTTGGTGCGGTGTGCAGCAGCTCCAACATCATCACAGGGATGGGGTCAGTGAGACTGCTGACACATCGTCACAGAGTGGGGTGGTAGTCTTGCTTTATTCATGAGACACATCAACAGCTTCATCCAGTTTCCAAGAGCTCAGGATTTGGCCAACATATATGTTTGAATATTTGGTAATAAGGGTTGTGAATGGATGTGTGTGTGAATGTGTGTGAATGAATGTGTGTGTGTGCATGTGTGCATGTGTGTCCCGTCCACCCTCTCCCACCTAAAGTTACCGGTTGCCACTGCCTCCCTGGTGAGAAGCTCCAGATCCTCAAGGGAGAAGGCAGGGACCACTTTTCACCTGCTTTGCCCAGCATTGTGGCTCCCAGAGCTCGATGACAGCAGAAAATAAAAATAAATGAGGAGGTCCTTTTGGCTGCATTGTTAGGAGGCAAGTGAGCTGTTTTTTATCATGCCACATACAAGTACACGGCGTACGCGGTCCACGACGGAGATGGACCCAGCCGTTGGCTTTCATGCATAGCTGTCACACACCTTAGCCTATGGCAATGTCCATCATGAAGTGTTCCATCCACTAGGTCGTCAACTTCTGTTGACGGGGTTAAGTTGGATATCCAATGTCCTTATGGCAAGGCCAGGCAGCTGCCATTTTAGGATGTGTAGCTGTGCCTTTTTAATTTTTTTGGGCATCATCAACATTCAAAATGTTGGCTATATCTCAGATATGTATGACACTGTTTTTGCAAAATATGACACATATAACAGTGAATGTTACTGTATTTTAAATCAATGGTGCTGTGGTGTATGCAATACTACTGTTGATAGTAATGTGAAAACAAATAAAAATAAAAAACAAAATAATGTGCAAATAATACATCTCAAATGTATTATTCACACATTATTTGTATAAAATTTCAGATGTGAAAAAATATTGATTTGCAATAGCAAAGATGCTCAAAATATTTAGAAACATATATGATCTAATAAGATCACAAATCTAACCTAGACATGATATGTGATTGTGAAAGTCTTGTGTGACAATTGTTATTGATAGTTTATTTTCGTCACATGCAGACATATGAGCCCTGGAATGGGTAGAAGAAGGCTTCCTCAAGTCTTCAGACCATTTCCAGACCTTGCCACCATGGAGTAAAGAAATGAAATCAACATTTTTAGATTAAATAGGCAAAGTACACTGGATTTGTACCAGCAGCTGGAGTCTGATCTCATGCCTCACAATAGGAACACAACAGCAATAACACCAATAGCGAAACTCATGGAGGTACTTCATTTTGTGGCCACTGGCTCTTTTCAGTACACCGTGGCAGTATCTGGAGGTATGTCACGGCCAACTTTCAATGGTGTGCTAGAAGAAGTTCTTGCTTTGTTAATGAGACACATCAACAGCTTCACCCAGTTTCCAAGAGCTCATGATTTGGCCAACATGAAGGGAGCATTTTATGATTTGGGTGGCCTATCACAAGTGGTTGAAGCTATTGATGGCACACATATTGCCTTGATGCCACCACATGCAAGGGAACAGGTCAACCGCAATCAGAAGAAATTCCATTCCATCAATGTGCAAGTTGTCTGCTTACCCGATTTGTACATCTCAAGTGTGTGTGCCCGGTTCCTGGGTCAACACATGATTCCAGGGGACGTCCACTTCAATGAGGCCCATGAAAGAACACGGAGGTCAGTGGAGCTGGCTTTTGGGCTCCTGAAGGCAAGATTTAGGTGTCTGGACAAGACCAGTGGGGTCCTCCCCTACTCACTCAGTAAGGAGTGCCAGATCACAGTTGCCTGCCAAATGCTGCCCAACATTGCCCTGTGAGGGAACATTCCAATCATCGCAAAGGATGGAGACCTTGAGGAGCCACCAGGTGAGGATGTTGAAATTCCCAATTTGTGTTAATTGTAGGAAGCTGTTGATGCATCTCATAGTTGAAAGGACTTCTATTTAGCACACCACTGAATGGTGGCTATGACATTGAACCAGATATTGCAACAGTGTCTGTGTCCTGTAATGGTCATGTGGCCTCAAATTTAATTACTGCCATGAAGTAGACTATTGATGTTATTAATGTAGGGTTCCTATTGTGAGGGCAAGATGTCTGGCTCCAGCTGAGGTAATGCATCAATTATAGTTTGCATGTTTAATTTGATCCCATGCAATATTCTCTTTCTTCCCTAGTGTTAGGGTTTTGGAATGTCAACTTTTAAATGGCACATAATGTTTGGCTTCTGCATGGTTTGTGAATAGCATACTTGATTGTGTCACAAACTAGTTACTTAGAAATGTATTACACCATAACATTCAGATTTCATTGTTTCGTTTGCCATCTTTTTTGTCATGTGAAACACATGTCCCTTCCAGGGGTGGGGGGTAGGTGAAGGGACTGGTGGGTCGGTGGACCAGTTTACTCCTGTGGCAGGGCCTCCATGTCTGTGGCTGCAGAGGTGTATTGTGTTCTGATGTTGAAGGACCACAAACAGAAGTAGATGGTACAGAAAAAGCCCTGCACATGGGACAGTACATTTCAAACATCATCCCAGTCAAGGAGCACAAATGTGAGTTGTGATTTTGTAGTTCTTGAATGTGCTTCCTCTGCACCTGCGTAAGGTCCCTGATCTCTGTTAGGACCTTGCCCATTACGTCTTGGGACTGTTGTATTGCTCCCAAGACTCGGTCAATGGTGGTCTGGGTGACAATGCCAGTGGCCTCAATTTCCTGCCCACTGATTCCCTCTCATCATTCCTACGCCCACTACCCTGTGCCCTTGAGGCAGTGTGGCCCATCCTACTGGGTCCTGGCACAACTTGAGGTGGTGGTGGTTGCTTAACAGTAGCCAGGACTGGGGGGGGGCACAAGATGGGAGTTGTGATCCTCTGGAAACAGAAAGTAGAGGTATCCTATGCATTGATGTTATAGTAGTTGGGGTGGGAGGTGTAGGTGTGGGCCGAGTAAAACTCACTGGGGTTGTCTGCGGAGACAGGCCAGATGGACTAGGCATCCTCTCATCATCCGGGCTTGCAGGAGTGGTGTCCTCACCCAAGGCTTGATCCTGGCCTGGAGTGAAGATATCTTCAGTTGCAGATTGTGGTTCACTGGCCCTGGGTGTTGGTCCTAATATAAATTACAAAATAAAACAACATTAGAGGTCAGTATTATACCTTGAATCTGTCTTCAGCTACAAATGGTGGAACCTAAATAAAATAAAAATAATGATTAATGGGATGGAATGTGGAAGGCTTGTGTGATTTTTCACTTTTTACTCTGCAGGGTAATGTACACAGAGGCACAATACGGTACAAATGATAAAGAGATGTTCTGAAATGTAAAGTGTAAAAAACAGAGTACATTCCATGTACCAGACATGCAACTCAACACAGTAGTGAGGTAATTTGAGCTGCTAGTCCTTTCGAGGACTAGCAGCTTCAAAAACAAACCATGGTACAACTTATTGAATTTAATGGCATTGCTCATCATACGAACACTGCAAAGTAATTTGTGCATCAATACTACTTATAACCAGCATGTCACAGAGCATGGTTGGAAACATTTGCATCCACACACAGTGAAATCTGCAAGCACATAGATCAATTCAATGTAGTGACAATTAGGTGACAACATACTGGTTTAACACAGCAGATGAAATGTCAATACATCCCATTAAATGGTGAATGTTAACCAACTAAAGCTTTGACTTTTGGTCATGTGTGGAATGAAAGGGAGTTTGAGCTATATCACATTGCACTATTTTTTGCAGAGACAAAAGCAGGGTATCAAGGTGGTTGTAGTAATTTGTGAACACTGTTGCAAATACTTGTGAAAACATATATGGATTAGTACAGTGAAAATTAAACACACAATTGCAATATGCACCCATGTATGTGTATACAGTGATTAGTTTAAGATACCAATTACAAGCACTACAACTTCTTGTGCATATAGATAGAGTTTGGAACCAGTTGTTTTAAGTAAAACAACCAGCACTGAGATACATCAAAGGACAAGGCATATGCAATGGGTGATCCATGGAGGACAACACACAATCTGACAATACATATTGGTCATTGTTAGGTAGCTTGTAACAACCATGATGCTACTTATTTGGATAACACAAGATATTTTTGAAACTGATGTTTGAAAATATATAAGTGGCTAGAAAGATTGTGAACAGTTATGTTAACGGCATGGGCTCCATTTGTAATTAGTGAGACACACTTAGGTGTAACTTACCAGTCTCAACTCCACTAGGGATTCCTGTCCAGCCTTCAGGATGTAGGATCTGGAAGACCTGCTCTTCCCAGGGAAAAAGTTTTAATGGGCGGTGGCTGAGAGAACCACCACCAGTGCTCTGGGCCTACAGGTGATGCTTGGAGGCCAGGGAATGGACTCTTCCACATAGGTCATTCCACCTCTTCCTAATTTCCTCCTGTATTCACAGATTGTTAGCTACAGCATTCACTCCATTGACTATTCTGTTCCACATTTGCCTTTTCTGAGAAATGGTAGTATTTTGCACCTCCTCCAAAAAATTGTGGGTCTACTCTAATAATTGACTGACAATTCACCCTCTGCGAAACATGGATTTCTCATTCCTGCCATAGTGAATGAATGAAAAGTAAGGTACTCCACCCAAAGTTTAAGAAAAATAAAACAAATCATACTAAGGAGAAGCACTGAGGGAGATGAAGTTTCTAAATACCAACCTTTCACCATTCCCTAGGTCATTTTCTGTCCTGATGAGACTCTGGAATCCAGCATGAGGGTTGAAATGCCATTGACACGTTAATTGCACTAGACCTCTTTGATTATGTTTTGAATTATCAATCAATGTATTGACAAGCATACTTCATAACTTAATAGGAGGCTGTCTTTGTGAGATACAGCAAAGATCACAGAACTATAAGCGATGTCTTTATTGCTTTATGGTGTGGTGTCTCTTTTTTCACTTGGGGATCACTGGTTTCAACTGTGACTCTTTGTTTATTTTCCTAAAGTATGATTATAAAAATGATTCACCATTATATGCCGATGCAGCTTCCAAAATATTAAATACATGTTTTTCACATATGTGTTGGTACTGGATTCAGTGGAGTTTTTTTTAAAGATTCTAGACAGATGATTTTCGTCTTCATTTAAGAATATTTTGCATGAGTTAACCAGTAGCACGTGTTTCTGTTATAATATTTAAATGGATTGTAAATGAGTTTCACGTGGATATGTGTTTTGTGATAATTATACCCAGGTTCAAGTGGACATTCTGGGTTGCTCTTGTATTTGTGTAATGTCAATCTGATCTCAGCACGAGATCAGGAGGGTTCACAGAGCCTTCACGGCCCTACATGTACAAATTTGGATTTTCTTAAGTTTCTCTAAAACTACTGAACAGATTTATGCCAAATCACTAAAAGGTCACTTTCTGGACCAGGCCTTAGCTTTCTGTCCAATTTGTTGTAATTCCGCCCAGTGGTTTCCGCACTATTGCTGTTCAAAATCCCCATGGAAAATGAACGGAGAAAAAGCATTTTGGGATCCCACCCTTTTTCTCGGCGCCCTTTTGATGGTTCAATCCAAAACTTTCCAGATTTCCAGACAGCAGCTCACATGAGCATCAAATTTTTGGGGAAAGTTTTGTGAAGATTTGTCAACCGCGCCAAAGATGTAGGCATGTAAAAAAACACTTTTTCTATAGAAACAAGGTCCTAACTATAACTACCTAGTGGTGAATGCCACTAGGTAATGTATTTATGTAAAATCTGAACCTAACTATAACGTCCCTGTAGCCTTTGTACACAAAACCTAATTACAAAATCCCTGTAACCTTTTCAGATTTTACATGCACAAACCATAGCTATTCAGCTGTTATAGTTAGAGTTATTTCAAGTAACTATAGCTTGTGCCCTAAGGCAACTATAACTCGCACCCTCACCATGCACAGTTTTCTCATCAATAATTTTACTGCAAATGTTACAGTGACATTATCAATGATGACATAGAAGACGTCATAAGTGATGTGATATCTGGGGTAATAAGCAGTGAATGGCAAAGGCACGAGTTCTAGTTACCTTACAACACAAGTTATAGTAAATTGAAATAACCTTAACGGTTGAATTTCTATGGTATTGTGCTTGTAAAATCTGAACCTAACTATAACGTCCCTGTACCTTTTTGTTTTTAGCGAATTTCTAAGGTTTTATTAATGTTAAGTAAAATGCCAATCGCAATGACCAGTGGGGGTGAAGATGGACACAGGGCCTGGCCTGGCATTGTGTTGCCCCCACCCAAGCTTTCTGCTCCTGCCTCCCTCTTCATTGCCATCCATTCTCCAATTCCCTGCTCCCTCATTACAGCTCTGTGTAGCCGTTGTTCTGCCACTGCCCTTCCCACCTGCCCTGAACAGTTAGTTTTCTGCCCCATCCACCTCCTCCCCACCATCTGTGCTGTCACTTCCCCTCCATTTAGCTTGATGTCCCTGCCCACTCCTCCAGCCCTCTGTTGCCCAATTCTATGCCCCTTCATTGCCCTCCTGCTAAGCCTCTGTGCTTAGCTTGCTGCCCCTGCCCTCCTCCCCTCTGCATTCTAATGTCTGTGTGCTTGCCCCTGTGCCCTCCTTTTTGCCCACCATGTTCCATGGACCTGCCACTGCCCCTCCTATCTACTGTGAGTGTTCTGTTGAACTTCCACTGCCCCTCCCACCTGCCTAGCATGGTCAAATGACTGCCTCCTGTCTCTGCCACCTCCACTCTGCCTGTCTGTGTTCCATCCCTTATCCTCCTGTCCTCCATGGTCCATTCAGCTGACACTCTCTTCTGAACTCCATGTTCTGTTGTGCTGCAGCTGCTCCTCCTGTCTACCCTATCTAATCTGTTGTGAAGCCCCTTCCTCTGCCCTCTCGTCTCTGTGTCCATCCCCTACCCATTCCTTCAGTCCTCTGTTGTCCTTTGTGCATGCCTGGCCCCCTCCCACTTGCCCACCATGGCTGTTGTGCTGCTAGTAACCCTCCCGGTTGCCATGCATGGTCTTCTGTGCTGCCACAGCCTTTCCCACCTGTCCTGTGTGGTCAGCTTGCTGCCCTTGGCCCTCCATTGTCTGTGTGTATGCCATTATAGTCCTACCTTTGCCCTCCATGGTGTGTTGTGCTTCCAGTGCCCATCCCACCTTCCCTCCTTGGTCAGCTTGCTGCTCCAGTCCTGCTTGGTTGCCTCTAGTCCACTGGTTTCCATGTGCAATCCCTTATCCCTCCCTCCTGCCTTGTCTGCTCCATTGTTGCACCCCTGCCCCCTCCCTCTTGCCCTTCATGGTCCGTTATGCTGCAACTATCCCTCCTGTCTGCCTGATATGGCCAGCTTGCTGCCCTTTCCTCTTTCCCCTGTACTCTCTGCTGTCCATGTGCATGGCCCTGTCCCCTCCCTATTGCTTTCCATGGTGTGTTGTGCTGCACTGCCATCCCACTTGCCCCGTGTGCTGTATTGTGCTGCTGAAACCCCTGATGCCTGCCCTGTAAGGTCAGTTTGGTGCCCCTGCCCATCTTCCTCCTGCCCTCTGTTATAAGAGTCCATGTCCATACCCCATTCTTCTTGCCCTCAGTGACCCAATGGACCTTACTTGCCAGCATTTTGAATTTGGTAAGAGGGAGATTTTGTTTTGAAAAAAAACCTTGGGAATTGATGTTCCCCATTGACGTACATTGAAAAAAATATTTTAGTCAGGAGACAGATAAAATAGCCCTTTTAGGCTTAAAAACACTGGGAGTCTCCTTCTTGAATTGGGTCTGTTGGTATGTATGGTTGACTGCCACTGCCTCTTCCTTCTATTCTCAATTGTCTGGTATATTGCCACAGCCTCTCTTGCCTGTCCTGCATGGTTTGTTTATTGCTCCACACTTCCCCTAGCCATCCATGGTCTGTTGTACTGCCACAGCCCCTCCCGCCTGTCCTGCATGGCCAACTTAATGCCACTGCACCCTTCTCTCTGTCCTCAATTTTCCGAGTCTGTGCCCCTGACATCTTCCGCCCCACAGTATTCGAATGAATAATTAGATTGCTAACTTTCTATGTTTATTAAACAATTGTGGCACGCCTATGTCATCTTCATGTAATCCAATATTTGATACAGAAAGCATTTCCTATAGAAATTACAATAATGAGAGAATCTTATTCCATAGAAATTATGGTTGGTGCCCTAAAATAATTAAAATGAGGACATATTTCCTGAATTCTCAAACGGTGACAAAACACTTTTAAATTATTTGCTATCTTGATCTTTTTTTTATCCAGTTGATCACTTGATTATAGGGGAGAGAATGTGGCATTACGGCTAGAACGGTTAGCAACTGGGGAACCAGGTTCAAGTTGTGGCATCAGTACGACATCCTGTGATTCTGGGCAAATCACTCAATCTCCCCATTCCTAAATCCCAAAAGGAATGTGTCCTTGTGTAATGTAGCTGATGCTCATGTAAAGCACTCCAATACCTTCAGGTCAAGCCTGCGTTATATAAAACTACACAACAAAAAATGTTTTGCACACTTTTGTCATTGGGCTTTAGTTGGGTGATATTTGTGCTATATTTGGGCTCTTTCATCTCTGGTGGCCTCTCGGAAGTTCTAACTGTTATGAAGCTACAATCTCATTTACTGCAGTATCCTCAGTAGACAATGTTTCAGTTTTCCATTTTGATTCCATCAAGATGGTGATCAGATGTGCCACACTTTTGGTATAGATTCAGAATGTTAGCACTCTAGTTGCTCATTAGCACACTGTAGTAAATGGCCAACCCCCACGTGCATCCAACTCCTGTGCATGCATCCAACCACACACCGTGCAACACCTTTGAGGGAAAAGCAAGGAGAGAGCACGCAAAAAATGGGGTGTTATGCATGCCTGCTGCTTGGCTTTTGCTTGTTCTCACTGCTTTCTCCTTGTTCACCCCCCCCCAGTTTTTTGCATGCCTGCTCCTTGACTTTCCCTCCTTCTCACTGGTTTCTGTTTCTTCTCAGCCCTGTTTTGTGCTTCCTGCTTCTTGCTTTCCTTCCTTCTCACTGCTTTTTTCTTGATCTCAGCCCCATTTTGTGCATGCCTCCTACTTGCCTTTCCCTTATTCATACTGCTTTCTCCTTGCTCTCAGCCCCATTTTGTGCATGCCTGCTGCTTGTCTTTCCTTTGTTCTCACTGCTTTCTGCTTGCTCTCAGCCACGTATCCTCTATGCCTCCTCCTTGACTTTCCTCAATCTCAATGCTTTCTCCTTCCTCTCAGCCCCTCTTTGTGCTGCCTGCTGATTGCCTTTCCCTCTTTTCACTTCTTTCTCTTTGCCCTGTTTTGAGCATGCCTGCTCCTTGACTTTCCCTTTTTCTCACTGATTTCCGCTTGCTCTCAGCCCTTTTTTCTACTGCCTGTTGCTTGCCTTTCTCTTGTTCTCACTACTTCCTACTCCCCCCCCCATTTTTTGGTGTGCCTGCTCCTGGACTTTCTGTCCTTCTCACTGCTCACTTGGGTCTCTCAGCCTCACAGTGCATGCCTGCTGCCTACCTTTCCCTCCTTTTCACTGTTTCTCCATGCTCTCAGCCACGTTTTGTGTTTGCCTGCTCCTTGGCTTTCCATCCTTCTCTCTGCTTTTTTCTTGCTCTCAGCCCTGTTTTGTGCTGGCAGTTGTTTGCCTGTCTTTCATTTTCATTGCTTTATCCTTGCTTCCCCCACTCCCTGGTATTTTGCATGCCTGCTCCTTGAACTTTTCCTCCATCTCACTGCTTTCTCTGTGCTCTCTGCCACATTTTGTGCATGCCTACTGCCTGCCTTTCCCTCCTTCTCACTGCTTTTTCTGTGCTCTCAGTCTCGTTTTGTGCTGCCTGTTGCTTGCCTTTCTCTTGTTCTAACTGCTTTCTCCTTACTCCCCCTTGGGTTTTTGTGTGCTTGCTCCTTGCCTTTCCTTCCTTCTCACTACTTTCTCTGTACTCTCAGCCCTGTTCTGTGCATGCCTGCTGCCTGCCTTTCCTTTCTTCTCACTGCTTTTTTCGTTCTCCCAGCCCTATTTTGTGTGTGCCTGCTTCCTGCCTTTTCCTCCATCTTACTGCTTTCTCAGTGCCCATCTGCTGCCTACCTTTCCCTCATCCTCACTCCTTTCTTCATGCTCTCAGGCCTGTTTTGTGCATGCCTACCACCTGCCTTTCCGTCCTCCTCACTGTTTCTCCATGCTCTCAGTGCCGTTTTAGGTGTGCGGACTTCTTCCTTTTCCTCCTTTTAACTTCCTTCTCTGTGCGTTCAGCCCCATTTTCTACTTGCCTGCTGCCCTCCTTTAGCTTCTCTTCACCGCTTTCTTTGTGGTCTCAGCCCCATTTTGTGCATTCCTGATGCCTGCTTGTCCCTCCTCCTCACTGCTTCTGCATGTTCTCAGCCTTGGTTTCTGCATGCCTGCTGCTTGCCTGAGGCAGAAAATGGCTGCCAACACATCCTGGTTGAAGTGTTGGCAGCCAATCAGATCTCAGCACAAGATCTCCGGGATCCATGGCTCTAGGTACCTTTATTTCTTTTCCCTTTAATATATTGAAAACTACTGAACGGATTTACACCAAATAAGAAAAAGTGTGCTTTCTGGACCACAAGCTACTTTTATTCCAAAATTGGTGTAATTTAATCCAGCGGTTCAGGCTGGAGTCATTTTCAAAATCCATATTGGAATTAAAATGGGAAACACACTTTTTTTTACCCCCCTCTTCCTTCTTCTTGGCCCCTGCTTGACAGACCACCCCAAATCTTTCCATGTACAACAAGACCCTTGGGCACACTTCTTCATGGAAAGTAGGTTTTAACAATAACTAAATATATATATATATATATCATAAAAGAAAAAAAGTTAAAACTCGCACACTCAGGATTCAAGGAAGAGCAAAAATCTTTTTAATCCAAACACAACGCGTTTCGGCTGACACAGCAGACTTCGTCACGTGATAGTTACCACCAATAAACCTCCACTAAATACTATCTCATCATAAACATAGAAATAAGACAATAGACGATGGACTGAAATAAAACCACACAGCACAACCTCATTGCATATACAGACCTAATACTGATAATAGTAAATCTAGTTTATGTTGTTAAATATAACCTAATGTATTCATATTATTATGTCTTGCCTTCAAGAAAAGGGAAACAGAGCGAAAAAAAACCAACGTGTAACATGATAAAGTTAATATTCCCAGACCATGATATAGATAATAAAATATTATAAATTTAAGCCCAAATAGGAATAAAAGACGAAAACTTACACTGTAAATCTGCATTCCTCTCCTAAATGGCTAAAAAAATAATTATAATTCACGTAGATCTTGTTAAGAGATCATATTCCTATCACTGAAGTAACTACATTACTACATTCAAAATATTCTTATCTGAAAGTCTGCAAAGAGGACCACCCAACGATAACGTGAAATATAGAGAGAATGATGAGAAGCAGAATTCAGTAGTTTTCCACCCGACCCATTACATTTGAAAAATATATACATAAATAAATAAATAATTCAATAAATAGATCAATAGCTAAATACCTCATCAACCATCCCACCACTACAAATCCAGTCCACATCTCAACAATAAATTTCATAAATTAACTCTATTATATATACTAAGAACCTACTATTTACGTACTTAAATGGATTATAACAGTTTCACTAAAAATCTATTTGCATAACCGTGTCAGAGTTTGTAATATCTTAGTAGTTATCATACAGATGAGTGTTCAATTCTTAGGGGGTCATTGCGACCTTGGCGGGCTACTACCGCCGCCCGCCAGGCGGAAACCGCCATGCGGCCGCCAGTGCGGCCGCACTCACGCGGCCCCCATTCCGACATTCCCGCTGGGCGGGCGGGCGCAAACCAAGTTTGCGCCCGCCGGGCCAGTGGGAATGAGGCCGCAACACAGGAGGTGGCTCCAAATGGAGCCGGCGGTGTTGCGGCCGTGCGACGGGGGCAGTTGCACCCGTCGCGCTTTTCACTGTCTGCTATGCAGACAGTGAAAAGCTGGCAGGGCCCCTGTCAGGGGGCCCCTGCACTGCCCATGCCAATGGCATGGGCAGTGCAGGGGCCCCAGGGGCCCCAGGACACCCCTTACCGTCAGCCTCTTCCTGGCGGTGAAAACTGCCAGAAACAGGCTGGCGGTAAGGGGGTCATAATCCCCAGGGCAGCGCTGCTTGCAGCGCTGCCCTGGCGGATTATCACCGCCGGGGCAGAAACGGCGGAAAACCGCCGGCCCCGGCAGTGCGACCGCGGCTTTACCGCCGCGGTCAGAATGGGGAAGAAAGCACCGCCAGCCTGTTGGCAGTGCTTTCAGTCATTATAACCCTGGTGGTCTCGGACCGCCAGGGTCAGAATGACCCCCTTAGTCTCTAACTCTAGAATGTATTTTGACTCTTTTTTCCTCAATGTCAATTCTCTGTTACCTTCTCTATAACATGGAGGAACATGTTCAATACCGAAATAAGATAACTTAGTACAATCAGAGTTGTGTTTATCTTTAAAATGCCTTGCTACCGGATAATGCTCGTCCATGGATGTAATCGCACGCATGTGTTCTAAAATCAGTTTTTTAACACTAGGGGCCATATTTATACTTTTTGACGCAAAACTGCGCTAACGCAGTTTTGCATCAAAAAAATTAGCGCCGGCTAACGCCATTCTGAAGCACCAGGCGGGCGCCGTATTTATTCAATGACGTTAGCCGGCGTTAGCCGCCGGCGCTGCCTGGTGTGCGTGAATAAAAATGACGTACACCAGGCAGCGCCGGCGTAGGGGAATATGGAGCTTGGGCGCCAAAAAATGGGGCAAGTCAGGCTGAGGCTAATTTTTCGCCTCAACCCGATTTGCGCCATTTCTTTCGACTCCCAACCCCCATTGAAATGACTCCTGTCTTAGCAAAGACAGGAGTCATGCCCCCTTGCCCAATGGCCATGCCCAGGGGACTTATGTCCCCTGGGCATGGTCATTGGGCATAGTGGCATGTAGGGGGGCACAAATCAGGCCCCCCTATGCCACCCAAAAAATAAAACAAAAATACTTACCTGAACTTATCTTAATGTCCCTGAGATGGGTCCCTCCAGCCTTGGGCGTCCACATGGGGTGGGCAAGGGTGTCAGGGGGGGTCCCTGGGGGCATGGGAGGGCACCTCTGGGCTCCTTCCGAGCCCACAGGTCCCTTAAGGCCTGCCCTGACCAGGCGCTAAAAAATGGCGCAAAAGCGGCTGGACGTCATTTCTTTTGACCCGCCCACTCCCGGGCGTGAATTTTGCCCGGGAGTGTAAATACGGCGCACATGCCTCGGAGTAAATTTTTTAGACGGGAACGCCTACCTTGCATACCATTAACGCAAAGTAGGTGTCCACGCTAAAAAATGATGCAAACTCCATGGACTTTGGCGGTAGACACGTCTAACGCCAAAGTATAAATATGGAGTTAGTTTTGCGTCGGAATTGCGTAAAAAAAAAACTACGCAATTCCGGCGCAAACAGAGTATAAATATGCCCCTATGTTTGGTAGTACCAACATACCATCTTAGGCACAGGCATTCTAATATGTAGATCACAAATGGGGTACTGCAAGTTATAAATTGATTAACTTGCCTAACTTTCCCAGGTTTACATACAGCATATTGCTTCCGCATAATGCTGTTACAACACGCCTTACAGTGTCCACATGGGAAGAAACCTTGTAGATTATGTTGTCTCAATTGCGGAATTGTAGTAATATCATTTGATCTTAAAATATCATGTAAGCTACGTCCTCTTCTATAGGTAATCTGCGGTCTTTTCTGTATTATACCTCCAATAACGGGGTCGCTCTTCAAGACCTTTCAATTTTTTTAGATAATATTATTAATCTGTCTTGTATCCTCATTATATGTCATGATGAGTCTAGTCCCATCATTATCATCTGTCTTTTGTTTGGTAGTGTTATCGAAGAGAGTATCAGTTTTTTTTATCCCCTTTTTTTTGTCAATTGTTTTTTCGATTACCCATTCGGGATATCCCCACTGTTTGAATCTCTTAGTCATCTCTATTTGCTCTGCTTCAAAAGCTTCAGTACTGCTAACTCTTTTGGCTCTTAATAATTCTCCATAGGGGATACTCCATTTTACATTTTCTGGATGACCACTAGAAGCATAGCAGACAGTGAAAAGCTGCATGGGGCCCTGTCAGGGGGCCCCTGCACTGCCCATGCCAGAGGCATGGGCAGTGCAGGGGCCCCCAGGGGCCCACAACTCCCTGTACCGCCATCCTTCTCCTGGCGGTTCCAACTGCCAGGTAAAGGCTGGTGGTAGGGGGACTTATAATCTCCTGGGCAGTGCTGCTAGCAGCGCTGCCCTGGTGGATTAGAACCGCCGGGCCATTGTGGCGGAAAACTGCCAGCCCCGGCGGTGCGACCGCCGTAATGACCCGGAATGCACCGCCACCCTGTTGGCGGTGCTTCCGTCACAACAGCCCTGGCAGTCTTGGACAGCCAGGGTTGTAATGACCCCCATAGTGTTAAAAAACGGATTTTAGAACACATGCGTGCGATTACATCCATTGACGAGCATTATCCGGTAGCAAGGCATTTTAAAGATAAACACAACTCTGATTGTACTAAGTTATCTTATTTCGGTATTGAACATGTTCCTCCATGTAATAGAGAAGGTAACAGAGAATTGACATTGAGGGAAAAAGAGTCAAAATACATTCTAGAGTTAGAGACTCAGGGGGTCATATTGATCCTGGGCTAAAATGACGGAAGCACCGCCAACAGGCTGGCGGTGCTTCCTGGCTCATTACGACCGCGGCAGAAGTGCTGCGGTCGCACCCCGGGGCTGGCGATATTCCACCACATTTGCCCCGGCGGTGATAAACCGCCTGGGGGGGGATTACGAGTCCCCGACCGCCAGCCTTTTTCTGTGCAGACAGTGAAAAGTGCGACGGGTGCAACTGCACCCGTCGCACGGCCGCAACAACGCCGGCTCCATTTGGAGCCGGCTCCTGTGTTGCGGCCCACATCCCCGCTGGGCCAGCGGGGATGTCAAAATGGGCACCACGTGAGTGCGCCGCATTGGCGGCCGCATGGCGGTTACCGCCAGCCAATGTTGTAATGAGGCCCTAAGACTCCAAAAGGATTGAAGATGGGGGAAGAATTGAACACTCATCTGTATGATAACTACTAAGATATTGCAAACTCTGACAGGATTATGCAAATTGATTTTTAGTAATACTGTTATAATCCATTTGAGTATGTAAATAATAAGTTCTTACTATATAAATAGAGTTAATTTATTAAATTTATTAAATTTACTATTGAGATGTGGACTGGATTTGTAGTGGTGAGATGGGTGATTAGGTATTTAGCTATTGATCTATTTATTGAGTTATTTATTTATTTACTCATTTAAATATATTTTTTTCAGATGAGATGGGTCAGATGGAAAACTACTGAATTCTGCTTGTCATCATTCTCTCTATATTTCACGTTATCGTTGGGTGATCCTCTTTGCATACTTTCAGATAAGAATATTTTGAATATAGTAATGTAGTTACTTTGGTGATAGGAATATGATCTCTTAACAAGATCTATGTGAATTATAATTATTTTTTTAACCATTTAGGTTAGGAATGCAGATTTACAGTGTATGTTTTCTATCAATCGTTTTTTATTCCTATTTGGGCTTAAATTTATAATATTTTATTATCTATATCATGGTCCGGGGAATATTAACTTTATCATGTTACACGGTTTTTTCGCTCTGTTTCCCTTTTCTTGAAGGCAATACATAATAATATGAATACATTAGGTTATATTTAACAACATAAACTAAATTTACTATTATCAGTATTAGGTCTGTATATGCAATGAGGTTGTGCTGTGTGGTTTTATTTGAGTCACTTGTCTATTGTCTTATTTCTATGTTTATGATGAGATAGTATTTAGTGGAGGTTTATTGGTGGTAACTATCACGTGACCAAGGCTGCTGTGTCAGCCGAAACGTGTTGTGTTTGGATTAAAAAGGTTTTTGCTCTTCCTTGAATCCTGAGTGTGTGAGTATTAACTTTTTTCTTTTATGATTTATGAATTACCGGCTTGCTCATGCCGGTTCTCGCACCACCCCTCTTGGGCCGATTGAGCTCTATTTTCGGGCACTTGGATTTATATATACATATACACACATATGGGTATATACCTATATATATATACACATATATATATCAAACAACTCATCTCTGCAGCCCCAGGGTTCACAGTGCCAGCTCCACTGGCAAACAAGACAGTTGTGTCCACAATGTCTTTATTGAGGCAAAAACGTTTATTAACGCATACACAGCAACAAACACCCGATGTGTTTCGGGTATCTCGTTCCCTTGGCCATGGGTCGGCCATCTTTGAACCATACTACATTTAAATACTGAATGAAACAAAACATCCAGTCAATCAATTTGTCAAGGTACAGTTTATTTGTTCCTCCCACCACTTCCCTATAGCTATCTCATTGCTGTTGGTATCGTGTAACTGTCTGTACCCCTCACTCAAATAAATTTCTAAGGGCCAGATGACTACATTATCCCCCTTATCAGATTTCTTGATCAGAATGTGCCTGTTATTTTTTAAATTCCTGATGACCTCTCTATGTCTGTGTTCCAGGTTATCCCACCTTCCACCACCTTTGTACCTTAAGTTCTTAATATCCTTGATCACTCCCTTCTCAAACACATTAATAGAGTCATTCACTACTGGGGGCAAGAATACTGATTTCAGCCTAAAGTTATTAAGGGAAACCCATACCAATATCCACATTGCAATCAATCAAATTATTCAGGGGGTTTGATAGCAAGATCAATGGCTGTGCCGTCTCTATCACACTATGGACAAAAGAGCTTTTATATCCTTTTTCTAGGATATGTAATTATTATTATTGACATTATTATTAGTTAAAGTGTGCAAATACTCACTTGGGATTGATTGTTTTATACTGATGGTATTTCACAGAAAATTTCTCTGGTGAAGGGATTATGTTTATTTAAGGTGGGAGAGTAGTTTAAAAGGACCGGCACATTTTTGCTGGCTTTCTTGTAATGAAGAAGTCTGTCTTTTATGTTGATGTTTTTGTTTCACCGGGGGACACATTTACAAAAAAAGTGGTTCATCAGCATTGACACTCCACTTTTGCTGCAGCCCCCTTATGGCACCATTGGTGTGCCGTATTTCCAATACGGCGCACAATGGCGCACACTACCATAATAGCGGCCCAGCCACTCCACAGCCCGGGGGACCACCACCTTCCCGGGCTTTAAGAAAAGAATTAAGGAGGTCCAGGGTGGTCCTCTGGCCCCAGGGACCACCACCTCCTCGGGCTATTTCATTTTGGAGGGGGGATGTGTGCCCCCTCCCTCGAAGGCTGGCTCCCGGTATGTCCCAGGGTGCCCACCTCCGAGATATAGCTGTTTGTTGTGAGTTGGTGGGAGCTGACAGTGTCAACATTAATGTTTTGAACAAAAAAAAGCACAGAAATTCACCAGTTTTAGTTAGCAGAGCTAACTATTACGTGCCACCGCCATGCACTGCTTATGACCTAATATTACATCACTCTTGACATGTTCTATGACAGCGGTTCCCAACCTTTTGACTTCTGTGGACCCCGCTTTATCATTTCTGGAACCCGGGGACCCCCACTCAATCATTATTGGAAACCGGGGACCCCGACTGAGCCATTACTGAAAGCTGGAGACCTAATATGTTATAATATTTAATTTTCCAAGCAGTCGCAGACCCCCTGAGGAGGCTTTGCGGACCCCAAAGGGTCCCCGGATCATATGTTGGGAACCACTGTTCTATGACATCATTTATGACATCACTGATGGCATCTCAAAGAACCTCACTGATGACATCACTGATGAGATCACTGATGACATCATCCAAGCTTTGTTTTCCGCCATAATACTGTATAATTACACAACTGTATTAGCCTGTGTAGTATAGAGATGCAGGCAACTCTGGAGAAAAGTTACACTATTGCAAAAATATATGAAATATGGCACTGGCAGCAAAGCTAGAACTTCTTCTGGGTATATCAAGTCATTGCTCAGAACTAAACAGCACTTAATACTCTACAAAACAAATATGTTCCTAATTTAATTTTAACATCTCTAGTCATTCATATTCCTGGAAAGGTTCTCACAACAGTGCCACAGTGTTTTTCAAAATAATGAGCCTTTAACGAACTCCAAAGGTACAATTGATTAAAGCTGACACCTAGCAGACTATCGAAAGTGTAGAGTATCTAACATTCAAAATAACCATGTTAAAACATCTGTTGTATTGAAAAGGCTGATGGCACACTGTTAAATACCATTGATCTGTCTAGGAACTACTGGCACACATGATCTTTGCCATACTCTAAGATGTATTAAATAATAATGTTTTACTTTTCAGAGATGAGGGTCCGTCTCTGACTTGCATGACAGGTGAGGGTGTAAGTGGGATGCAAGGACACATGCTACCAAGGAGAAATACAAGACTGGCAACGGAATTATGCCACAACACAAAGAAAACACTATGATCTAAAACGAAACTCTTTTGTACACAGACAGGGATGACCTTTTAAAACTAGATTTGTAAGTTCTACACTTGTTCTGCAAAAAAGAAATGGGGACAGAGCTTCTTAGGGTTGGGCTCTTTCTTATATAACCTGACTCTCTTTACTAGTCTGAATGAAGGAGTAGACATGGCATGAGAGATGCTGATTCTCCTTTTCATTCAAGAAGAAAAGTGATGGTAGGTGAAGGGGGAGAACCCACACATTTGGGGGGGGGGGGGCAGGAGATGAGGAAGCATGATGGAGTAAGAGAGGTGCTGACAGGTTCCTCTGTTTTCTATTCCAGACCCCTGGGAATCTCCAGAGAGCCAGAAGTGAAAGATTTCCCTGAAGAAATTGAAAAAGCTCTATGACTTTAGAGAATAAACTTAAAGTAGAGAATGAAGTAATGTTTATTATTATTGAAAGCTCTATGGATCTTAAACATCCCGCCAGCAGAAAACAACATCTGTCACTTAGTTAAGGAGGCAGCTGGAGAGGTGGTACTAATGCTATGCTTTCATGTTGCAAAAACATATGCTTGTAGGTAGACATTTACATTGGGGCAAGCATCACATAGTAAAAAAGATCTCTGCAACCGATGTATTTCACCATCTCAGGATTATTCACTAAATTGCACTTTTAACCACAGGTTTCTAATTAGACCACATCCTTCCCTGAGAGAAAACGTTTAATTCTGCCTGTAAATGACAACTCTTATTTGTGTTTCCGACGCCTTCCTCTCACTGCATCCTGAAATACAAACCTCAGCCTTAGACGAAAAAAATGTATTTACTTTGATTTGATTTGCACAGGTTTTTAAACACAGTAGGAAACGAACTCTTAGAACCTGTAAAAACAAAAGCCTTTGGCAATCTACTCTCATTTATGTACAAAAATATAGCCTATGAAGTCGAGTCAATTGCCACAGATAATCTTATATTGATGTCACCCTCAGTATCCTTATTTTGGAACCTGTGTGATTGGGTTGGTGCATATCTTTGGGTCTATTCGCAACAAAAAAGTTATTATTTCCATTTTTGGTCGGAGGAAAGTGTTTGGTAATGTAAAACGCGTGTTCTTATTTTACGAAAAATACATTTTACTGTGTATACATTCCATTCATTACATTCTAGGTGGACAATAATGTATTTTTCCCATCACAATCTTTATAGAATGTGTTATATCTGTCCAGCTCTTGCAATCTGTGTTTAATTAAATAGTTTTGGCACTTGTAGACCGAAATGCCACGTGTTCATTTTAATTTGTGACTCCAGTCCACTAGACAATCATCTGTCTGATACCTTTGCAGTGCATTTCATACTGGTGAATAGCCTTTGGGTTATAGACTTGACCCCTAGAAATCGCTTTAAGTTTAAGATGCTTTAACAATAATGGTCATGTTGTAGACCTTACAGAGTCTTTAGTCTTCACTCCTAGAACTTCAACAGTCATGTCAAATTAATTTAAAAACAAACCCAGTTCCCCAGAGCATACCAGACAGTTGTTAGCTCTTTCAAGTTCAAATTATGGTTGTTTCGTCGTAGATAGAGTAAGGGCATCTGTTGTGTTCTGTCATAAGGGAAACCCTGTGGTTCTCACTACCAAACAGATGTAGGCATCATTGTGGTTAAAGCTGAGTAATCCTCGTGAGTTCTCTTCAAGGCTCTGTACATGACTTCCTCTCTCCCTTAACCAAGGAAAACTACTGTACTTGATGTACAGAGAGTGGTAATTTCTCACTGCATTTATAACAGTTTAGCAAGATTCTCCAGATATTCCACACTTTTGACTACATTTTGCTTGGAATGTGTTGTAAGTAAAGGACTATCAAAACTTTCTCCATTGAAATGGAGTAGAAAGTATCATTTGGCTTCATATTGTATCAGGGAGGCTATGTCAGTTTGTATAACCCGGTGAATAGCTACAGGTACATTAGTTGAACATGTTAAAAACCTCTTGTCACAATTAATTTTTGCTATTGCTCTGATTTATTCTTCCGCTCTTTAAAATTGCAACCTAGGGGTCTGTATGTAGATGGGGACTAAGAAGATAATGCATCTGTCGTCTGCAAGGCCTTGGTTGATTCAGCAGTGTGGGTCACCTCTCAATAGTTGACCCTTTGGGGAGACGTGATTTATTATATCTACTTTTGCCTTTGAAAGTGTAATTAATTGGGCATTCCTAGCTCTTTTTAGTATCTAACTAGTGCTTGATTTTTAAGAGGGGTGTGAGAAAGTTGCCTTTTTCTAGCATGGTTACCCCCACTTTTGTCCTGTTTGTGAGTGTTTGTCAGTGTGTTTTTACTTTCTCGAGGGGATCCTACTAGCCAGGACTCCAGTGCTCATAGTTAAAACCCTATTTGTCAGTGTGTTTTGCCTGTCTCACTGGGATCCTGCTAGCCAGGAACCCAGTGCTCATAGTTTGTGGCCTAATGTGTGTGTTGTCAGTATGCTTAACTGTGTCACTGAAGTTCTGCTAAGCAGAACTCCAGTGCTTATGCTCTCTTTACTTACCAAATTTATCACTATAATTTAGTGACTCCATATTCCAATTCCAACTGGCACACTGGACCCTCCATATAAGTATATGGTACCTAGGAACCCGGAGCATTGGGGTTCCAGGAGATCCTTATGGGCTGCAGCATTTCTTTTACCACCCATAAGTAGCTTAGACAAACCTTTCTTCAGGATGGCCACTGCAGCCTGAGTGAAATAGTGCCCACACTATTTCACAGCCATTTTCACTGGACTTAAGTAACTTATAAGTCACCTATATGTCTAACCTTCATTTACTGAAGGCTAGGTGCAAAGTTACTAAGTGTGAGGGCATCCTTGCACTAGCAAGGGTGCCCCACGCTGTCCAGGGCCAATTCCCCGGACTTCATTAGTGCGGGGATACCATTACACGCGTGCACTACATAGATGTCAATACATATATGTAGCTTCACAATGGTAAGTCTGAATATGGCCATATGAGGTGTCTAAGATCATGGAGTTATCCCCCCATTCTAACTCTGGTATTGGGGGGCCAATCCCATGCATTCCAGGGGGATCCACAATGGACTGCCAAACCGGCTCTCTGAGGTTTGCACTGCAGCCCCAGCTGCTGCCACCTCACAGACAGGTTTCGGCCCTCTTGGGGACTGAGCAGCTCAATCCCAGGAGGGCAGAACAATGCATTTCCTTTGGGAGAAGAGTGTTACACCCTCTCCCTTTGGAAATAGGTGTTACAGGCTTGGCAGGGATAGCCTCCTAGAGCCTCTGGAAATACTTTGAAAGGCTCAGATGGTTCCCTTCTTGCATAAGCCACAACACCGGTTCAGGGACCCCCAGTCCCTGCTCTGGCGCGAAACTGGACAAAGGAAAGGGGAGTGACCACTCCCCTGTCCATCACCACCCCAGGGGTAGTGCCCAGAGGTCCTCCAGTGTGTCCCTGGCATTAGCCATCTTGGATTCCCAAGGTGTGGGGACACACTGGAGACCTCTGAGTGGCTAGTGCCTGCAGGTGATGTCAGAAACCCCTCCTGATTAGTGCATACCTGGGTAGGTAGCCAACCCCCCTCTCAGGGCCACTTAGGGTCTCTCCTCTGGGTGTTTCCTCAGATTCAGCTTACAATACCCCTCCAGGAATCCTCTGCATCCTCTGCTTCAGCTTCTGACCTTCGGATCAACCACAGACTGCTCCAGGAACTGCTGTAAATGCCACAAAGTGTCCAGGATGACTCCTGTGACCTGCAACTTCAGCTCCAGCCAGCATTTGCAACAGTCTTCAAGGTGTACACGCTACGAGGACTGCATGTCTTCATCCTGCACCAGAAGAACCAAAGGAATCTCCCGTGGAGTGATGGAGTCACTTCTCTGCTTCTGCAGGCACCCTTCTGCGATGAAGACTGGTACTCTGGGACTCCTCTCCTGACGACGAGAGTGCTCCCTGGAACACAGGTGGTGGACCGACATGACCCAGACTCTCCTAAGGTCCAGCTGTCCAAATCTGGTGGAGGTAAGAGCTTGCCTCCCTGTGCTGCGACAGTACCCCTGTGCACCATGTCATCTCCAGCTCCTTGGGCTTCTGTGCACTTCTCCCAAGAATCCTTCATGCACAGTGTAGCCCAGGTCCCCAGCACTCCATCCTGTGATGCACAACTCGCTGAGTTGTTCTCCGGCGGCTTGGGACCTTCCTTTGTTGTGCTGTGATGACCGCACTTTGCATCTTCTTTGTTACTGTGTCCTGGTACTCCTGTGGGTGCTGCTTTATCTTTGGAGGGCTCTCTACAGTGCTGAGAGTCCCCTCTGTCTCCTCAGTCTGAGTTGAGACCCCCAGGTCCCTCCTGGGTCCAGGCAGGTCCACTTTGACACAAACCGGGAACTTGTGTGAACCAAGGCTTGTTTGGGGAATCCAGCGACGCAAACAGCCGGCATCCAACAAATCGACGTGGGACATCTCCTGCACCATGCAGGAACCCACAGCCATCTTCTTTGGTGCTCTTCTGTACTCTTCTTCTTACCGAAGAATCCACTTTTGCACTATCTTCTAGGTTGGCAGGGGCTCTTGTCTTTCCTGGAATCTTCTGCGACTTCCGGAGTTGGTCTCTCTCTTCACAGGTTCAGGAATCCACCAGTTGTTGATTGCAGTCTTGCTTGGTTCTTGCAAAATCTCTTATCACGACTTACAGTGTGTCCTGAGGAAACTTGCAGTACTTTACTCCTACTCTCCTAGGCTCTGGGGTGGGGTATATTACTTACCTTTGGTGTTTTCTTATACTCCTAGTGCCCCTCTACACACTACACTTGCCTAAGGGGGAATTTGTGATTCGCATTCCACTTTCTTAGTATATGGTTTGTGTTGCCCCTAGGCCTATTGCATTCTTTTGTATTTTCTACTGTTTGCACTATTCTGTGACTGTTTACTTACCTGATTTTGGTTACTAATGTATATATTGTGTATAATACTTACCTCCAGAAAGAGTATTGTCTGTAAGATATTTTTGGCCTTGTGTCACTAAAATAAAGTACCTTTATTTTTGGTAACACTGAGTATTGTATTTTATTGTGTATAGGTACTGTGTAACTATAGTAGTATTGCAGGAGCTTTTCATGTCTCCTAGTTCAGCCTAAGCTACCCTGCTACAACTACCTCTAGACAGCCTAAACTGCTAGAACACTGCCTACATTTCACAAATAAGGGATAACTGGACATGGTATAAGGTGTAAGTACCTTAGGTACCCACTAAAAACCGGGCCAGCCTCTACAGAGGGTCTGGTGGTAGTTCCTAAACTACTGGGATCTCTGGATTTGTTATTTTTGTGGGATAGAGTCTGGTTCTTGGAAGGTTTCATTTCGGTTACAGCATAAAATACAGATTCTTTAACTTTTATGTTACATAACAAAAGCCAAACTTGTTATGGTGTTCAGGAAAACCAGCATGTATGACAAGCACAACATAGCTTGTAGTTCTCAAAAATAAATCTTTACAGATAATACTGATGTCAACTTTTTTTTTTACTTAACAGATTGTGTATACAGTGGAGAGTAATAGGGGGAATTCGGTTCATTATAGATGAGGGTGGTTGTTAATGATTTTATGATACATTTGCTAATATAGTATGATTGAGATCCGAATCCTCATTGTCAGCATATGATGTTAAAAAATATAAATGGCTGAACAGCCTTGTTTTCAGTTTCTTTTCAGGATCTGTCAATATTGGGGAGCTCATCTTGATCGCTTGTTGGAATTCAAGATGAGTAGAAGAAGTCTTCTGAGGAGATATTTTTGTAAAATGTTAGGTTAATGGTTTTAAATACATTGAGAGCATAAAGGAATGTTTCCTAAGTTCAGCCAGTACAATATGATGGTGTTTTTTGAGAAGGATAAAAGAGAGCAGCAATAGTACACATCACAGTAGAGCACAACAGAGCAATACTGATAATATGTGGATCTCCTCTCATGTTCATCATTGTTTAGAGCATGACATCGTGGCTGCTATGGCTTGGAATGTCTGTGCATAGATATATGACTCAAACCTCCGACACCAAGAACTTGAGCTGGAAAGGTAGGTTACTAAAAGGAAAACAAAATGTGCAATCAATTGAGACGCAGAAAGGCTGAGGCATAAATGGATTTTTACTACACATAGATCATTGGCAGGAGTGACACTCAACTGTGGTTATTTTAAACATCTCATATTTTGACATGCATTTTAGCATATACCAGTTTACACCAATGCTTGAATCATTGCAACCAAATGATTTGGCTCCATTGTGTCATATACTTTCATGAAACTCTTGTATTCAAATAAAGCACCGAAACATCCTGAGCATTGGATCGGGCTGGCTAAGGACATGCCCGTCAGGGTGTAATACCAGGCTATAGGAACCCCCTCTGGTGCACTCACAAAGGGGCTTCCCCTTTCAGTCATCCACCTTTGGCTGCTGGAGAAAAGATGTGCTTGGAGCCGAGGCAATTTTCAGATGTCCATGAGGCATGAAGTGGCTCTTTGGCCCATCCATGGTGGTTGCGAACCTTTACTCCTGATGTTCGGGACAACCTACTATGCATCCTGAGCAACTGGGCCAAGTATCCCTTCCACATTTGACTCTTAGTGGTAGCTGTGAATGAGCTTTGAAAGGCTCCTGCAGGGGAAAGTGCGAGGTGGGGGGGGGTGAATAAGTGTAGATACAGGAGAGTGAACATGACTCATAACTCAAAGTGCACACAGTACTGTCAATTAATGAATGTCCAGTCAAATACTTGCTTTTATAAGAAAAAGTATTTTATTTCTAACTCTACACATTCAAAGAAATAACAACACTCATAAGCAATAACACAATCCCTTTGAGGTCAGGGCTTTTCCCAGTCATCAAAGATGCTCCCAACCTGCAAAGATGATGTAGTCAATTGACCCCACAGGGGAAAGGGGGATTCGATCCTCTACTCGACGAGAGCCCAGCAAGGGTGCAACCTCTTCTGCGGCATCCTTCATTGTCCTCAAGGTGAAAGTCAGGGGCAGGTCTTGGTGTGTGGGCTTGTCCTGCCTGTCACAGCTGCAGTCTTATTCTGGGCAATGGCCCACCACTATGAAATCTCACCAGCTGCTACTGCTCACCAGTAGGGTGCCGGTTGAGTGCTGTACCACAGAGACTATGGAACCAGCTCTCAGCAACTCCAAGCATCAAACTGAACATGAAAGGTACTATTAGAAAAAGGAGATTCTCCTTCTCTAACTGAAGATTTCCCTAATGGATCCTTGCTTGAGGATCACTGCATTAGGGCAATTCCTGAGCAGGGATTTACCCACTAGACTACAGGGAATTGCCTTATGAAAAGAAGTCACCTCCATATGGCATTTTCTCCCCCAATACCCAGGTCCATGATGGTCTTTGTGACCTTCTGGGTAGACAAATGAGGGATTTATTTTCATCTTCCCAGCACAGTGGTGTAGCAAACCAAATGGACACAGGGAAGAAGCTTATATGGAAAATAGATGGAGGTGAGGAGAGGGTCGTTTTGGAATTAGACTTTGTCCTCTATGACCTTGGCACTACCAGTCATTGTGGCCCTGGGAACATATTGGGGTGCTTATCCCCAATCTGCCTACCCGCTGAGACAGAAAGCAGATCCACCCGACAGAGTGAGGAATAGATAGTGAATGGGATGAGGGCTTACCCTTCCTGATACAGGTCCATGTATCCCCATACTGTGACACAATTTGTTTTTCTACCCCCTTGAGGGGATGATTGAGTTGTGTAGGCCAGATTAAAAGAAACACCAGTAATTATTAGTAATGTATTGCTCTGCCACAAAATTGTAACATAGAGGATGCTGGCCAAGACAGCCTTTGTGAATGAATACATATCTTAACTCTAAAGCAGAAACAGCTGTTTGGCATCTTGGGAGGGCAAATTAGTGGCTAACCATTGATCTTGCTGCCTCTTGTTTGCTCCGGGTATCACAATTTTTAGAACAACCATAATATAGATCTGTGATCAGAAGAGTCTAGGAGACAGAGTGGTATATTATTTTTGTCTGTTGACTTTGACTTTTTTCCCACTTACATTCACCTTTTTCACTTCAATGATTAGTTTACTTAGAAAAATCCTGAGCAAACTTCACATGAAACTCCTTTTTGCATTCAGAATTTTGCTAGTTTTCAAAAATGTATGCTGTGCTTGCAATGGTGGTAACACCTGTTTCTCTCATAAATTAAAAGTAGGTAGAAACCACAAAATCACTATTATTTTTTAAAAAAAAGTTTTATTTAAGTCGACAAATTTTGATACAGGTGTGAAAGGCAAGCAGACAGAATTGACAGTGAATTAATTAATTTTCATGATCTAATCATATTATAGATTCCTGAATCACATTCTAGTATCAACTCTTTATGCAACCCTCCTTTTCCCCAAATCTTTGAACATTTTTGCATTGCACCGACCGATCGATTGATTGGACTTGTGTTACCTTACTTTCCCATCATTAAAAAGATGGAGTTATTACCATTCTCCATTGTTGTAATATCAATGATTTTGAAATTAATGATGCTATAAAAACCTTCTGCTTCTGATAACACTGAGAAATTGGGATTACTTAGAATACCAAAAACTGCTTTTCCCTATCCCTACCTGACCCTTCATATTACATGCGTGGATACTGGTGGGGGCAGCTGGGCCGATCGTTGTCGAACTGGATTGAATAAAATAATACATTTGAAGATGTGAAAAATAGATCCATTTTGGGATCTCTGGAGTGTCTAAATTAAGTTGCTCCCATGTTTTTTTTGTTCTGAGGTTACAAAATCGTTGAGCGATAGGAAACCTAGCTACTCCCATTCCTTGATACATTTCGTTTCCATCTGCATTCTCCATGTCTTGCATTCCTGGAGTGGCAATAATAAATACAGCTGATATTCCTTTTTAAGTTGATGAAATCTAGATGTCACTTCTTGGGGAGTATTGTATCTTGTTCCTTTGAGCTGTATTGGAATTTTGAGGAAATAGAGTAACTGAACGCTATTGTCAGATAACATTTTTTGAAATAAATATAATAAGATAACCTAGGAAGGCTGCTTGGTATCTTTCTTAAACTGCAGAAACTATAAGCCCCTGTCTTCAATTCCCATCTGCAATGTCTCCAATTTCGTACGGGGTTTTTCCCTGACCATACAAACTGACGCAAAATCTGATCAATTGCCTTGAAAAAACTTTGGGGAACCTTGATAATCACATTTGAAAATACAAAAAGAAAGAGTGGAAGAATCATCATCTTGATCAAAGAACTTCGACCAATAATTGATAACAGGA
Source organism: Pleurodeles waltl (assembly GCF_031143425.1). Taxonomy (NCBI): domain Eukaryota; kingdom Metazoa; phylum Chordata; class Amphibia; order Caudata; family Salamandridae; genus Pleurodeles; species Pleurodeles waltl. Next base: position 515,789,894 of record NC_090448.1, read on the forward strand.
AGATTTGCCATAGATACTTCTTACCTTATTATAAGTGTGCTGATAATTCAATACATAAAGCTCCTCGTAATTGTGCGAGATATTTATACCCAGGTATCTGATAGGGAGCTGCACATGCTATTGAACAGGAGTGCCTCTGATTTTGCATTGTTTAACCAATATCCACCAATTCTGTAAATTCCTTAATCTAATCCAAGGCACCTCTTATATTGGATGACTCTGCTGCCAAATGCAAAATCATATAATCTGCAAACAACTTTAGTTTAGGAGTACCCTGAAAAGGCGGTGTGATCCGAGTATCTTGGTGCAGTGCAGCTGCTAAGGGTTCTATAAACAATCTGAATAGCACCAGAGACACTGGGCACCTTTGGCGTGTTCCCCAAGAAATTGAAACTTTCCCTGCCACATGTGCATTCTCCATAATCATTGCTTCTGTGCTCCTATAAAGATTCCGAAGCAGGCCAACCAGTTTATGAAGAAAATTGTATACGATCAAGATAGTAAATCATACTTCCCATTGGACTAAGTTGAATGCCTTTTCTGCATCTAGCATTATAAAAGCAGCCCTGGTCTTATTCTCAGTAAAGTAATCTATTGACCGTATTAAAAAATTAGTATTGGCCAACTTCACTTCCTCTGGGAGGAATCCACACTGATCTGTATGGACAAGTGCCTGAGCTAATGGAGTAATCTTAGTTGCGATTATTCTTGCAAATATTTTATAGTCATGGTTAAGGAGACTTATAGGCCGGTAGAAACCCGACTTGTCCGGTGGCTTATCTTTCTTTTAAAAGGATACAATCTCTGCGGTACTAAAGGTAGTTGCCACCTCACCCCAGTTAATATTTCATTAAATAATATAACTAAGATGGGAGCAATCTGATCTACGATAAGTTTACACAGCTCTGCAGGTAACCCATTGTTTCTGCAGGTTTTCCCGTTTGGAGAGATTTTATAGCTTTCTTAATCTTAACCAACTCAATTGGGCGCTCGGCTATAGTCCTAGATTCACTAACTAGAGTGGGCATTCTAATAGCTTCTAAATATGAATTAACCTGCATGTGTGGAACAGTCACTGGGGGAGTATAAATTCCAGTAATGTGATAGAAACACACGTTGTACTACTGTCTTCTGATGCACCAGACGTTCCTGAGTTTCATCAAATATAGTATTAATCAGTGCAAGATTCTGACTTTGCTTGACCGCCCAAGCTAATGCCTTCCCCACGTGTTCATTCTCCACATAGTATTGCTGGAAACATCTGTTTTGGTTAACGATTTCAAGTGCTATGAAATGCTCCTTGAGATTATATTTTGTCTCTACGAAATGTGCTTCAGAGGATGCAGTATGAGCTAGTTGGTGGTTGATGCTAGCTCACTAGCATATGAAATAGCTTTGCCCCTAATAAAGGATTTACATGCCTCCCATACTACAAATGGCGCAGCTGTGCCTAGAATTCTTGCCAGAAAGTTGTCAATCGCCACCTCAGCGGTTGCTATCCAACCAGTGTGAACCAACAGGGATTTATCCAATGACCAACATGGTCTTTGCCTATCTCTTGACGGGATCCTTAGCTCGATCAATGGGACCGAATGCTCAGAAAAAAAATCTTAGCCTGGCCCCTAACCTATAATTGTGATATCAAAAAATAGTCTATTCTTGAGGCTGAATTGAATCTCTTTGAGAACTCTTGGCTTTAAGGATGATCGCCATTCCAATGGTCTATTAGAGCCAAATGTTTTATAAACTTTTTTAAAAGCTTAGAAGAGCGTGGTTTGTTTTGGGACTTATTTTTGCATGATGAGTCAAAAGTTACATCCTACAAGATATTAAAATCTCCCCCTATTACCAAGAGGCCTGGGAGAGAGATTAAGTTCTCGTATAATTCCTGTAAGGGCCGCTGTACCATCCTCAATATGGTCATAAAAGTTAATCAAATGTAATGGCTGGTTTTCCCTTTTGATATTGACGATTATCCTTCTAGCTTGAGGGTCCTTCCTAACTTGGCACACCTCACCCTTTAACTGAAGTATAAAATGCCTTAGTTACATAACCAGGTATCCTCAGTTGTTTGGCCTGCATTTTAAGATGTGTTTCCTGCCCTTAGCCACTCTAGAATAGCTCTAAACATCAATTGATTGTGGATCTCTTTTGCATAACAGGAAGCTAGCCTAATAACTTCGTCAGCCATACTGGTATATAATCCGTACTCTGGATACCTGTTTTCCTAACCGCTTGCCCCTTTTCTTTTATTGCTTAGACCCCCTACATTTGCTTGGTTCCCCTAGACTCAGGGGCCACCTGGTATTGTCCATAAGAGCTTTTCCCTCTGTTTCTGCTCCTTTCACACCTGTTTTTTCACTCCCTCCTACAATGTGACCTCCCTATCACCACCCCCCATTGTCACCCTGGGGCCCCCACACGTCACGAGCCCCCTCCTGCATAGTGGTTGTCCCCCCCACTGTGCCCTAAAGTCCTTCCCTCCCCTTCTCCTATGAAATGAGTGCCTTGTTGTGGTACTCCCTTAACATACGTCGGATGACAGCTGTAAGAAAGACTGGTTGAGAAAAAAAACATTTGATTGGGCGAGGACTCCTGAACTAAACTATGAATCTATGACTCGGGCTTTTACTCCCCAGCTCGCTTAATGTCCTAAGGGCCAGATTTACAAGAAAGTGGTGCATTGGTCCTGATGCACCACTTTTCTTGTGTGCCCCCACCACCACCTAACGACAATATGGGTGCACCATATTTACAATACAATGCACCATGACGCACGTTAGGCCAGTCACCTCAAAATTGTTGACACAGTTGTGGAGCTTTGCTGCACTAGCGTAGAAAATGTTGACGCTAGTGTAGCAAGGTGCAAGGGGGCCCATTGATTACAATGGGTGTGTCACTTTAATACCCGTATTGAGCAGGCATTAAAAATGACACCAAAAAGGTCGCAGTGAAATCTTGTAGATTTTCCTGCACCATTTTTGCGGGCCTCCTAATGCAGGAACACTCCCCCTTGCATACATTATGACTGATGCAGGCATAAATTGACGCTAGGGGTCGCAAAGTGGCACAATGCATGCATTGCACCACTTCGTTAATATGGCGTGGTGAAAATTGCCTTCTTGAGCCACATTAGTGTAAATAAATGACCCTAATGTGGCGCAAGGAGGCGCTAGGGTCTTGTAAATCTAGCCCTTAGTGCATAAAGCTTCAGTCCACTGTATTTAGTAGAATAACATATTGTTAGGTCAGGCCCCACCCCGTCTCCTCCCTTCTTTATTATCTTTAATAGTTCATTGGCCGGATCCACTGATTATAATACATGAGTTCAGCCTTTATAAAAGACTTCTAGCTTTGACTGCTGGATAATCCCTTTTGGCGCCCTTTGCCACTTAAAGTCATCAGTCAGGCCGACAAATTTCTTACGACTCCGGGCCACCATAATAGACATGTCTGAGAACACACAAAAGGAAAACTCTGGAGTATTGAAGATTTTGGTCTTAATCGCCTGTAGAAGAATTCTTTCTTTTACTCTGTAGTCCCTGAAGTTGACCAGAATGGTATGAGGATATTTACAATTACTAAACCATACTGGTGGTGTGTGTGACGTAAAGTCAGATCCATTTCCTGATTTGGCAGGTCCGGGAGTACATGCTGTAAGAACCATTCTATGATTACTTTGGTTACCGTTGATCCTGATTCCTGATCCTCAAGCACTCCTACGAACCTTAACTTCATCCTTCAGGACCTATTTTCCACGTTGTCCAACTTTAATTGAAGTTCTTCCAACTCTTTCTGCATTTTTGAGGTATTGATTTTATATCTGCCCTTTGATTCCTCCAAATTTGATGCCCTTTGCTCCATGTGGGAGATGCAAGAAGTGAGCTGCGTAATACTGCTGTTAATTTGCCCAACTGCTCGTTAGTCTTTTGATGTGCTTCTAAATGCGATAACTTCAGCGCTCGAAGTTCCTGTAGTATCTGATTATGCATAACTTCTATTGACTACTAAATGTATCAATTCCCCTTCAGAACTGATGCTCTGGTGTGTTTAGCTGGGCAAGGGCCCTATTGCTGTATTGCTTAGTCTTTCCAGTGTTGAACGCCGGGCATGTTCTGATTCCTTGGGGGCTTCTGCCTCATCTTGATTAGTCTAAGCTTTGAGGATTGTCCCTCAGTTACTTCTAATATTCCTGTGGGTACTGTTGGTACTAATATTGGCGCCTTTGCTGTTATCGCTCACTTTGAGTGAGAGTTACTTATACAGAAAAGGGGGTATGTTGATTTGGTCTGGAGGTTTTCTTGGAATGAAAGATCTGGTGCCAGAGGAGTTTCACCTAATTGGTTTCACGGTTGTGGGGGACGGGGTTGCTTTCGTCACTCCTAACATATGGCAACAACTGAGTTGTCTGTGCTGACAGAGCCAAAAGTGATTCACATGAGGTCAACTGTGACAAATCAGATCTCGTTGGTGGCAATGGTAAGGTTGGGGTGGACATTTCTACCAGTGTGCCTGTGTCTGTAACATGCTGCTGCACTCCAGGTCTATCATCAAGCAAAGTATCCCTGCACACAAGTGTCTTCTGAGCCGCCATTATTCGTCCCTTGGCAGATTTAGCCGGTTTAGATTGGGCACACATTTGTATGGGCCCGTACCTGAATAGACGCTTCATTCCTCAATTCTCTTACAATTTGTCTTGTTATGCTTATGCAGTGGGGAAAAATCACGAGAGGGTTGCAAGCTGCATTCATGCGACAAGAACTGCTTCTGCTACACCTACTCAATCGACTCCCCCTTGGTAGTAGCCTAAGCTTCCCCTCTTGGGTTGCTTTCTGCCTCCCCGGCAAAGTCCCTATAGTTTTGTATATGGCTCAGCTCTGCTAGCTGAAGCACAGCTTGTGTTGCAGTGTGCTAGAGGATATGCTAGTAAATATTAGCCACTCATACTGTGGTGTGTAGTGTAGCCCCTTCCAGCTCCAACTATGACTCCAGTAGTCTCTATGGTATTCTGAATCCCCTTATTGGCACCTTAAGATCGTTTTTTTTAATTTGTTTTGCTTGCCTTGGTTGTCTTTTGTTGCCTTTTGTTGATCCCTTGTTAAACTTTTGCAGCGCCGGGGGGTGGACGGGAGTGGTGCCTTCCGGCAGGGGACCGAGAGTGCCTAGGTGAGCTTGTTTATCGGGCCTTATGCCCCTGTACCTACCAGTCACCGTTTATGATAGTCACGCTGCCTGATAACTGCTTCCCTTTAATGCTCTTAACATGCCTGGCATCAAAAAAATCACATGCTGGTTCTTACATTTTTCCCTCAACCCCCTCTGTTCCCTCCTCCACACTATTCACCAACGCCTACTAAAATTGAAAAAGTTGTAGTAAAAAATATTTTTTTATATTGTATTTGTTTCTGAAAGCAGGACTGAGGATGGTCCTACCACAGCAAAGTTTCTGTTGATGCAATTGTTAAAAAGAGAACCCTAACTATGTTTTGCGCAATACATCCTTCCCAGTGTATAGCACACCCCATTAAACCATGTATATGCTCCAGGATTTATTTCCAAAAGGACTGTTACCACCGTGCAAGACCACCAAATGATATATATGTTACAGGTTCCTGTCCACAATGCCAATATGTGCCGGAGGTGGAGGGAAACATACCCTTAAGACGTATGAGTGTGAAATACAACTGATACATCTGTTTGTAGGCTAATTCCCTGAGAGGGATACTGTGATATGCTTTTGAAATGACCCGCCATAATCCATCCCCTTGCTTTTCAGAGGTAGTGGCCCCAGCGTTGTGTTTCCATCTCTGTTGGAAACTGAATTAAAAGGCCGAAGTGCTATTTTGCATGGTTTTAGTACAGTGGTTTCCAACCTGTGGTCCATGGACCCCTGGGGGTCCGTGAAGCCTCCTCAGGGGGTCCGCGACTGCTCAGAAAATTAAATCATATTATCAGAGTAGGCCCCCAGCTTTCAGTAATGACTCAGTGGGGGGTCCCTGGATTCCAATAATGATTCAGTGGGGGTCCTCAGGTTCCAGTAATGATAAATAGGGGTTCCACAGAAGTCAAAAGGTTGAGAAGCACTGGTTTAGTACATTCTAGATATGAGTTTCTGGGAGCTTTTCAAAGGATGCAAGGGGACTAATGTGTAAATGAATAAATGAGTTAAGAAATGTCTGAGGTTAGCACTACATTGACATTTTAGTGGCATTTGCAGTTGTGTTGAAACAGGGCTGGCTTTAGGGCGGTGCGGTTGTACCGGGTGTTGACCTGGATTGGTGGGGGGTGGCTGACCTCAGGGGTGCGTTGTGTTTAGCAATGACTTACGAAACTTGCGATTTAAAAGCACCTGCTGAAAATGTCCTTGTGCGTTCAGCCTTCAGGAAACAATTAAAATCTCAAGATATCTCTTGTGATTCATATGTCTGCTAGGGCGAGAGATGGGAGTTTTGTCTAGTGGCAGAGTTGACTCACCATAAAGTATTGTAGAGGATTGATATGCCTGCTGCAAAGAACAGAACTATATTTTAAGTGGATGGTTGAGTGGATTAGTAGGGCCAGCCTTTACAAGCGCTTTAAAACCAAGTAATGAATGTGAGAGAGGGGCTATGGAGAAATCTGGGGCACCTTTCCGAGAGGTAGTGAGTGAATCCGAGGCAGTGGTCAGGGGGTGGGGCGCCAAAAAGACTGTCACACAGGGCGCCACCAGCGATAAAGCCGGCCCTGTGTCAAGATGTGACAACACTGGACAATGGATGTCATAACACAATCTCACTATTAATCAATATAGCTTTATAGCCAACTGCTGAGGTCTATATCAGTTGCTAAAGAACCTGAACATGAGTTATAAGCCTGAGCGACATCATTTCATCATTTTTCCTAAAAATGTCAATGCTTGCAATTATATGCTTTCAGGCTTATGCACAATACTTTCTGTTGTTTAATTTCCACATCTGAAAATGCATCAGGAAACAATACATCAGCTACAACATTGTGTTTTAACATGTCATAATTCTACAGCAGTGGTTCCCAAACTTTTTTGGCCCGTGGCTCCCTTGACCTATTGGCTATTGGCCGCAGCTCCCCATTATGCAATTTTTTTGGGGGTGGGTGGGGGGGGATGTGAGCCGGGCCTCAGGAGTACTTACATTTTTCACGCTGAAAATAATTGGGATAAAGCCAATGAAGATATTATAATCATAGATGTAACAACATAAAAATATAACAGTTATTTAATTAAACAAATATATAACTGGTTAAGTCAGAAACAATATAAACTATGCTTAGAAACCTGTACTGAGGGGAATGTCTCCAGTACTAATCCTATGCTAGACAGCATATGCTCTCCTCTGCACTCCGGTGTTTGACTGTGCATCGCACAAAGCAGCCTATTTGTGTGCTAGATCTGGGAGTGACACCAGCAGCATGCAAAGTTTTTCATATATGGTGCTGCACTCTGTTTTATCTTTAATGCAACAATGCACAGCAAAATTTGAAGATTCATAGCATTGTGTGTAATCTTAGTAAACTTGAGCCTGTATGTCAATTTCCCTTTGAGTACTATAAATAGTGTGTAATGGTCTTTTTTTCAGGATGACTTTACCATCAATGCATGTTCTCTTATTTCATTCTCATATATTGTGTTGAGGAGCTGAGCATTAAAAATATGGTCTATCTAGGTTAGCTACCTTTGGGGGATTACAGTAGTATACATTACCCATGAAATAATGCTGACCTGTCTTTTATTTGCCAACTGAATATTTTTATTGCTGTAGGTTTCCTTCTGTCAGCATTTTACTATATTAGTCTTTCACTTGTCCACCAAGATAACAGTTTTTTAAATAAAAGTAACAGAAGGAATAGCACTTCTTATGTTAGTGGTAAAATACTACGAGTAGTAATTTACTGGTCTTTAGAGAAGAGTTAACTTCTGTTAAAATTGGGGATCAAGTACTGCTGTTTTAATTAATGCTCTGATAAGTTAGCACTGCGTTAAGTTTGTGGTAATCACTGTTGCCGGTGGCAGCAAATCCGTCTCAACTAGTCGCTCAAACATAAAATACAGTCAGAAAGTGGTGGTAATCATGAATAAAATAACTTGAAATGCACGCCATGTACGTCATTTGCCATATAGGTCACAGATGTCTGCAGGAACTGCAGAAGAGAAGATAAATATGGGCTGGCGGAGCAGGCTACCAGGACTCTGTGGCAAAGCAGGATCTCCATGGTTAAACTAAAAAGCTTTTGGTCTCAATTGGGTGTACCAATACCTACCTGCTGTCCTGAACAGAATAACTCAGCCGAGGATGGGGGTACTCTGGCACTCCAAATATACATCCTTGCTTTTACAAGGAGCAGAAGAAATTAAATCAATTAAACCGCTCACCACATTCTTCCTACTGTATATTCATTTATGGCCTTGGCATTGGAAAATGCTTGGGTGTCTAATTTTCTAGTCGAGGACCTAGTACACATTCATTATGCAGGTTTTTGTGAATAGAACTAGTGTGTACTATAATTACTTCCACTAGATGGTGTTTGAGGATTAAACTTCAAGGCCCTTCCTTGCTGTATTTCAATTTCTCACTAGAAATTCCACAATCACGAGCTGTGCACTCTAAACAAGGAAAACGGCTTCTGACTTTTATTTAATGGAGGGGATTATCTAAGTTCTAATATGCAGCTGCAGAATTAGGTCACTGCTATCGGTAATGATGCAGCTCATGGCGCCCCTGTCTTGTTTTGATGGCGCACCTGGGCGCCGTGGCGCACAGTTTGGGAACCACTGTTCTACAGGCTTCTCTGAGTTTTGTTGAAACTTCTAGGTTTTTTCCCTTGTTACTAAAGAGTCAAGGAAACATATGCAGGATTGTTTACATTATGTATTCCCCATCTGGCAGCGATGATAAATCTCCCAGCTCATTAATGTGCTAGAGTTACAATTTTTCAGTAGAGGGCAGTATAGCCCCATGATTGAAAGTATTTTGCTTTTAAACAGAAATGGTACTATGCAGTTGGCATTGCTCTTAAGTAATTAAGGCCCATATTTATACATTTTTAGCACTGCATTTGCATCATTTTTTGATGCAAAAACAGCGCAAACTTACAAAACACAATTTTATTTTGTAAGTTTGCACATAAGTATTCAGTCGTGCATATTTTCATTAAATCCTACTGGAAACTTCAGTTGCATTTTTTTTATATATTGTACAGATAATGATAATGACTATTTGAGACATCATCCTTTGGAAATACAGACCCGAATAGCAATTTAAGTGTGAGTTCAATAGTGCGCTCAAGAGACTTGTACGTCATGAGGAGTCTTTTTGTTTGTTCGGTGGTCCACTGAGGTTCATTTCCTAAGTTCACATCCAAAATTCCTAAGTTCACATCCAGAATTTTTAACTGGTTGAGCTTCCGAAACATATTTTAGAAGAAGCACAGGCAAAACCAATAGATTTCACCTATGCACAATCTATTGAATTTGCCAGTGCTTGTATTACTATCTTTTTGGAGTATACAGGGAATATTGACTTTCGGACCATGCTCTTTTCAATTACTTATGCATGTTTTTTTTTCTTTATGGAGATGAGGGATAGGTAAATCAACAGAAGGAGGAGGAGGAGGTGGTGTTTTAAAAGCGTGGGGGAGCAAGGGGGTATGGGGATTGAAGGGTTGGGTTTGAGTGTCATTAAAAACAATGACTGCAAGACCTTGGAACTGGTGAACCGGTTTCGAATCTTATGATTCTGGGCAAATCACTTAAACTCCCCATGTGTAATAGTAAAAAAAAGAGCGTCATTTGCTACTGCATGATTATGTGAAGTTTCAGGAGAATAATGCAAGATTTTACATAATTATGCTAAATGCAAATATGTCACTAAGTGCCATATTTTAGCACAAAATGCGTCCTTCTGTCAATTTTTGATACTTTGATGCAATTTGCAATTTAAAAAAATGCATAAGCACAAGTGGAGTGTACAACAGATGTTGTTCATCCATGCTTGTGGTAAACATTAGGCGCAAATGGCGCATAATTAAGCTACATGGCAAAATTATAACATTTGGGGAATTGTGTGTAACTAGTATAACATGAAATTCCCTAAATAGCGAGAATTTAAATTTCGCCTGGGCCGCGTATAAAAAGACTATTTTATGCTTTTGTTGCTGTTTGGCATCATCAGGTTCCTAATTAAGGGTGCTGTCATCCATTGCTACATGTTAATCAGAGCAAAGGGAGTTAGAGGCAAATTTACTAGAAGTGGTGCAACGCTGCTCCTGCACTAAGTTTGCAGCACCACATTGCATCACTTCCAAAATGCAGGGGCGTACCATATTTGAAAGAATACAGTGCATCCCTGTGTTTCTCCCTGTGCCGGCTCTAAATTAGCTGCCGAGCGCCAAATCAGCCACCCTTGTGCCATACTGCAAGAATGGCTGCGTTACGGGGGATATTGTTTTTGTGCAGGAAGGTTAATCTTTAATGCTGATTTGCTCCTTCTAAGTGTGCTGCAGAATGCAGAACACATAGAAAGAGCAAAAAACGAGGAGAAATAAAAACATTTCTCCCTGTTGCGCCATGATAACGCCACAGGATGGGCTCGTAAATCTGGGGCAGCGTCAAAATGTAATGGGTGTTGCTGTGAAACGCCCACAGAAACACCCATTGCACGCCCCTTATACACAAAGAACTGCATATTAAGAAGCCATATTTACAAGTTGGCGTTAAGCCACAAAAAGTAGTTTCACCAAGCCTGAAAAGTGACGCTCCGGGGGCGCTAGGGTTTTGTAAATATGCCCCTTAGTTCCTTGATATAAGATGATATCTCATTAAAAACGTCTTGGTAGTAATAGCCTAGATATAAAACAGTGCTTTCTCACATTTGTTCGGCTGCACTATGCTGAAAAAATGAAATATGATTTTGTAGTGCAGCGTCAAATGAGCGAATAAGTGTCCATTAGTATTTGTTTTCCAATTAAAATTTTTTACTGGCTCATGCATATTTTCACTGCCATGGCATACTTTGGGGCCAACTCACCAAAGGAAATCTATGGGGCCTCTTCACAAACTGCATTTTGTACTAGTAAAGTACAACAAAATGCTATTCACACATCCCCATAAATGTAAATATCCGCCTTCACCTCTACTATCTTTTCTGAGGGGAGATCCTTCCACAAATGACTTTATTACTTAGTAGAAAATGTGAGAGCGCTTTGGGGGAGCGGCTGGAAAATGGGGAAACTGCTAAATGGGGGGAGAGGTTTAGGGAGTAGTGAAGGGTTTAAGAAGGGTTAGGAAGGGTAGTAGTAATCTTTATTGTTTAGTTAATAAAAACCTTAACAATCAGCTCATTGTATACAATATATAAGATTCTATAAAATGCTTTCAAACACACATCTATAATCATATTTATACAACTTGAGATGTCCGTGGTGCGGTTGGTGTTACATGCTGACTGAATGTGTGCGGCCCGAGGACCTGCTGTTATACCTATGGGCTTCTTTACCGAATTAGAAATGCCCCTAGTTTACCTTATTGGCTGGGCCATCTTAAAATGGTCCTTTCATGTGCTATAACATTGGCAAAACATTGATACACAATTAATAAAATGACTGAGGACTTAAAAGATGAAGAAAAAAAAAAAATGAAACGCTAAAATTATTTGATCTTGTCAATTAAAGGTGTGTCCTTGATAGCAGATTTACGTTAGTGGTGTGGACGGTAAAACATTTGATAAATCTACAGATTGACTGCGGATCATGAGGGTCAAACATTGACATCACTGCTGGCCGACAAGAACGAGTCCCATTCCTCTCAAAAACTGGTTTTAACAGTTGTCGACGTGCTTCTTTTAAGGCCGGGCAAATACAAATCAAGTGGACCATGTCTTCCTTGGGGCCTTTACATAACCTACAGGAAGATTCCCCTCCGTTCTTCCATGATGGTTGGTCTGCTCCAGATGGTAGAGCTCCTAAACGAAGAGCCAGCAGACGATGCTTGATATGTAGTGCGAAGGTTGAGATCAGATATTGTGATGGCGCCGAGATACTATAAGTGTGCATGAGAAGCCAGGCGTGTGAGCGTTGTGCAAAGTTGGATTTATCATCTAAAAAGGACTGCAATCCTATTTCCTTTTTTAGCGCTCGACACAATAGTGGATATGAGATGTTGGAGTCCCATTGGTACGTTGTTTGTGTCTCTTGCAGGGAAATATGCAGATACCTATTGTATGCTGATTTTGGATTGTTACTCACTGAATTACATAAGGCCACGACTAGAGGGCTGGTCGTGTTTTTACTTATTTTGTACCAGGTCTTTATTGTGTGCTTTCCTGCCCAACTGTTGTTATATTAGGCCAAATTCTAACCTGACCTCCGCGGGGGAGGCGGAGCGAGGAAGATTAAAGACTTGCTTATTGGTTTTTATTTGTTGCTGGTCCAATAGCAGGGTGTCTTTCCCGTGTAGAGCTGCGCTTCCAAATGTAGGGGCTGGGAGGAATTTGGCCGACATAACAGACAGGAATGGTTTATACAATGGGCCTTTTAATCTTTTTGCTAGGGTACAGAAAGCAAACGTTAAGGCTTTGCACTTCTGTGCAATATAGTGCTTCTGCGGCGCAAGATTGGCCTTATTGTCTGGGGTAAAGCCAAGGTATTTGTAGCAGCAAGTTGTTTCAAGTGTAATGCCGCTCAACTTTATTTTGTTTGCAAGATTGAGTGGACATCCCATGGACAAGGCTTTGGTCTTTGAAGTGTTAACTTCTAATTTGTTTGTCTTTGCAAAATCAGCCAAGGTGCTAACCAACCGCTGCAGCCCTATTTTCGTGTGGCTTAGCAACACGATATCGTCAGCATACGAAAGATGTGATATGCACAGACTTCCCATCCTTGGAGAGTGTGAATTGGTTACGTCCAACGTTGCGGAGAGATCCGCCATAAATAGGTTGAAAAGGTGCGGCCCAAGACACAGCCTTGTTTTAGTCCTATATTTGTTGGTATCCTCCTAGAAATTTTCGAGCCGTCTGCTACCTTGACCTGCACCCAAGTTTTGTCATATAGCATTTCGATGCACCTAACAGTTCGTTCTTGCAAGCCCCATCTTTGTAATTTGCTCCAGAGAAGTGCTCTATCCACTCGATCAAAGGCACTTTTGAAGTCCACAAAACATAAATATAGCTTTTTCTTTGAGCATTTTGCTCAGTTGGCAATGTCTCCTAGCGTGAGAATTTTGATCACTGTACCATAACCCTTCCAAAAAACAGTTTGATTCAAGGGAACCAGGTCATTTGCTTTTGACCAATTGAGCAGGTCTGCCTGGATTAAGGTGGCTTCGCTGTCAATTATCGCTATCAATCTGTAGCTGGCTGGATTTGCTCTACAACCCCCTTTATATATTGGATTAATGATGGAACCACTCCAACTTTCTGGAATGATTCTGTTAGGCTCAACTTCAGTGTCTAAGATTGACAGTGTAGTTGACCAGTACTCCAGATCTGCCTTACAAATAGCTTGTGGGAGACCATTAGGACCAGGGGCCCCGTCCCTGCGACCCCTCCTGATGGCTAGGGCAACTTTCTTAACACTGAAGCCAGTCTCGCTCTGACTAACGTCTGTGGGTTTTGTTAATTCCTTCAGGTGCTGATTTGCTTCAGATAAGGATGGTTTGAAGAAAATGTCAGCAAGGTACTCCACCCATTTATCTTCTGGGATTGATGTGGAGTTTATTGTTCTTACCTGCCGGCCAATTCCATTCACTGTTGCCCAAAAGGCCCTTGAATTGGCTTTCCTTGTGTTGTAGAGTAATTTGAGCCAGAAGTCATCCTCCTTTTTGGTTCGTATTTGCCATACCTGATTCTTGTAATTTTTCCGTAGGGTTTTTATTTGGGCGCTTAGAAATTCTGTAGGAGGTCTGTCTTTTGTTAGTCTAAGATTGTGCCTCAATTCCTTTCTTAATTCTAAAAGTTTTAGTGGTAGGTTGATGACATTGACCAATTATGATCTGGCGATTGACGCCTGGCGGAGCCAAGAGAGGGTACTGACCGTAGAAAACTGGCCCACACTTCCACTGCTGATAGATCCTGGCCTATTGCCGATTGAAGCAGAGATTTTCTGTTTTTACACAGCCTTGGTAATGAAGACTCCGACCAGATCAGGTGGTTTAAGTCGATAGATGTTATTGTTCCTAGTTCCTTTATTGCTGGAAGAAAGCTTGGGGCTTTCCAAACGAGTTCTATGTGCTGATATGAGTGATCACTATGGAGAGTAGGTTTGATTTTAAATTTGCTGACATGAGCTAGCAAGGGGAGAGACATGGCTGTATAATCTATTATCGTCGCAGATTTTGCGCTATAGTGAGTGAAGCTTGGCGGGACGTCATCATTGATCCTGCCATTTAATACCCTCATACTCATGTGCTCTAGTGCCTCTACCAGTTGTTTGCCCCTTGTGTCCAGTCTCTTCTGTGCTGGCGGTATTTGCGGCAGCACTGACCATATAGCATTTTCAGCTGCTAATTGCTCATCCGGTTCTGGAGTATGTATTAAGTTAGCATTAAAGTTGCCTGTCACTAATATGTTCCATGTTGGATTGGCGCATCTTATCTCTTCTACCTTGTTCAGTAGTTCCTCAAAGACTCGTACTTTCCGATGTTTCCGCAGATGGGCATAGACATTGAAAATGATTAGCGGGGCGTGCTGATTATTACTAAAATTGATTTTAATAGCCTGCAAGTCGGTCTTTGAGAAAGCCAGTTGCTCTGTTGTAACAAAGAGTGCTGTAGAAATGGACGTGGCTAGACCACCGCTTGGCCTGCCTGATTTCTTTGATTTTTTGTCACTAAATTGGTGTAGTGAGTAGCCTCCTAATTCGATGGGGTCTTCCAGCCAGGTTTCTTGTAATAAGACTATGGAATAATTGCAACTGGTCATTGCTGTGAACCTGTTTGTTATGATAGTTTTTGCACCGGCGATATTCCATCACCATTCATCCTGCACACCATTCGATGCAGTTGGGGGATCACTCGTAGTTATTGAGTTGAGTTCCTCCCATTTACATTGTCTCTGTTCCAATTCCCCCATTGGCTCCAATGTTTGATTTAATTTTCCTCTAGGGTTTAACAATAGGGGGAAAGGATAACATTGACTGGGTGGTTCTGATAACCGTATGCCCCAAATTTCGAATTGGTCTTTGGCTGCCATAATTAATGTGACAATTTCACTTGTTCTCCACATTGTTAATGTTTGTTCCTGCCCATATTGAGTGCTGCCAGAGAGGAATTTCACTGATATTAAATCTGCGGATACGATTTTCTTAGTTGATGGCAGCTCAGCAAGAAGCCTCAAGATGTTACCCCTATTTAAACTGTTTGTTGGCCCTGTGATTTATATTGCGGGGTAAAAAGGATCTGCCTTAATTCCCGCTCCTTCTCGGTGGCAGAAATGTGTTGTATTTGATGGGAGTGATCTGTGATTCTGTGTGACAATGGCCTTCTCAACTGGCCATCCTCCGACTGACTACTGTATGGTGCCATTTCTAATATGGGTGTTTGCTTGATTGAGGAGATTTTGTTTAAAAGGTCGATAGCTGTAGTTTGCATGTTTTGAAATGTGACTTTTGTTTTTATTAGCCCTTGCTTGTTAGTGATTGTGACCACCCTAGAGGGATGGCTATAACTTGGGCTTGTTATCAAATGCGCTTTGCTGCTGATGTTATTAATGCCGGATTGTGAGCCGTATGCTAAGAGAGAGGATTTACGACTCTGACTTAAAGATTGTGCTTTAACCTAACAGTATTTTTTCTTGAGTGTGGTTTGTGGCTTGACCGGTTGCCCGATGTTGTATCTGGGGAAGTTTCAATGACTTGCGTAACACCAGCTTGGGTGGAAGATCCTTTCCATGGGTGTAGCTTGAGGCTCAACATGATGCCCGATGTAGTGTCCAGGAGAGTTGCTGTAAGTTGGGAGGCAGCAGCATGTGAAGCGGTAGCTTGGCAAGGTGATGCTTGGGAAGCTGGTTGCTTCTTATTCCTACAGAACAGAGTGGTACCTGATGGCGCTAAATGTGGAACATCCTTTGGTCTTGAGATTCCAATTAGGGTTATTGACCCTAATTGGTCTGAGAGCGCGTAGCTTATATAATCTATATTAACATGAAATGTTTATGAATTAATGTGTATTAATGCCGCATAGAAACTGTATTAACATGTTTTGCTAAAACGTGCACTTGAAATGTGACCACGGGGAGAGGCTGCCAATGTATACGGGGACTAATGAAATGAACTAATAATGGTGAAATGCTTTATTAAATTGTGATTCTACATTAATGTTGAAAGGCTAAATGTATTAGATTCTTGCTAATAAAGCAGTAGGCCTTAGTTAGCTTGAGTCAAGGCCTACCTGCCAGACTCTCATATTAAATGTGTTTTTCTAACGTGCAGTGTGCTGGCTTGCTAAAGGACATGAACTCTTGTTTTTTCCAAAAAGTTAGAAGCTGAATGTAACTGTAGTAGATCCGTTCTCATGAAATTCACCCTGCCTGTAGTAACATTTTTAGCTGAATGCAACAGTGTAGATTAACATTATGTACAAAGTCGCCTAAACCGGTACGGACAATGGAGCCACTGACCGAAGATGTGAAAAGGACCACAAGACAATGAAATCATACCGGACATTCCACCCGTTAAAGACTTCAATCATAAGCACCAATAAAATATGTGAGAACTGTTATGGGATAACAAATTTGATGAGCTAATGTGTTTTTAATTGGTTAAAGATAATGGGGTGCAACCCCTCGTCCAATTACATTTTAGGGGAATGTACCACGAAAAAGGGATAAAAACCCTTGTCACCAGGAAGTAAATTAGAATTAGGGAGCAGGAGACTAGGAGAGGGGGAGATGCTGATGGTATTTGTTATGACCCAGACACTTTGTCACTCTGCATAGAGACTTTGCTGTTTGGTTCTTAAAACCATTCTGTCCTTAGATTGCCCATTTACACTTTACCTCCTTATGAGGGAAGTGCCCCATTTTTCCCTTTTGCTGGAGCTGAATCTCTTTTGATGGCGAATCCACTGATGTCCTGAAGATGAAGACAGAACCTGAGTGCTGACAAAACTTGGAGGGTAACTATATGACAATGAAATTGAGATTGTCTGTTTGCTTTTCCTTTCTAGGTACCAACTGCTTTTCTTTTGATAGGGGCCATAGTTAGATGTTTTCCAAATTGGTGTTACGAAATTGTTTTGCATGAAGCCCAACATGCCAATGCTAATTTGAGGTTAGGTGAGGGGTTCACCGAACTGACGCAAATAGAGAAATGACTGAATCTATGTTTTGTTGAACAATGCGCTAATATACTCTGCTTAGAATAATCTATGCTGACGGTGTGTTATATTCTAATGTTTGTGATTCTTGCTTTGATGAAATCATATCAGAGTTGCCATATTGTGACTATGCTATTGTGTTTCTTGGTTTTGAGACTAATAAACTTGCTAGTAGTATTGTAACCAATAGGGAATAAATATCACTAAATTTATACTAAACTGGTGTGGTTATTCGTGACTGAAAGGTCATGGTGGTGTCTTGAGTTTAACTAAATGTAATTGACTAAAGTAAAGTGCATTGTGGTGATAAATATTGATGATATTATTGACGTATTGATTGACATGTTGATTAGTTATCTCGTCCTAAGGTGTCTTTCAACAGGGTCAAAAGATTCATTTGCCTAAAACGTGTCCCAATGTGTAATAATTTATCATAAAGGGGTGCGTTACCAGTTCTGGTAGCAGAACAACGGTTTAGGCCCTTTGGGGCCCTAGGACAGAGAATTATTGTTTAGATTGTTTTTCTGAGATAATGCAAATTAGAGGTATGATGCGTTTCTAAATTCCCCATGACTTTCCCGGGACCTCGGATGCTTGCCTAAGTGAGTTGGGAATGTTCTCGGCGTCTTAGCATGTGTGGTATAGAATTTGCGCTTGCTCAGCTTATGCTCATTGCAGGTGACTTGTGAAAGTTTGTGTGAATATAAGCCAGGTAGTGTTGTTTTAGTAGGAGTGGGCATACTCCGCAGTATGAGAGTAGGGAAGTCGGCGAATTTCATGTGAGTGTGGCGCTTTGTGCTAAAAAATTATCCACGTGGTTGGTTGGTGATGTACAGACCCGTTGTGGTCTAAGACTCCGGAGTATATTGACAAGTGTAGGAGACACTTGGGTTCATGTTGTAATTTGATGCGGTTTAATAGGTCAACCGGGCGTGGTTGACAAGTTGAGTTTGAGTCAAAATTGTGTGTGTGAAACCTTCGATGGAGATTTGGCAAGTTCTTAAGTGCACTAGAACAAACCATTGACAAGTCGAGAGTAGGATTTGTGGGTCGAATTCTGCTTGCATATGCGGGAACTGAGAAGGAGACAGTAGCGGGCGAGGCTTCAAGTAAAATCTCTATAAAGTTCTGAAGCGATTGTATACCCTTCCTGTAGTAAACTGGCAAATTTGAGTTGTTGTTGTTGTTAAAGGTGCTCGCATAAATTTTGCATTAGTTTCGTGTGAATCCAGTGTAAGGAGGACAAGCCGCAAGACTTTGTCAGCTGGAGTGTGTGAGTATGACGTCAGTAGTGCCGCGCTGGGATAGGTCAGTTGCTGAGAGGCGTCGCGCACGGATTGGCAGCCGTCCATGAGAGGCAATAGGTTGAGAAAGGCAGGTGAAGAGTGTTCTGGGAATTAAAGTGACTTCCTGATTAGATTCAAAACAAAAATAAAAGACACAAAAATGAATTTTTTTCAAGGCTTTAAAGAGCGCTCTGAAAGGAGACGCATACATTATGGCAAATGAGGGGGAGCCTACACCGCCTGAGGGTACTCCAGCTTATATAGTAATGGAGTAGGAGGGAGTTGCGCCTTGCCTGTGGATGAAGCAGTTGCGCAAATTAACAGAGAAGGAGGGATGTCTAGCGTTTCCAGAGCATGGAACGTTCAGTACAAGAATTTTAGAGAACTTGAGGTGGATGTTAAGTGTGCAAAAGCCACCTCTGAGACCAGCCCAGTATGAGGCGTTAGCAGTCTGGGATTTAATGGCCATACGACAATGACAGCAAAAACTCAAAAGGAGAATAAAAAAGGCAGAAAAGACTTTAGCCAAGGCCAGATGGCACAATGAGAGCAAAATGTGGAGAAGAGGAATAGTTGACAGTCTTAAATTGTTTCCGGGAAAAAAAGCCACTTGTAAGACAGACAAGGGTTCTAATAAGTCCAAGGAGAGTCAGAGGTCTTGGGTAGACAAAGATGACTCAGATGATGAAGAGTTTCTTAATCAGTTGTTACATGATCGCCCGCCACCATATGCCATAAATTATACTGCCCCAAGCACTAGTGTGGGTCCTGGGAACCAGACACAGAGAAAGGAAGTTACAAACGCAATGCAGACAAGTGATACGGTTTTGATACAGAATGGTGTCAGTGTACCCACTGCACCAGATGCGCAGATACAGTTGCAACCTCCACCACAGATACAGAGGATTTATCCAGATGTCCCAGTACTAGAGACAAACACAAGTCTAATGGTGCCACCTGATCCCTAGATACCAGATCAAAGCTAGTGCAGATTGAGCCAACTCCGCAATTGCTGCCCCAGCCGCAGCAACAGCAGATTCCGGGTTATAATCCAGCAGCAGGGCATCCATTAGTACCTGCACCAGCTACAGTGAGTCAAGCTTTGGGAGTTACTGCTCCACGGGGTTTGGGACCAGGTCAGACACCAGCTGCCATATCATTACCAATTACTGTTGGTCCTCCAGTACCATTGTATGTGCAGGGTAATCCTGATGTATGTGATCAGGGGGTGAGAACCCTAGAGGTAGTAAGAGGTGGGTTCACATTAACTCCCCAGCCAATAACACCAAGAGAACAATCAGCAGAAGGACTCCGGTCCTTGTTAGGCCTCAGTCCGATTGGGGCTCCTTTGGAGGCAATGAGACAAGCAGGGTTAAGTGTGCTAGCCCCACAGACAATGAGTACAGATACATCACAGTCACCACTGATGCATTCAGGGAACATTTTGTTGCAAGGTTTTTCTGCGCAACAATTAAATGAGTGGTTAGAAAAGACTTATGCTTCCCAAAATACTGCGGTAACTATGGATAAGCCAGAAATGGAAGAATACCTGAATTTTGTGAGACTAGGCGTAGAAGCTGCGGAACCAGTGGAAGAGACAATTGGGTGTAAACAGATTAGAGTCATACACAGAAGCAGAATTGAGATAGCTGTGCCCCAAGATCACTAAAGAACTGGGCAAGGTGCATCAGAGGTTGGCAAACCTGGCAGACAAATACAACATAGACATTGCGAATACTAAACATTTGAAAAGAAGCTACAGATTAGACTTTGATTCTAAAGACTTTGGGCACATGAGATCTACCGGAATGAAAGCGCATCTTAAAGATATACTGCACAGTGTGCAAATCTGGGGAGCCTTAGAGAAGTGGGAAGGCAGATGGGCAACGAAAAGAGATAAAGAGAAGGGCGAAAGTCCGGAACCAAATCAGGCTAAAACCGCACCGGACACGGGGACAGTGAAGATGTTACCAATGAGAGAAACAGCTGGAGGGGTTCTAGTCCATGTGCCGTGGTCCAGGGGAGACATTCTGTCATTCACAAATGATTATCCCAGATTGAGGGAGAAGCCGATAGAGTGGTACCAGCAGACAGATAGGTTTGTGAAGCTTGCAAAATGTCTTTGGGAGGACTGGAATACCCTGTTTGAGATTATAGTTCCACCTGATCTATGGCTTGAGTGTAAGAGGGGTGTGGACTGGCCGACCCAGGAGCCGGCAAGGGATAAGGTGACTGGAGCCCTATCTGAGGAAGTGATGAAGTACTATCATAAAGTAATTGAGTTTTTTAAGCAGAAAGTGTCGCCGAAAGTGACTGATTGGCAGAAAATCGATCGAACCCCGCAGGAGGCTAAAGAGTCTATTCATGCTTACTATGAGAGATTGTTGAAAGCGTTCAAACATTACAGTGGCACTGAGACTATTGAGCCAAACGACATGAATCATCTTGTGTTCAGGTTTGTTGAAGGATTGAGACCAGAAATTAGCCAGATGATTAAGAACCATTTAATCTGTTGGCAGGCAAAGCCGATTGATGAGGTGTTGCAGTATGCGAAATACTGTAGTCACGAGATTGAGCTGAAGCAGAGAAAGTTAAAGGAGAAAGTGATGGTGATGCAGATTAAGGCAGTGCAGGCAGGGATGCAGGGAAATGGAATACAGCAGATGATACAGCAGCAACCGCAAGGAAATGGTATGTTTCAGGCACAACCGAGAGGTCGAGGTCGAGGTTTTGTGAATACGCGGTCCAGAATTGAATACTGTTATGGTTCAAAATGACATACAGGGGATGAAAAAGATGTCACCATGTCACGCGTGCGCGGACGGGGACGTAGGGCATTGGAAACGGGAATGCCCAAATGTGGTGCAGGATGGTGTTGTTCAACAAAGCAATGATGTCGGTACATTTCAAAATGTGAGGGGTCCAAAGGTGAGGGCCAAATTCAGAATTTCCAGAATAACATGGTTCCGATGCAGGGGTTACAGCCCATGCAGCAAATACAAATGCTGCGTGTTCAACCAGCACATATGCAGCAGGTACAACAGCAGGTTCCCATGGTACCTATACAGCAAATGCAATTACCATTAGCTCCGATGGGACAGCAACAGGTGATGCTTCCTCAGCAGGTCACAGGCCAACAATGAGTCAAAATAATACAGTGCAACAGTTCCCATTGCGTGGTGAGGATGGAATGAATGATGAATGGTCGGATGACAGTTCTGACAGTGAGGAGTGCAGGCTTGCAGTGTCCCTAGAAGTAGATCAGAGGGTACCCTATGTAGAGGGAAAGGTGATGGGTCACAAGGTTTCATTTCTGGTTGACACGGGAGCTACACGCTCTACAGTCAGAAGTGCAGAGGTCCCGAAATTACCACTTTCAGGACGTACCATAAGGGTGGTTGGTGTGGCAAATCAGTACTTGACAAACCTGCTTACAGACTCAGTTCAAGTTGAGATTGGCAACTTCCATGGATTAAATAAGTTTGTAGTCTGATTCTAGTCCCGTGTCCCTACTGGGAAGAGACTTACTGTGTAAAACGAAATGTTCGATTACTTGTTCAAATGAAGGAATTGAAGTGCAGACAAACAGTAATGATGAGGGGGACGATGGACAATTTACAGATCTAGAGAAGGAAAGCACCAATGAGGAATACCCTCTGATAACCTTATTCCCAATGCTTACAGTGACTGACTTGCCACCTGAGTTGCAGGGAACAGTGACAGAAAAGGTGTGGGACCTGATAGAAAAAGAAGTAGGACTGGTAAAGGGAGTAGAACCGGTTAAGGTACAGGTTAAGCTGAACGCAGTGTTTCCTCAGGTGCCGCAGTACCACATGGCACAAGATGTCCTCATTCAGGTATCACAGATAATTGCAGACTTTGTAAAGCAAGGAGTTCTGAAAGAAGTGATGAGCAGCCCGTGTAATTCACCAATAATGGGTCTGAAAAAGCATTGTGGAAAGGTCCGAATTGCGCAGGATTTAAGAAAAATAAATTAGTGTTGCCCCATAGTGCCGAATCCAGCAGTAATCATGTTTCAGGTTCCGTGTGATGCAGAGTGGGTCACGGTTATGGACCTATCTCAAGCATTCTTTTCGGTGCCTCTTCATGAGGACAGCCAATTTCTCTTCAGTTTAAAATTCCTGGATAAGGTATACAGTTGGTGCAAAATTCCTCAAGGGTTTTCTGAGTCACCGTCCATCTTCAATCAAATATTGATGAAGGATTTGGAGTCATTGGAACTGCCTTTCAGTTCTACTCTAGTGCAGTACATTGATGACTTGCTGATTGCATCCAGAACAAAAGATGACTGATGTTATGACACAATTGCCTTACTAAACCATTTGGGAAAAATGGACATAAACTGTCCCCAAAGAAGCTGCAATACTGTCAGAAAGAGGTAAAGTATTTAGGTCACTTGATTGAAAAGGGCTCCAGGAGAATATCCAAAGAAAGGGTGACAGCCATACTGCAGATGAATCCCCCGACAACAAAAAGAGATGCCAAGATATTTTGGGGAATGGTGGGCTACTGTCGTCAGTGGATTCCCAACTTCTCGATTATCTCTAAACCATTGATAAAACTGACAGGCAAGGAAGTTAAGGATGACCCGAGTACCATAATCTTGTCCGAGGAAGCGCTTGAGGCATTCATGGAATTGAGAGAATGTATGTGCAGGGCACCAGCTTTGGGTATGCCTGATTACACGAAGCCTTTTCTGCTGTTTTGTCATGAACGTGATGCTTGTTCTTTGTCTGTCTTAACACAGGTCCATGGAGGTGCAAACCGCCCAGTAGCATATTTTTCAGCTACTTTGGACCCAGTCGTAGCAGCCTTACCGGGTTGTTTGCGTGCAGTTGCAGCAGGTGGTCAGAGCCTCACACAGTGTGAAGGCATAGTGATGGGACATCCCTTAACAGTAATGGTCCCACATTCAGTTGAAATTCTGTTAACCCGAACCAAGACTCAGCACATGACAAATGCTAGGCTGACGAGATACGAGACCATTATACTGGGGTCTCCTAATGTTTCTCTCAGGAGGTGTACTGTATTGAACCTGGCAACTTTACTTCCTGTTGAAAATGCTGAGATTAATAATACTGAGGAAGTGGAGCATGATTGTCTTGAGGTAACATAACTATGCACCAAACCCAGACCTGACATTAAGGATACACAGTTAGAAGAAAATGATTACATTATGTTTGTTGATGGTTCATGCTTGAGAGACTCAGTCGGAATACTGAGAGCTGGTTATGCCGTGTGTACAATCACTGGTATCCTAGAACCTTCCTGGCTCGAAAGAGTGTATTCCGCACAAGTAGCTGAATTTATTGCCCTTACTAAGGCATGCCACGCAGCTGCAAACCTGAAAGTCACTATCTATACTGACAGCAGATACGGATTTGGAATTGTACATGATTTTGGCCAATTATGATCACAGAGGGGGTTCATGACCTCTTCTGGCTCACCAGTGAAAAATGGCAAAAAGATGAAGGATTTGTTGCAGGCGATTCAGTTACCTCTTGAAATTGCCGTGGTGAAATGCAATGCTCATGTCAAGTCACAAGACTTTGGGGGTCATTCCGACCCCGGCGGTCCTTTGCCGGGGATGCGGGAGCACCGCCAACAGGCTGGCGGTGCCCCGCTGGGCATTCTGACTGCGGCGGTTTGGCCGTGGTCAGACAAGGAAAACCGGCGGTCTCCCGCCGGTTTTCCGCAGCCCTTGGAATCCCCCATGGCGGCGCAGCTTGCTGCGCCGCCATGGGGGATTCTGACACCCCCAACCGCCATCCTGTTCCTGGCGGTTCGCCCGCCAGGAACAGGATGGCGGTAGGGGGTGCCGCGGGGCCCCTGGGGGCCCCTGCAGTGCCCATGCCAATGGCATGGGCACTGCAGGGGCCCCCGTAAGAGGGCCCCACTGTGTATTTCAGTGTCTGCAATGCAGACACTGAAATACGCGACGGGTGCAAACTGCACCCGTCGCACATACCCACTCCGCCGGCTCCATTCGGAGCTGGCTTCCTCGTGGGGTGGGGTTTCCCGCTGGGCTGGCGGGCGGCCTCCTGGCGGTCGCCCGCCAGCCCAGCGGGAAAGCCTGAATGGCCTCCGCGGTCTTTCGACCGCGGAGCGGCCATATGGCGGTTCCCGCGAGGTGGGCGGCTACCGCCGCCCGCCTCTGTCGGAATCACCCCCTTTGTGTCAATGGGAAACGGCTATGCAGATCATGTTGCAAGGTTTTGCGCATTGAACTGTATATCGTTCAAGGAACAGTGGGAACTACTACCTGAAACTGAAAATGAAACATGCTTGAACTTTGCATTAAGAGTGGTTGATACATTAGATGAGCTAAAATCACTGCAGGGCCGTGCTAGCAGAGTGGAAAAACGCTCCTGGCAGAGAATGCAATGTGTACAGAGGGCTGACGACTTGTGGGTCTCAGAGGGGAAGTTGGTTTTGCCAAACAGTCTTTTGTCACAGGTTGCAAGGCTTTACCATGGTTAGGCACACCTTGGGAGAGACGCAATGATCAGATTATTCAAAATTGATTGGTTCAATCCAAAATTCAGACAAGCCGCAGAGGTTACCTGTCACAGGTGCATCATCTGTCAACAGATGAATGCAGGAAAGGGAGTGTGGGGACTTTGAGCCACTTAGGGAGAGCTGGAGGTCCGTTTAGCAAGATGCAGATGGATTTCATTGAAATGCCTGTGTGTGGAGGCTTGAGGTACGTGTTGGTGATTGTGTGCGTTTTCAGCCACTGGATTGAAGCCTACCCTACACGTAGAAATGACAGTCTCACAGTAGCAAAGCTGTTGCTTAGAGAATTAATACCACGGTTCGGATTTCCGGTCTCTTTAGAATCAGATAGGGGCAGACACTTCAACAATGAGGTGATTAAGTTCTTGTGTGCTGCATTGGACATTGAGCAGAAGCTGCATTGTAGCTACCGCCCTAAAGCATCAGGACTAGTGGAACAGATGAATGGTACCTTAAAGTCGAGAATGGCAAAAATGTGTGCCGCTACCAATATGAAGTGGCAAGATGCATTGCCCTTAGTGCTGATGTCAATGAGAAACACGCCTGATAAGAAGACAGGACTATCCTCCCACGAGATTTTGATGGGCAGAGCTATGAGGTTGCCCGCAGTACCTGCAAATGCTCTTGTGAACGTCACGGATGATATGGTGTTGGACTACTGCAAGGGTCTGGCTGATGTGGTCCGCTCTTTCTCACTAGGTGGAGGCTAACACATTGCCACCGATCAGTGATCCAGGTCACACCCTGAAAGCCAGTGACTGGTTGGTTGTCAAGAAACACGTGAGGAAGTCGTGTTTGGAGCTGCGTTGGAAGGGGCCATATCAAGTAATACTGACAACAACGACTGCTGTGAAATGCGCAGGTGTTCGAAACTGGATACATGCCAGTCACACAAAGAAGGTGACATGCCCAACTGAACTTGAAGTATCCAAAACAACAACTGCAGAGAAGGAAGTCTCAGGGGCGGAGAGTATTTAAAGGGGAACTGAGACTGAAGGAGAGCCCACTGAGGACGGCTTAGTCCTTCAAACAGTAAACGAGTTCGAGAGAGGTGACAGTGAGCCTATGTCAGCGGAGGCAGCAGGAGAACCAAGACAAGGAAAGGTTCTCCCAGAAGCAGACGGATACGGGTTTGAACTTGAGCCCGTTACAGAGCCTGAAGACGAAGGGGAAGGAACAGAAGGAGGTCAAAGTACATCAACTCCTCCTGAACCGCTTGCAGGTCCGTCAAGAGAGAACACCATAGCACAAGAGGAGGGTGCTGTTCAGGTTCCTGAAAGGCTAAGCAGAAAGAAAACACATAAAGGTGATGACTGGCCAAAGAAACAAGCTGCAAGGGAGAAAGTGATCCCGGGTGACACAATAGAGGAAGAAATTGATACAACTAGAAAAGAGGATCTCAGTGAAGGAGAGTTGCAAAGTGAATGCAGATCGAAAAGAAAAAGAGTCACAAATAGAAGATACGCAGGTCCTGAATGGGCATATGCAACGACATCTGAATGGCAACAAGAATTCTTAGCATTCTGTTTTGATCGAGAGGTACCAGGCCAATATTACGGCACCTGAAATCAATCAGAGAAAGAGACTGTGTTAAAAATTGAAATTGAAAGCTGAAAAGCTAAGAAATTAGACTGAGAAATTATCGGATGTGACACTGATAACCTGAATTGACTTTGAAAAACTGATTATGACAAGCCGTTAACCTGATTTGACAAAAGGGTCCTGGGGTGAGTAAAATGCTGTAAATACTCACAGAAAGAAAGAGAGACTTTGCATTAAGAAAAAAAAAAAGAGAGCTTTTAAATCGTTCTCAAGTTGATTGTTTGTCTTATAACTTCTGTTATCTGATTCTTTACAGATCATGGGTTATACTAGAGGTAGTAGCAAAAAGGGTAGGGTGTGTGGTTGGTTAAGTGCTATCTTAGGTATTGTGTGTGCAATAATAATTATAGATGTGATTGTGGGAATGCCCTGGTTGGATAAAAAGGTGACTAACAATGCTTCAAAACCTGAAACTGCTACACTAACACCATGGGAAAAGTTTGAGCAGGATACAAAATACTTGCATGAGGGAACTAATTCAAAAGGGGAACTTTCTACTAATGTCTTCTATCGCTTGCTGAATGAGTATGTTGATACTATGGGTGCGAGAAACTGTTATGTGTGCACAAAGATTCCTACATCAGTACAAGAAGGGGTCACCTACCATAGTCTGCCTCTAACATATGGGATAAGCTGTAGTTTTCTGCTAACAAGATTCTATGACCAGGAACATGTGCAATATTTTTACTCTAATTTAGATGTAGTGTTTTCTTTTGTGCCTGTGATTGAATTTCTGAACAAGTTAGCTAAAGAGCACAGTATAAAATTAGTTAGGGGATTCTTTGAGCCGACACTAACCTTTGGGACAGTTTATGCGCATTGCAATAATTTAACCTGTTTACTAACACCTGTAGAGAAGAGCTTTTTAGATAACACTGATGATAGACGCAAAGCACTGAAAGAAAGGCTAGAGAAAGGACTAGAAAAATGCACATATGCAAATGATTATGTTTATACCGCAATAAAGACGCAGGGCAAATTAGCTATAGAGGCCTTACATGTAGGAAGGCTTTGTATATATAGGCCAAAATCTGAGCACAACACTTTATTTGTGGGAACGAGTGAATGCAGGCATGTGTTTTTGTTTCAGAGTAAATGGACATTCATGTTAAATGGACAGGATCCAGCAATCCCCGTGATCTATTACATGTGTGGGCTTAATGCTTATTACCGTCTCCCTAAGGGATGGTATCGGACATGTTATCTGGGAATAGTTTTCCCAAAGATTTACCAGATTGATGACTTAAAAGAAATACCTAAAATGTCTGAATTACAACATGCTAGACAAAAGAGAGAGACAGCGGCTGCTGTCGTTGGTGACATATTTGGAGCCATAATTCCTTCAGTGCGGGTTATCTTAAGCTCCATAAAGATTCAAAAGTTGTCTACTATTGTGGATAACATGCTGACAAATTTCACAGGGGCTATACTCCTGATGGATACTGAACTTGCTGCGGAAAGAGCTATGACTCTTCAAAACCGGCTTGCTTTAGACATTCTTTTAGCGAAGAGCGGCGGAGTCTGTAAGATGCTTAACAAGCGCCATTGCTGCTCGTTCATACCTGACAATAGCAAAAAGATTAGAAGCATGCTTACTAACCTAACAAGAGATAGTGCAGATTTGAAGGATTTGAAGGAACCTGGAGTTTGGGAGAAAGTTGGGAAAGGAATTACCAAAGTAGGGAATTGATTTAGTAATATTTGGAATGGGGTACTTGCAAAAATATTAGGGGGTCTACTGATTGTTCTGATTTGCCTATTGGGATTATGGGGAGCATGCAAAATTAATGAAATATTTAAAAGAAATTTGACAAAACGAAGTAAAAGAAACGAAGAAAATGAAAGGGAGAAAATGTTTAATGAAATTTGGGAAAGCTCACACAAGATGTTGAAATGCGCATCATGTGCAAAGTGAAAAATTTA
Source organism: Pleurodeles waltl (assembly GCF_031143425.1). Classification (NCBI taxonomy): domain Eukaryota; kingdom Metazoa; phylum Chordata; class Amphibia; order Caudata; family Salamandridae; genus Pleurodeles; species Pleurodeles waltl. The sequence goes on from NC_090448.1 coordinate 515,818,562, forward strand.
ATGTGAAAGGTTGAAAGGGGAAGGTTTGTGTGATGACAAAGGTCTTCAGAGGAGGGACTGAGAAAGCGTAGCTTATATAATCTATATTAACATGAAATGTTTATGAATTAATGTATATTAATGCCGCATAGAAACTGTATTAACATGTTTTGCTAAAACGTGCACTTGAAATGTGACCACGGGAGTGGCCATCAATGTATACGGGGACTAATGAAACTAACTAATAATGGTGAAATGTTTTATTAAATTGTGATTCTACATTAATGTTGAAAGGCTAAATGTATTAGATTCTTGCTAATAAAGCAGTAGGCCTTAGTTAGCATGAGTCGAGGCCTCACTGCCTGACTCTCATATTAAATGTGTTTTTCTAATGTGCAGTGTGCTGACTTGCTAAAGGACATGAACTCTTGTTTTTTCCAAAAGTTAGAAGCTGAATGTAACTGTAGTAGATCCGTTCTCATGAAATTCACCCTGCCTGTAGTAACATCTTTAGCTGAATGCAACAGTGTAGATTAACATTATGTACAAGGTCGCCTAAACCGGTACGGACAATGGAGCCACTGACCGAAGATGTGCAAAGGACCACAAGACGATGAAATCATACCGGACATTCCACCCGTTAAAGACTTCAATTATAAGCACCAACAAAATACGTGAGAACTGTTATGGGATAACAATTTTGATGAGTTTTTCATTGGTTAAAGATAGTGGGGTGCAACCCCTCGTCCAATTAAATTTTAGGGGAATGTACGATGAAAAAGGGATAAAAACCCTTGTCACCAGGATGTAAATTAGAATTAGGGAGCAGGAGACTAGGCGAGGGGGAGATGCTAATGCTATTTGTTATGACCCAGACACTTTGTCACTCTGCATAGAGACTTTGCTGTTTGGTTCTTAAAACCATTCGCCCATTTACACTTTACCTCCTTATGAGGGAAGTGCCCCATTTTTTCCCTTTTGCTGGAGCTGAATCTCTTTTGATGGCGAATCCACTGATGTCCTGAAGACGAAGACAGAACCTGAGTGCTGACCAAACTTGGAGGGTAACTATATGACAATGAAATTGTGATTGTCTGTTTGCTTTTCCTTTCTAGGTACCAACTGCTTTTCTTTTGATAGGAGCCATAGTTAGATGTTTTCCAAATTGGTGTTACGAAATTGTTTTGCATGAAGCCCAACATGCCAATGCTAATTTGAGGTTAGGTGAGGGGTTCACTGAACTGACGCAAATAGACAAATGACTGAATCTATGTTTTGTTGAACAATGCGCTAATATACTCTGCTTAGAATAATCAATGCTGACGGTGTGTTATATTCTAATGTTTGTGATTCTTGCTTTGATAAAATCTTATCAGAGTTGCCATATTGTGACTATGCTATTGTGTTTCTTGGTTTTGAGACTAATAAACTTGCTAGTAGTATTGTAACCAATAGGGAATAAATATCACTAAATTTATACTAAACTGGTGTGGTTGTTCATGACTGAGAGGTCATGGTGGTGTCTTGAGTTTAACTAAATGCCATTGACTAAAGTAAAGTGCATTGTGGTGATAAATATTGATGATATTATTGAGGTATTGATTGACATGTTCATTAGTTATTTCGTCCTAAGGTGTCTTTCAACAGGGTCAAAAGATTCATTGGCCTAAAACGTGTCCCAATGTGTAATAATTTATCATAAAGGGACGCGTTACCAGTTCCTTTCTCGGTATTTGAGCAGCTGATTGATTCGTAAATTTTTCGCTGCTCATGTGCGTTTCTTCCGTTAGAAACCACTGCCGGGGAGCCTGGTCTAGAGGATCCTCCACCCTTATTTCCAAAGCGTGCGGGTTAGACTGCGATTGTACTGTCGACTGAGATGTTGATGTAGGAGCAGGTTGAACGTCGCCAGTTGGTAACATACCTGAACTATTGACTGCCCCAACCCTTGTGGTTTTCACGTGATTTGTGGCCTTCAGATTTCCTGAAGACCCGGAAACCTGTGTATGTGGTTTCTGGAACACCGAAAATATTGGGTAGGGATTGTCATTAACAACTTTGTCCTGTGTTAGTTTCCTTGCCTTTCTGGCTCGCTTTTTTTGTCTCTTAGATAGGGGTTTCGGTGTTGAAGCTAGCTGCTCAGTTGTACACTCCGAGTTGGTGGGCACTATTTCTTTTAGCTGTAGTGATTCATCTGTACTAGTTGAGTATATACCCTGTGTATTTGCCCCTTTTTTTATCGGACTACTTGCCGCCGAACCTAGTGTTTTTTGAAGTGTGACTATGTGACCTGAGTCGTGGTTTGGATCCTTGGGGGTTGCTTCATCGGTTTTACCTGTTTTGACTTGCTGCAATATCTCTGTTAAAATAGTTGGTAGCATACTCAGTTTATCTATTACTGGACCACAGTTGCAAAAAGCTTGCTGATGACTGGATTTTTGCTCCGTTGGCCGGATGGCCAGCAGATCCAATTTACGATTGATATCGGCAATGTGGATAGCCATAACCTTCATTAGATCCATTTGTAAGCCAAACTTATCCAATTGCATGTTAAGAACCGCCGTTGAAGTATGTAGAGCATTTAACAGAGAGGCGTGTAATCGAGTGAGATCTTCCATCTCGCAACTCAGGTAACCTGCGTGAGTGGAACTTTTGGAAATAATTTTACTTTCTCTATTGATGGTCTCCAGGGGAGAAGTAGTCAGATTGCTTCTTGCCATTGCTTCGACATCTGATTGAGTTGGGCGATCTTCCTTGTTGCAGTATAGAGGAACTATATTTTGTGCTGCCCACCAGTAGTGGTTGGTTCAAATGCTGATCTTTAGGATTCGTTAGGTGAAAGGTTTTTAAGTCCAGTGCTTCACCAAGATCTTTGTTGTTTGTTATTGAGAATGACTGCATCCAAGAGTCTTCCATTTAGGGTAGGGTTTTGGGTAAGTACATGAACCCACCTGCAAAAGAATAAGCCCATTGCTATTCATAAACTGCACTTCTGAAGTTACTACTGCCAAAAATGGGCCCCAGTCAGTAGTAAATTACTCCAGCTCAGAGCGGAAGGAAGTGCAGCACCATATATGGCCAAACACTAGTGCTGCTCTTGGCAGTGCCTTTGACATTTCTGAGGCCAGGGGTCTCCAGGGAAGTGCCAGTGGTCGCAAGAGGCAGCTACAATCCCTGGTGATCCCTAAATTACGTTCATGTGAGCATTTTTTAAATGGGCTACCTCTTGTGTTTATCTGTGCTGATTAAAATAGTGAACCATGATTTGTGACTCTTATCAATCACATTTTGAATATTTTGTCAAGTATGATTGGCTGGAGAAGGACTCTAAGATATTTTACCACATCCATAAAATTGTGAATAGTTCTGATTTGTGGTTTTGTACTGTGCAAAAAAACCTCCCAAGCTATGGCAGGCCACCACCACCAGTTGTTGATCCTCAGGGAGTGCTGAGAAGTGCCCAGAGGCATTGAAAACTATTGTTCCACATCAGGAAAAACATAGAAACCTGTGCACTATTTACAAATTGAAAAGGGAACTGAGAGCCTGCAAGCTACCATGTTTGGTGCCAGGTTCGGCTGCCATTCTATGCAAGATTTGCAAATCATTTATTATTTGCTCCTTTTATGCACTGGAAAAAAGTACCAAGGCACGGGGCGACACTATACCATGTGCTTGACCCCATTGTTCAGGTGTTAGGGACCTACATGCATGGAAAACACAAGGCTGCTGACAGTGAGACAGATGCAGGATTTGGCCACAGGCCAGACTCTGCAGCAAAACCCCTCTGCAAGGCCATGTGCAGTGGGGTTTGAGTGCTATTTGCCAATGGTTTCGAAAAGAGCAATCAGAGAACAACATGGCAGAAGAAGCAAGTTATGGCATGTTATGTGCACTTTGGTAACCATAACTGTCAAATGTTAGTAGTTTTCCACATTGGAGTCACAACTCAGCTTATTTTGGTGGGGGGAGCAAGGGATACATTGTTTCACATGACATTGTTGGTTTCACCGACTGTAGAGTCTATTTATGAAACCAGATGTGTCGCACTTGCACCATGCAATGTGGTACATGTGTGACAACTGTGAAATGAGATTTATGAAGCCACAAAAGGCCACTTTGCGGGACCGTGGTTGGTGCCATAAATCTGGAGTAAAGCAATACAGTGCAAATCGCTGCATTGCTTTATTCTGCCCTGGGAATCCGTTCCATGGACGTTCTATGGGTGTTCCCATGCAACTCCTGAGTTTTTGATTAATTCCCATATTTCTCATTGTTACTTCCTCTATGTGAAGGAATATGCCTCTCAGGATTGTTTTTGTTCAGGAAGGTGGCAGGAATGCATCCTATTCGTTTAAAAATAGTGCATTCCTGCCCTTTCCCTGTGACAGAACAGCACAGCACAGCAAGGTGACCTGCTAAACTGCACTGCGTGACAATCCTCATAAATAGGCCCTTGTGCTTATATTATCACAAAATGCACGTTTGCCCCTATAGAGATTAAAAACTGCTTGCAAGTCAAATGCCGATTGTACGGGCTCCAGCACTCATATCAATCTGTGTTTTTAAACTGAAGCTTTACTCGCTAGCACAAGCCGAATAAACAGTAATGGATATTTAGAAAATGTCATAAAAGAATGGTATGTTAAAATATTAAAAACGTTGTCTTCAGCCACAATTAATGGTATCTGAAAAGCGCGAACCTGGCCGAGAGAGGGCAGCAAAGCACTGTACATAGGAAAGGGCTACAACTACGGTTGCTGTTTGGACTATAAACAGAAAACGTTTTGTGTAAAACAAATATTTCAGAAACGTCTTTGCCCGATTCCTACATATTGTATGTAGTTCGGGGTCCCTTCCACATTTTGGTTCCTTTGTCTATTTTTTAAAGAAACCCTCAGCGCTGTTTTAAGGAAGATGTGTCTTTGTTTCATAAATGGAAGAAACCCTATATCACATCTTTTTTCTGCCCCTCTGGCCTCTCCTGCTGTAATAACTCCATTCTCTGCGTTTTGCAAACTTGTTATATTATTTTTAATGAGTATTGTGCGTGTGTGCCCGATTTGATCAGTATTACTTTGCCATATGGCAGAGCAATATTATTACATTCTGTGGTCCATATTTGTGAGACAAGTTGCCTCGCACTTGCACCACGCAACGTGGTGCATGATCAACACAACTAAAAATTAGGCCCATGTTTATACTTTTTTAGCGCCGCATTTACGAAGCTTTTTGATGCAAAAACGGTGCAAACGTACAAAATACAACTGTATTTTGTACGTTTGTTCCCATTTTGCGTCAAAAAGCGGTGCAAATGCGGCGCTAAAAAGTATAAATATGGGTCTTAGGCCCATATTTATACTTTTTGATGCACAACTGCGCCAACGCAGTTGTGCGTCAAAACTTTTACCGCCGGCTAACGCCATTCCAAAGCGCCATGCGGGCGCCTTATTTATTGAATGATGTTAGCTGGCGCTGCGGACTGGTGTGCGTCAAAAAAATGACTCACACCAGGCAGTGCCGGCGTAGGGGAAAATGGAGGTTGGACGTCTAAAAATGGGGCAAGTCAGGTCTGAGGCAAAATTCAGGCCTCAACCCGATTTGCGCCATTTTTTTTTACGCCCAACCTCCATTGACATGACTCCTGTCTTAGCAAAGACAGGAGTCATGCCCCCTTGCCCAATGGCCATGCCCAGGGGACTTATGTCCCCTGGGCATGGCCATTGGGCATAGTGGTATGTAGGGGGGCCCAAATCAGGCCCCCCTATGCCACAAAAAAAAAACAAAAAAAAATACCCCAACTTACCTCAACTTCCCTGGGATGGGTCCCTCCATCCTTGGGTGTCCTCCTGGGGAGGGCAAGGGTGGCAGGGGGTGTCCCTGGGGGGATGGGAGGGCACCTCTGGGCTCCTTCTGAGCCCACAGGTCCCTTAACGCCTGCCCTGACCCAGGCGTTAAAAAACGGCGCCCATCAGGCTGGGCACTGTTTTTTAAGGCCTTCCCCCTCCTGTGCGTCAAAATGACGTCACAGTATAAATAAGGCGCACAGGCCTTAAAGTCATTTTTTGGAAGGGAACGCCTACCTTGCATATAATTAACGCAAGGCTGGTTCCCCCTTCCAGAAAATGACGCACATGGTGGAACTTTGACGCCCGCGGGGTCGAACGTCAAAGTATAAATATGGGGCAGGGTTGCGTCGATTGTGCGTCAAAAATTTGTACGCACATTCGGCGCAAAGAGAGTATAAATATGCCCCTTAGTCCCTGATTTAAACTTTTTTTGTGCTGCGTTACCGTCATTTGCGAAACTTACAATATACAAGTTTGCGCCGCTTTTGCTTAAAAAAATGACGTTGATGCGACGCAAAGAAAAGTATAAACCAGGGCCTAAGATTTATGAAGTTACTCAAGGCCACCTTGCATGACTTCATAAATCCGGAGTAAAGCAACACCGACCAAACCGCTGCCTTGCGTTACTTTGTCCCAGGAAGTCATTCCATGGTTGTTGCGTGGGTTTTTCCACACAACATCCATGGATTTCGATGCACTTCAAGATTCACCACAAGTGGTAGACCTGGGCATGCAACAAAATGCCACGCTTTGCCAGGTGACGCATATCGAGAAGATATATCTTTATTTCTTCTCCATGCTTCCTTTTTCTATGTGTCCTGCATTTTTGCACGACACATAGAAAGAGGAATATGCCTCAGGGGATTGTTCAAGTTAGTTTTATTGTTTTACTTAATTAAAACCATAATAATTTTACACAAAATATATTTATACATTACATTTCATTACAATTTAATAATTAATATAATTAAAATAAGTCTAAAATAACTTTCATCAATCATGCAACCTATTCTTGCGGAAAGAAAGATTATTTTAAAACATATATACAAAGGAGCAGGGTAAAAACTTTTGCCAAGTCAGAAGATAGTTATAGCAAATGAGATAATGGGTCAAGTTTATCACATATTTGTGCAAAATAAGCAAGCATTATAATTATGGGAGCGACCAGCCTGTTTCATCAAATCTGTCGGCTTTTTGATGTAATACCAGGACTTTTAAAATGAACAGATTTACAAGCGAAGACAAAATAAACTTGTTGCCCGCTCAGTTCATGCTTTAAACAAGGTGATCGGTCCAGTCTATCACATATTTCTACATAAAACATTGGGGTTTATCAAGCCTGCCAACCATCAATCAGTCTATATGATAAAACTATTATGTATTCCATCTTGCGAGACAAAATATTTTTTTGTTCTTCGAGTCTCTATAAATAATAAAAGTATTCTGTGGAATAGATTAATGATACGTGCATAATATTTTTTGACTGCAAACAATTAAGGGGTGTTTTGCACTTCCTAGTGGTACAGTATGGATACATGTAAAATCGATATGGTGGTGGATGATCGGTG